>NC_092344.1:14350546-14674971 GCF_963676685.1 Mytilus edulis
TGTATGTAATTTTATCGTAGCCCAGCTGAAAAGAGTCAAATTTTATATACGAAACCTTATCCAACGTTTCACGAACAAATGAATATGATTATTTGATGAGGCTAGTTTCAACGTGTTTAATTAAAATAAATTAAAGTTAAATTTTATGTCGCATGTCATTGCCAAATTTAAGTATTTCAGTCGTTATGTTATTTGCATCCTGTTAACTGTAAAATAAATTTAAACTAATGTGTGATTCAAAATAATATGTACTGGCTTGATTTGTTAAGTTCAGTAGAACGTTACAGTTATAAAGCAGAAAATGTGCGACTTGTGCTTTAAATTTTATATTTGCACTTTTAGTACTCTGAATTAAACGGATTTTAGCAATAAAACCGTTCAAAAATATCGTCAATGATACGATACCATTATCACAAATGTTTTATTAAACATTTTGCATTTAATGGTAAAAAATTGAATAACTTATCCAGTATAAATAGTCTCCTTCTGAACTTCAAAGCACAAAATGTACCAGTTTTTACATGTAACTCATGATCATTATTTGTTGTACTACCCCCCACGTAATTCATTTTTGGTGGCCCATGTTTAGATATATTTCATAGAACTCCTCTGAAAAATAATGTTATATGTGAACAAAACGATGCAGCCTTTAAATCTTCAAACTAATGTATAGAGTACATTGTTTTGTCTGAATCATGATAACAAAACATGTAACACACGCACAAAATATGGCTTTCGTTGAATGTCTGTTGTTGCGATTGAAATAATAAATTAAAACCAATATCATCTTTCAAGTGATCGAATATAGCATCTTTCAATTTATAGAATAAGATATTTATAATCTATAATAACATGTTTATCTATAGCAACATGTTTTAATTCTGGATGTTTTTCATTTCAGTCTGAATCTGAGGAATGTCTCAAATGCTTATTAAAGGTTCCTCACAAGAGGTGTGAATCGGTAAGTTCAGAAAGAATGTTCAGAAAGAATATTTGTAAGACTAAATATTTTGTTATTGTGTATCGGAGAGACAGCAAGGGTTCATGTCACTTGTGGTCACAAACGGTCATAAGAATACAAAGATTCATCGTCTCCATGTACATAATCTTTAAACAGTTTTAGATGATTTATTTCTAGAACTTGCTTGAATTATTTAGGTCGATACATGACGGGTTTGGGATTTTGTTTTTTTAAATCTGCTGAAAGATACCCGACGAACAGCCCTTCTAGTAACATAAAACTTATTTGATAAGCTTCGACTGTTTTCCATGTTATATTTATATGCAAAGTTTCTAGTCATGACTTTTATACACTCCACTCGATCGGAGAAGGCTTTTGAGGCTGTTGGTATAATTTTGAATTCGACCCCATATTTAAAATACAGGCCAGGTAGTCCTAAAAGTCATTTGGTAAAATTTTGAGAGTAGAAAGTAATTCGCGTCAAAAATGACCGAGTCAATGTAAAACTTACACATTGGCCAGTTGCAGTCACATTTCTTTAGAAAAAAGACCTGTTATTTTATGGTATTATTGCATATATAAATTGCTAGCCAAAGTAAAAATTTCAATGTTAAGTAGTCAAATTATTTTATCAAATCAATATTGATATCACTTTGATATAGATTAAATAAATCATGCTCATTTCAAGGTTTTTAAAAACTTTTTGAAGTACACTAACATTTAAAAGAATTAAATGTAAATTACTTGCGTTGATAATGTGTTTTATGTATTATACGTCTTTAACTTCTGTTAATCATTTGACCTTTTGAATGGCAGATATGCCTCGAAGAATATACAGATCTTTGGTGTATATTTGAATATGTATTTAAACTGAAACGTAGTTCGTCTTTCATATTTTTTATATCAAGGTTGTCTTGAAAGTTATAAGACATTTTATTGAACTCGAAATGGGGGTTATGCATATCTAATTTCTGCACATGCAGTACTGTAATTAGGGAAATTAATGAGGTCTATGGAATATATTATATCCAGTTTCAACATATATGCATTGCTTTATTTAGAAAATAATTATAATAATAGCACTTGTCAAATCTTTCTAAGTTTCTGTATATATCTTTCAAGAGGTATTAAGACAGGTCAAGTTTTGGTGAATAATGCTTATGCTCGTAAAGGAATCTGTAAGAAATCTATGATGATATTTCTCTAATTCGTTGCATTCTCATTGGTTACCAATTCCATGATAAACACATACAGTGATCTTTTAAATTTCTTACTTCGAACTTTAAGCATTGAGTTATTTCTTGATAATACATTTCAAGTATAATGCATGAATCTTCTGCTTCAAAGACATTTTCATGTTTTATTATTCGCTTATTTGAATGTTTGTGGGAAAATACAAACTTGTCAGATCACCTTTTTAAGTATAAACCCAATTTTTTGGAAAACTTGGAAAGAAACTCGTGTAAAATATTTTGATGAATTGATTACTTGCTTGGTATATTGATTGATTTTTATATATGTTTTTTCTTCGTACATTTTCATTTTGAGGTACATGTACCACCTGGTAAACAAATCATTGACTACAAATGTATATACATGGTTTATGAATATGTTTCAGCACAAGTATATCAGAGTGGGAGGTGGTTATCGCCATGGTTACTGGTATGTTAAAACCCTGTTGGAGGAACTTGAACTTCAGGTATATAATGGTTATATTTACTCAGTCCTCACGGACTTATGAGCAGACTGAGTATTTCTAAAAGGATATGCAGAGGAATGATAGAAAGCCTCTCCTAATTGTTTACCATTTTGATATTTAATTGTGATACTTTTAATGTGAAAACCGCGGTCTTTCTTGGAAATAAAAATAAAAAAATCAGAAATATTATGTGAACGGAAAAAAAATAATTATCGATCGAATATTCAGAAATGTCCTTGTATAAACGTAAGGATAATATATTTCTTTTTTGTGTACAAAAAACTGCAAATAAAAAAACAAGCAAAAACAAAATCCTTTACCAACAAATTGAAACAGAATGCCATCATAAAGGTACAAATGGCATGTTCCCACTGGTAGTGCAGGATACATGTTTATTTTGTAATGATATGTCTTCAACCTAAAATAATTTTTGTAGCGATGAAATATAAAATATTTAGATTTTGTCTTCATATTTACAGAGACAACGAGAATTGATTCGTCAACAGAGATTGCAAGCAATTACAGAAAAAGGTATGTAAGATATAAAAAAAACATGGAAAAACTTTCAAGAAGGTCAGTATCAAAGTAGTAAGACGTAAGGATACAAAAACGTTTTAAAGCCAATAATGATAGAGTTTACATGTTAAAAAGTTGACCTTAATTAAAAACTGTTTGCTTTTTAACATTTATTATTTTGGTTTGTTTTTCAGAAGTGAAAGCTATAAAAACATATATAAGAACTAAGAGTGGTCGTCTTATAGAAAAAATCATATTCTTATCAGAAGAGGACTATGCAGCTTTCAAAGCAGGCAAAAATGTCGCCGACATTTTATCAAAATATTTATCGAAAGACGAAGCCGCCGGTTTAGAATCATGGGACAAGGATGAAGTCAAAGCTATCAAAACATACGTCAGAACCAAGAGTGGCAGGCTGATCGAAAAAGTGGTCTATGTTTCTAAATCGGACTATGACGCAATCACCAGCGGCGCAGCAGACGCCAAAGATCTATTGAAGAAATATGCTGGCGAAGGTGAAGTAATAGAAGGATGGGATGAAGCCAAGATGAAAACGATTAAAACATATGTCCGTACCAAAAGTGGACGTCTAATTGAGAAAACAATAATGATATCACAGGAAGATTACGACGCAATGATTAGAGACGGAAAGAATCCGAACGACATTCTTAAAAAATACCTGTCACTTGATGATGGTGAACAATTTGAATCATGGACTAGTGCTGAACCAATGAAAGCCATCAAAACAATGGTTCGAACAAAAAGTGGGCGTTTAATTGAAAAGACAGTGTATGTCTCTGCAGAGGACTATGATAAACTAATAGCAGGTGGCGGAGACATGAACGAAATTCTTGGGAAATATATGAACGATGACGACGGTAAGATTGAAGGATGGGAAAAGGCTCCATCTAATCCCATGAAAGTAGTTAAAACATTCATTAGAACCAAAAGTGGTAGACTAATTGAAAAACAAATTCTTTTAACTGAAGAGGAATATAGAAGATTTCAGGAATCTGGAGGTGATCCGGATTTCCTCAAACAATTTATAAAGTTAGAAGCGGGTGAAGTGATTGATAGCTGGGAGAAAGCTTCAACAGTCTACTCTGCCGGGTCAGATGTTAGAAATGGTAATTATTTGTCAATTATAATGTACCATATTTTTATAGCAGTCTATTAAGTGACGATTTTTGAACTAAACTATTGAACTATTTTATATATATTCAGACAAATTTTTTTCTCTTACAATGTTTAGGTAATATGAACGATAAAACAATAACAAATAAGTCAAAAATTATCGTAAAGTTATTTCTTTCAAGAATTTATCTTAAACACGTATCTTGAATTTTTTTCGTGCATTACACGAAAGAAGCAGAAAATGTCACACAAGTAGCATATGTTTGGTGTACAGCCTATCCTACTGCGCATATATCACCTATTTAAAAGCAGCCATTAGTTCATGTTCGTCAATTTAGTTAGAAAGTAAGAA
The DNA here is from genome assembly GCF_963676685.1 of Mytilus edulis. NCBI lineage: Eukaryota > Metazoa > Mollusca > Bivalvia > Mytilida > Mytilidae > Mytilus > Mytilus edulis. The sequence continues at coordinate 14,355,209 of NC_092344.1, forward strand.
GATGCGGTATGAATCCTAATGAGACGATTCTCCACCAGAACTTATTTGAACATCAAAATCTAAAGGTAATAATGTTATAATTTAATCTTTAAAGCTAAGGAAGGACAACGCATTGTTGGAAAAGATGGTCAGATCTATGAGGTCGTGGTAGATCCAATTACGGGAAAGAAATACAAAAAGTAAGTAGAAAGTTTTTTCATTATCATTGATCTAGACGTACACACTTTTGTTTAAGGGACGGCTGAAGTACGTCTCCTGGTGTGGAATCTTTACGCTGTATTGAAGACTTATTGGTGACCTTTGGCTGTTTTCTGCTCTTTGGTCGGCTTGTTGTCTTTTTGACACATTCCCCATTTTTATTCTTAATTTTATTCCGATTAAGATATGGTTTGATCTGTGTCGCATGTGAAAGTTTCTTTCAAAACCATGTGAAATACATACCATAAGATATAGCTATCATCTGAACTGTTTTAACTTGAAACAGGCGTTTTTATAATAATTTTCTAGATTACGTCTTGAGATGATAGTTGTTGTCCTACATGACCAGTGGTTCTTTTATTGCAACTAATTGCATATGCTTTTTAGTTTTATCAGACATTAGCAAGATTACACAATAATCTTCTTTCTTCTCTACAAAATGGGTTCAATTGTTTTTCCCTAGTTTGTACTGTTCAGCATCTGATGAATCTGGACGAGTCTCTATAAATAAGACATATTATAAATTGACTTCATTTTTGTTGATTCTTGTCAAACAGTAAAAGAAGAAAAAATAATGGTTGACACAAAAAGGGTCATCTGTTTGTAGTTTTCACTGATATACAGGCAACGAAACAGATTTTTTTTTCGGGTATTGTCTCATTTCATAACTGCTTTCATTTAAGGAGAGTTGGAGGAAAAGAATCTGATATAGATAGTGGGTTTGCGTCGATGCAAAAAGGAAAGAAAGGAAAAGAGGAAACAGCAGAGGAAAGAAAGAAGCGAAAACAAGGTGGTCGAGATGCTGGAAGTGACAGTGACTACAGTTATAGAAGTGTTGTAAGTGCTGGGGGTACTCGACATGTCCGACGCCGACGTAAACATGCCGATGGCACGTACAGCGATAGCGAATCGTACCATAGTGACAAGGACCCAGAGGGAGCAGCCAGACGCAGGCGTAGAAGACGTGAAAGAGAACATCAAAACAGTGCCCATAGTTATTACAGTGTGACAAGTGAAGGTGGTACGAGAACTGTTCGAAGAAAGAAGAAAAATGCTGACGGAACATACGGGGACTCGGAATCTTACCACAGCGAGGATAGTCATAAAGAAGGAGGTGGTCTTGCAGAACGAAAAAAGAAACAAAAAGAAAAGACGGAGAGGGAGGAGGCCGAAAAACGAAGAAAGGCTAGAAAGGAGAGGCATGGTAGTGGAAGTGATCATAGTTATTTCAGTGAAACTAGCCAAGGTGGCACACGCACTGTGAAAAGAAAGAAGAAAATCAAAGACGAGCATGGCAATGTGATTGGTTATGGTGATGCTGAATCATATCATTCTGGTAAGGAAGAAATACCGCGATATTTTGTGTTGCGTCATTATGATATCTTTATGCTGGTAAATAGTTAAATTATCAGTTAAATATAAATATGATGATGATGATACATAAATTAATAAGCTTTAGTAAAATGGTTATTAACAAAAAAAGGTATTTATAGATGTCAATTTAGTTCAATTTTGTTGTTGGTTTAATGTAGCATTGATATATGTTCAAAATCAAACCGATCATTTGAATAGTGTGGGGTACACATAAATTTAAGAAAAGATCATTAGTGAAGTTATTTTGGATGTTATTAACATGCCATCAATTACCAGAAAAAAACATAATGACCTAGCCACTATTCATTACACGAGAAATTGGATTTTCGGAAAGAAATTACAATAAAGCATATTTACTATACGATCATTTTGCCATATATTTGTGTGTCTAATTTTATTTGTAAATGTATAATGGTTTTCTCCTTCTTTTCTTTTCAGATAACGAAAGGTAAGAATTTAATTTATTCGGCAATTAATAATTTATGTATTTAGAAATTTCTATCGTTTACCAGGAAAACGTTGAAAGCATCAAGAGAATAACCTGTAGATATTTAATCAGTTTTAATATGTTTTAAAAACATATAAATTTTCATTTTTTTTCTCAACATATTTACTGTCAATGTATGAAAGTATCTTACAGTATTTAAACAAAGCTTGTTTATACGTATTCAGACGAGGGGTTGTAGTTTTCTCAAGCTTTCTTAAGAGATACACAGTTCTTCAAATATTAAAGTACAATTTCTTAAGCTCTTTAATGCACAATTTGTTTGCAGTGAAAATTTGAAGTATATATTCCTTTTAATTATAATTCAAGAGTCAAACACTTCGTCACACTGTCAACCGTGTATCAATGGTTAAAACAAATACAGATTGTTACAAAAAGCTGTTCTTTTACAATTTATTATTTATCTAATCATTCTGTTATATAATACATCTCTGAAAGGTATACCAAAACAGGGATAGTCTTTACTTTTAACTTTATAGTAAAGACTCTCCCGATCAAAAACAAGATAAATATGCTATCCAAAATTTGAATTTGAACGGTACAAGATAGATACTTAAAACTTAAAACATTTTTAACTAATGGAACGTAAATATAAGGATTAAAATCGGTGTCTTTTAAATATACTAATGACAAAAATTAAGGTCTTTTACAGTTCGGATTCCAAAAATATTTTAAATCAGCGATATAATACAAACATTGCATGTTAACATTATTAACAGACGTAAAACAACTTAATATTAAAATACTATATAAAACTCATAGAATAACAATTTCCAATATTCAAATTAAGTGTATACACTGAAGTATCGGATGGAAAAGGTGGGAAAATTAAGGTAAAGAAAGAAAACCCAAAGAAGGCTGGTGCCAAAGGCGGCAAAGATATCCCTGGTCTAAAAAAGAAGAAACAAAAAGATCCCAATGCAGTGTTTAGTGATAGTGATTGTACAACAGATTCGGATGATGTTGACCTTGAAAATATGACCGAGGAAGAAAAGAAAGCCTACTTTAAAGGCAAAGCAGAACGTGCAGCCGCACGTGAAGCACGCCGTCGTGAAAAATACGGGGATAAATACGATGAAATGATGTCAAAACATGCCGAGTATGAGTATATTTTGGGAATTGGATGTGTATTTTGTATCACTAACATTTTGAACTATACATTAGTGGCTTCGCATGCATTAACCACTCAAGCGCAAATATAATGCATACCAAGGGAATTGGCAGCTTTTAATAATTGCTTTTATAACATTCCCTCAAAATTCATATGTTCTCAGTATAAATAATACTATATTCAGCTTTATTGTTTTAAAGGTAGAATATACTTCAAATCATCTTGAAAATGACATTAAATAAGATATAGTCAACTAGTTGTATGCCTGATCTTAAGATCTGTTTGTTGTATAATGGCTTGGATCCTTGATCATTATAATAGGTTGCAATGATTAAAATCTTATTTAGGGGGTGTTGTGTGCCTTGCATCCCCTTAAAGTGTTGTGTGCCTTGCATCCCCTTAAATTGGTCCCAAATATGACAGTTGGCAAATTTGCTTGAATTTCGAAGTGAAGTGTAGTACGGATATACACCTTATCGCAACTTTTGAAATACTAAAGATTTTCTTATCCCAGGCATAGATTACCTTTGCCGTATTTGGCACAATTTTTTAGAATTTTGGGTCCTCAATGCTCTTCAATTTTGTACTTGTTTGGCTTTGAAATTGTTTTGATCTGAGCGTCATTGATGAGTCTTATGGAGACGAAACGCACTTCTGGCGTATCAAATTGTAAGCCTGGTCCATTTGATGACTATTGTCAGCAGTAAATGACACCACAGACGTTTCCGTAAAACCTTTACACTCCAAGGGAAATGCTAGAGCGTAAAACAAGTTATTGATTGTAAGTTGTCAGTTGTGAAAGCACTTGTGTGAAAGTGGGGCAAATTTGAACGCAAATTCTTAACTTTTCCTTGGATTTCAGTGGTTGAGTTTGTAAAACTGTCATATATTAACTTGAAGCGGACTTTGCATGAACCACGGACTGAGCTTCTAATATAAAATGATGATGTATTGTATTTCTAATTAATATATTTTTTTCTATGTATATATATAACTAATCTCCCTTTTTTTCAAGAATGTTTATTATGGGTCTTTTAAGTAATATGAAGTATGTCTTTTTGGTGTGTGTTACTTTGATTTTGATTCAGATTGTTAACATCTAATGATTTGAGATGGACATTTTGTCATCATTGTTTAATGTTATTTTTCATAGTTTTCCATATAATGAAACAATCAGGTTAGTTGAATTAATCTTGAATTCAGATGTCTACAAGGGTTTATATTAGAAATATACGCTTAAATTTTATTATGTTTTAAAACTTTACCAATTGGAACAATTTATTTTAGAAACGTATGCTTATATTTTATTCTGCTTTAAAACTTTACCAATTGGAACAATTTTTTTTTATGAAACCCTATTTAATTACACATTATTTTACTGATGAACTACTAACGAGTATTACATTTCATTACTCCAATAATATAGATGAGGAATCTGCATATTTCCAAATAGAAATCAAATTCGATGGATAATCTTTTTTAGATTTAAGGAACAAAAGGCCGAAGAAAAGAAAAAGGAACAGATAAAAAAAGAGAAAGAAGCCAAGAAGAAAGCTAAGGAAGAATTCAAAAAGAACAAACTACAAGAGCTTCGTGATAGAGGATTGATAAGTCCGTCATCTGATTGGACAATCGATTCTGACACTGGAGAACCATTGAGGAAAGCTCAAAAGTATGAATTTATAGAACATGAACTTTTTTAAATACTAGTAGTAGAAAGTAAAATAAAAACAATACTGAACTTAGAGAAAAATTCAAAACGGAAAGTCCCCAATCGAATTGCAAAATCAAAACCTCAAACTCTTTAAACGAATGGACAACAACTGTCATATTCCTGACTTAGTACTGGCATTTCCTTATGTAGAAAATGGTGGATTAAACCACCTGGTTAATTATTTGATAATCACTTTACTAATTAATTTTTGTTTTGTTATCAAACATATATGACATCTTGTGTTATTTCATAAAATTGAGGATGAAAATTCGATTTTTATTGGCACGATAATATGACGCAAATGTAGCAATTATTATTCATAAATTAAAGTTGCATCGTATACGTATTTGCATTCTTTACACACATAGCTATTCAATACAATATTTATATCGAGTTATACGTTTTGGGATGCTGAAAGTGGTTCCAATGCATTCAATTTCACACAGTTAAAACTACATTTAGTGATATATTAAACTTCGCCAGTTCTCCATTCTGCTATGTTTGTGTAGACATCTTGCATCGTGATCATAAGTTGACGATATATCAATTATTTTCATTAGAGCTGAAGTAAAAGAGAAGAAAAAGCAAAAGAAATTACAAGAGCTTCGGGATCAGGGGTTGATTAGTCCTTCTTCAGACTGGACCCTGGATTCGGACGGAGAACCAGCCAGACGATCTGAGCTTGTAAAGTAAGTTGAATTGGGTTTTTTTTTCAACAGAACAGTGCGTTTTCTTTGCAATAAATTTATTAATGTATAATAATATGACTTTTTTGTTTTGTGTTTGTTTTACAAGGATAGTTATTATAATCATGAAATTCAAAATTATTGATTTTTGTTTAGTGTATTGCTTCCAACATAAACAAGCAACGTTAAAGCACGCGTTAAAGCACACAGACTCTTCACAAAATGTGACTGAACTCAAATTAGAGTTATGCGACTTAATAAATGGCATCAATGTCTATATCGTAACGGAGAATTCTTAATATCTCAAAATTAAGGCAGAAGAAAGATAACTCTGATTCACTTTAAGATTAAGTTCTATCCTAAAGAGACTTGGTTTGTATATTTTCTTGAATAATTTGATATTGTATAAGATGATAACAATGACAACACTATATAAATTCCTAGCTTGATAATAAGCATGTGAATACGTGGCATCATAAAATGGACATCAGTATTCAAGAATCAGTTACAGAATAATTGTGTAACAACATATTTAGATTACATATTGTGAGAACTCAAAATTAGCTTACAATTTCAATAGATAGACGCAAATATTTGTGAAAATGAAAGAGAAATTTGTTGTGGTCATTGATAATAACATTAGTAAAGATTATACTGCACTCTTTTTTTCTTCTTTTTTTCTAATCTAGGCAAGGAAAACGACCACCAGGAGAAGATGGAAAAGGAGGAAAAGGCGGGAAAGGAAAGAAAAATAAAGATGGTAATGAAGCAGACGACGAAAGTGATGAAGGTCAGTTCAAGTTTTGTCTTCTGAACTTTTTTAAGAAGTAATAAGCTGTTTGCTGTAGCTGGCTTGAAAGCTTTCATAATATGGAGATCATTTTTGCATCTTCAATTAGCTTTATATTTGTGTGTTAGAGATTTTAATCTGGAGGGAACTACCAATGCATGATTTTTCCTTTCAGTACAAGTCACTAATTTCGAGTCCACAGATTTTCTATACTCTAGGGTATATTTTTAACATTATGTTTGCCTATTTGCATATTTACAATTATTGAAATAAAATTAACTTACATAGAAAACTCTGAAGTTCTCAGTTGCAAGTAGTGTAAACGTACATTAACTCAATGAGTGTCCAATCAATGCAATGCTGTGTATGCATATAAAAAGTTGATCTAACTTACTCATACGGAAATATTGAAATTTCTGTTATGCATACTCCCTTTTATTCCTGTAATACTTTGTACCCATGCTAGCAGATGTATTCTTATAATTATATAATATATAGACAGCTAGGTAATAGCATACTGCTTCGATTTATTCCTTTCTAGTAAATTTAATTGAACAAGTTAAAGATGTATATATTAATATTTATACAATTGAGTAGTAGAAAGCCTGCCAGTTGCAATTGTCTGGAGTCAATGGTTCAATAAATATGTATATGTTAATAATAATAATGCTAGAAACTTATTCGTCGACTCAATATACTCAAAACAAATATGTAATCTCTTTGAATAGACTGACATGATATAATGTAAAGTATAACATAAGTGCGCTAAAATATTATATGCAAGTAGCTTTAAACCGGCGTATTCGTGGAATTGTTTAATCGCGTTTATACATTGCAAGATTTGTTTTGGGACCACATATATAAATGAGGTAAAGATTCCATCTTTCATCTTTTGATTTGCTACCTAACAAAACTTAACTTTCTGATATGCTTGAAAACTAATATTATAACTTGTTCCTGATTAACACTTGTGTTTTGTCGAATAATATATTGTGTAATTTTAATTTTAAGCTGGTTAAAACATGAAATACAGGTAATTTGCGATGCATGTTTCCCCTATTTATTGACCATTGGTGTAAAAAGACATCTATTCCTTGTTTGCTGACTTTTTTACAACTCAATTTCCAATTATGTGATGCCAAACTTATGACATGATCGAAACTGGCAACTAACGACGTTTCATTGTAATAATGACAAAAACAGAATAAAAAAAATACTATCATACAAAGGAAAGTTTAGCTATATAACAAGGGTTAATTTGCCATTTTCTAAATGAGGCAGTGCCTGTACTAAGTCAGGAAAATGGCTGTAGTTTCCGTTTTGTTTGTTGTTTTTAAGCTTTTATCATTTGATAAATGACTTTACGTTCTGAATATTCATTGGAGTTCGATATTTTTGCTATTTTATTTTTCACAAGAGCATGATCATAATCTTGAATGATTCAAGAAGGCTAAAAGTTAGATACAAAACACAAAATTGTACCTAACACTAACTGACTGAAAAGACGAAAAAGAGATAATATTACCTCTCAAAACTGTGTTTTTTTTCAATTTAATCTAGCATGCTTTATCCTCCCGAAGTTAAGGTTTTGTTCACATTGCTGTGGATTTTACGCACTGTTGAAACATCAACCTGATTGTGTATTTGCTAAAATAAATAGTATTGAAATAAATAGTGTTTATCTCCTGGATATGCAATTTATAACATTTTTGTTTTATTTATTTTCCCAGTTAATAATGTTCAAGTAAAGGAATAATTGTAAAAGGATCATTTGAAAATGATAATGTTTGTATTTATTCCAAATAATTTAAGAGATTTTAACATCCATAAACTATTCGTTCCGTGTATTTAATGTAATAGAAATATTTTACCTTCTTTCCACATATCATATGCAGTAAACTTATGAATCTGATTCAATATCATTGTTCTTTTTACAGAATATATTGATCCTGTAACGGGTGAAGTCAAAAGGAGACCTAAACAAAAAGATGGCAAAGAAGAACCAAAATACAAATATGTAAGTTGTTTAATTAGGCAAGAAAACACGGTTTAAATACAGCAATATGTTGCGAGGGTTAACTACCCTCGCTACACACGAAGGTCTTGCACGCTCGGCAAACATATACGTAATAATATTGCATGGTTTTATTGATTATTGAATAGTTATTAAACAACATAAATAAATAATTGATATGCGTATTTTATCAAAATAAGCACACGATTGTTAGAATACAATCTACTCATACCACGAATACTATAAACATCTGTGCTCTTTAAATTTTAGACACAAATAGCAATAAAGTTCAAGACAATATTGGTAATACATATAAATGTTACTTCTCTTTCTTTTAGGAATATGATGACCAAGGGAGAGTTATACGAAAAACAAGGATAAATGCTAAGGTATGCCAGATTACAAAAACATAAATTATATGATAGACTGTAAGATTTAATGTATATTAATTTCCAAAAATCATGGTATGTTGTATATGGTTAATTAGTTTTACCATAAACTCATCATAGATATCAGGATGAAAATGTGACGCGGAACATGTGATTGGTCTACAAAAGACTAATCAGTGATGCTTAAATACAAAATGTTAAAAAAGGGCCGAATTAAGTACGAAGCTGGATATCATTGAGGAGACAAAATTCAGAAAGGTTTTTTCAAATACAGGTGAAGTAATCATTTTTTGTGGTTAAATGTTTTTATTGTTTTGAAAAATTACGGTTTAGTTAATTATTCTAATTCTAAAGATATTTGATTCATTTGTAACGTTTGATTTTATTAATATGTCAGTTATTACATTTAATGAATGCTTGATTTCTCTTTTTCAGCCTGGTGATGAAGGATCCGAGTACGAATATGATTATGGTAGGCATAAGTAGATGTTTAATTGTAAGAAGGCAAAGACTAATTTTGTAACCAATGGATTAAGAAATTCTTATTTGTAGATACACTTTTCCAGTACTTGGTTTTATGTATAAAAGCACATCCAAATATACAAAACTCCAATGACATTTGAAAAAGGAAACATTTGAATATGACGAAATCAAATACTTGACTACATGTATAACGACTAACGGAACGAATACAAAACAACTGTCGTATTCCTGACTTAGTACAGACATTTTCCAAAATTGTTAAGCAAACCAAACAGACACAATTATCTAACATGACAATAATTTGGATCAAAGAGCCAAACTTGTGTTTACATACATCACATATTTTTGTCACAAGAATACAAAAGAACATTATTAAAAATCAAACAAATTCCTTAACAATTGAAACATCACTACACATATATCTAACTAAGACGCCATTATTCTTTTCTCACAGATGAAGACGGTAATGTCAAAGTTAAGAAAACAAAGGGAAAGAAAGGGGGTGCAGGTATGTATTACTCCATTATTGTTAGTTCAACAGGTATTATTGCGTTTCTTACTTGTTTATTTGATGACGCTCTTTTTACGAAATGACAAAACAGTATTGGAACACTCTCTTAGAAAATCATTTTTTTCAATTAGAACGTATCATTTAAACCATCCCATCAAATGCAAATTTTTTAAATATCGTTTAAACATATTGAAATACTTTTAGCATATTTAATATTGTCTCACAAATAACTGAATATTTATTTTACCTTTTGGTGCATTTTTTATCTGTCTTGTGGTGTATTAGTAATAAACAAAACAGCTGTAGATAAAAAAGAATTCAAATGGAATTTACAAACATTTGTTTCGTACCGGTTATGGGTTTTTTTTTTCATTTACAATAACTAGTACACACGTTTTGATTTATGAGTTTGACTGTCCCTTTGGTATCTTTCGTCCCTCTTTTATAATGTTTGATATGCAGACATCGCGTATAGTTCAAAAAAGAGAAAAAAAAACATGATCCGAGTGCCTTTTCTAAAACGTAGACTTTTGTCCTTACAATTATTTTGCATAGTTCACGTTTCCTTATGAATAACACTTCCATATATCTGTTTCATCTAAAAGAAAATAATGACATTCCTATGAAACACTTGAAAAATGTAAAGTGGTTTGAGCATTATATATACCGTAAAATTAGAGATCAATATTTTAAATCTGTGAACTATAATTATTCAAATGTCCAGATAGAGCATATTAACTTCACCAATTAAAATTTATTAGAAGGATATTCAGTTTCTTGTTAAATATTTTTAATAGCCCAAATACTCAAGGTTCCCTCATAAAAATATAGTGAAGGAATAAATTGTATCATTACCTATGATATACGGAACAACAATTAATTTTCTAAATTTGAAGTACAAATTGCTACAAAAGTATGTAAAGTAAGGCAACGACATATTTATTTAATAGGCGATGATTCCGATGACGAACAGTTTGAAGTAGGAGCTGATGGTAAAATAAGATTAAAACCAGGCAAAAAGAAAATTGATCTGGATAAGCTTACCGATGATGATCTGCGGAGATTGGGAATTGATCCAACGTTATCGAAGGCAGAAATTGCAAGAAGATTAAAGGTAACATATTACGTAAATTTATACCTTAATTTCAGTTGTGAGTAAATAATTGCAAATTTCAATTTCAAAAACAAGTACTTGAAATTCAGAAATTATTTCGAGGTTTTTATTTATGCGACTAATGCGGCTCAATAATAATTGTAATGATAAGAACTCGCATTCTAACATATTATACATATATCTGTATGCAGAGTTTGCTGACATCGCTATAATTAACGTTGAATTTTTATCTTTGAAAAAATTAGTATGCTCCGAATAATTAATGAATTTGCAGTATACTATAAATATAAAATAGAAATTATTAAGGCCAGTATTAGTTTACTATTAAAGCACTTGAATAAGCTTCAGAACACTGTCAAACATAGCTTAATTAGTGATATAGTTTTAGTATATAAGACCTTTTTTTCATAGGAAAAATTCGGTGATGATATCGATATTACTGAAGGAAAGAAGAAGATAGGAACAAAAAATATGGATGATTATGGTAGTGATGCTAATACTGATGACATGGCAAATGACAGTGACCTAGATGTTTCGACATGTAGGTTATTACTAATGAAATTTGTTATCAAAATACAGTAAACATTATCTACAGATGTGTCTTTTGGAAAAGGATGGATAGCGACAAATTACACACATACATGTAGCTTAGTTCGAATAATTATAATCTGTTTGTCAAGATAAAGTTTGTTGTTTTTACTAAATAACACATACATATTTGTTTACATTGAAGTTGATGCTGATGATTTGCATAGTTCAATTTTGAATACACTATTTTCTATTTAAGTAATCGGAAACAAGAGAGTAAATGTGAAACTGAAGAGAGGTGGACAAGCCATAATAGATCACATGAAAAAGATTATAACACAGTCAAGCCTAAGAGAAGAAATAGCAAAAAATTTAGATGAAAGAGGTAAGCAAAATTATATTTTTTCTTCCCAAACATTAAATTCCTTTAGTCGTCTGTTTCCCTGTTCAAAAAAATTGATGGTTGAAAACTTCATATAATAAATTCAAATGCAGAAACTATATACTGAACATAATCAACATTTCATATCTTAATAAAAATGCAAAATTCAGAATTGTCTAATCAGGTACCATAAGCAAAGACTTTTGCAGGAATCATACAAAATATGACCAAAAAATGTTACTGTATTTTTCAGCACTAGCATTCATAATGACAGTTTTGCTTTTCTTATTATAGGTGACATTGACTTTGTAACACATTATCGTCTAGTTGACCCCAATAAAGTGGAATCTTACGCAAAAGCATTTGTTGTAGAAGATGATGACATGGATACGGTTTTATCGTTTAAGGTACATAATAATTCACATCTACTTATGTCATAATTAAGAGCTTCTTATATTATGATTTAGAGCTCCTTATATCATTAGATAGTATTACTTTTTAATTGATTAACAATAATTTATAGTATGATAGAAAATTACTTGAGATTAAGAGCTACTTACATTAATCAAAGAGTTGCTTATAACGAGATTCAAGGATTCCACGCTACTTATTATATAAGTCATAGCTTCTTCCATTATAATTTAGAATTAATTGTACCATGATAGAGAGCATTTTTCATTATGATTATGGACCCTTTAAAAAAAGGATATAGACATTTTAAAGCGATTCATATAAGTGATATTTGATTTTGTACATTTTCTGGTCTAAAGGAAACAAACGTAGCATTGGATGGAGTACCTAGTGTGCAACAGATGACAAATAAACAGCTGGATTATGTGCTGAGTGTGAGTATTAGTTTAAAGATGTTCAATTATATTTGGGATAACACATACAGTTCAGGGTCTACTTTTCGATAGACATGAATAATTCATTTCATTTTTGACAAATTACGAATTACTTATCTGCCTACCATCTGCTACCATTCCGGATCAGCTGAGTTCTCTCCTATGTTTTTTTTTTTTTTTTTTTTTAATATTAAACATATTTTATTAACAATCACCTGTTACATCAACCCTCAGTTGCCCATGGAAGCAACTAAGGGGGCCCCAATTTTTACAGTCTCATTTGTCGGGGAAAAGCAAATGAGAAAAAAACTCCCGCTATAAATTATTAACATCAACCTTTATAAATATTATCTATCCTTGTACAAATGTACATGTACCTGCAATCAATATCGATCTATATATCTATAACTCTCACCATATATAATTATTTGAATAAAGTATGTTTTTTATCTTCAATTATTTCTCACAAAGGCTACCTGTATTTATTAAGCAGTTTCAATTTTATCGTACATCAAGTCTTTTGTTATGTTAATTTCAATTACATTAAATTTCTGGTCGAGTGATCATTTACCACGTGCGATTTGTTAAAGGGATGTGTAGTTCATTCATAAAAAAAGATGGATTAATGATTTTGATTCCCAATAAGGATTAATATCAAAGATAAATGTTTTTGGTGGAGATCTGGAGATCATTTTGCTCAGTCTGTAGTTTTCAATGTAGTTTTCTGTGGATTTTTCCTTCTTTTTTTTATCTTAATGACAGTCAATCAATAATTGTTCTAAACAATACAAAATTGGTATTTCATAATAAATTCACTTCTAACACATTCCACGAATAACAATTACAAATCATGATTACTTTGCAAATATATTTATGCTAAATTTACTAATTTTAACACAATATAAAAAGGATAAACATGAATATAGATTCACATGATAATTTTGTATTTAATTGACTTATTTTTTTTATCAAATAAGAACTAATTTAATGTATATTATATTCTCTCTTGCAGGTTTTAAATCTTAATGATGCATCACGGGTAACATTCCGAATGTTTGCTGTGATATCAGCACTTTGTGACAGAGTAACAATGATGGAGTAAGTAATTTAACGTCAATACAAATTTGTCTCACTATAGATAAGGCATTTTTCTGGTTTCTGCCCTTTGATCGGAGATTGTTGTTTCTTTAACACATACTCATTTCACTTTGAATATTATAAAATTCAGGGATGTTCAATTGTTTTGCTATATTTGTTTGAAGTTCAAGATGGAATTTATCAAAATGCATACTTTTTATTTCCAAATATTTTATTTGTTATATTTTAAAACTACGAAACGCTTGTCTGGCACGAATACATATTTTCTATCCTGGTATCTAGGATGAGTTTATTTACAATGAAACAAGACGTAAATATGGTTTTTTTTTTCCTAAAATATATCAAACAATTCTTATGAAATAATATGGCGTCCTAACTAACAAAAAATAAAATTTCTATTTTTAGTCCACTCAGCAAACATTTATTGGAAATATGTAATTTACTCGATATAGAAAGGAAAATGGATTTATACAAAGCTATGTTTTACTGTAATGTGGAATCGGAAAGAGATAACAATTTTATAAAAGCGGAATCCTTAAGGATAGAACTGATTGCTGGTGGACTGAACTGGAAGCAACAAGAATTCATCATGGAAAGATTGCAGCCAAACAGCTTTTTCGAGGTATACATTTACAGCGTAAAATCTTCAGACCTTTGACAAACATTTAGTACATTCTACATCATGTTTAATTTGCAGTATTTTTTGTTGAGGCTGAGCATATATTTTAGAACAACCGTAACGATCATACATGTACCCAAATGAAAAGAAAACATACAGAATGTAATAGATAAGGTCAAAAAATAAAAGTTAAAACGCCTTCCAAAGTTTTTAATGTGTTTGAAACATTTTAATAATCACTTTTGATTATTTTCTCTAGAAATTAAAAATAAAGAAATGCTATGATTTGATGTAATTTAAATTGTTACTTGAATTACAATCAGAAAGCTCGCAAATCAAAAACCAAATATTAGAATGCAAAAAAGTAAGACATTTGAGAGCAATGTATGCCAGATGTATCAAAATGAATTAATAATACCAAATAGAAATAAAGATTTGCTAAATACTGATTTTTATCATATTCATTGGAGCTGCCATTTTTATAAATGTACTTCGATTAAAAGAAGAATTGCCAATTTTTCTAAATTTTGCATTTAAAATATTTACTTTAATTTCTATTCATATACGTTTTTGTATGTTTTAGGTTTCTTTCTTGGATTATTTGGTATATGTTCCGTTGTTCCTGTCCATGCATGACAATATATGTGATAATCCGTTAGACATGTCTGATAACAAGTATGATTCATCGCTTCGAAAACCTTCTGGTGCACTCAGACAACGAGATATTAATCCACTTGGTCAGCCATTAAAGAAGACGTCAACATATATGTTAAAACAAAGGGCCAAAGACCTTGCAGAGGGTAGAATAAGCAAGGATGACCTCAGGAAAGAACAAATAGAACTACTGAACAAATACAATAAGTATGTCTGATACCTTTTAATTTACTAACTATTTTTCTTTTATGAGTGAATATGTTGTCTATCCGTGTTTAATCAACAACATGTTTAGTTTTCTGTTCAGTCCAGTATTCTTGTACTTTGAATTGCTTATTTATTGTTCATATATATATATAGATTTTGGAGGGGGGTGGTTATATAAGATGTTTGGGAATTTTTATAACATCAGATAAAATTATTTTTCTGCTCATGATATCTTTAGACAATTTTTACTTGTTTGGCTTAATAAATATTTTGATATGAGCGTCAATGATGAGTCTTATGTAGACGAAACGCGCGTCTGGAGTACTAAATTATAATCCTGGTACCTTTGATAACTATTATGACCGTTAACCATGCATTTCTCTGAATTGTGTAGTTCATGCAATTATTGTTTTTGAATTTTTATTAATGTACTAACGTTTATTATTTATATATTTTAAGGTTGCCTGACCTTTTAGCAGATACGCCTCTTCCAAGAACTGGATCACCTCCTGGACTCAAATAGATTGGACGTCTTCACGAATCATTAGAACTGATGATGCTGGAATAAATAACGAAAGAAAACAAATTAAATTATAAAATCCGAAATCATATGCTTGTGAAATAATTTTTGCTACCGCTGTCGGAATTGAGTATGTTTCAAAACCTAAATCCTATCTTTGCCTGGGTTTTTTTTAGCAAAATGTAAATCATTATAAATTGATGTTTTTATTCTTATAAAATGTGCCAAAGTAGTCGTTAGCCGTTTAGATGTTTCTTTGTCCTCTGTTTGTTATTTTTATTGCCATTAAAACTAGTTAAATTTACTGTATGTATATAACAAGATTAAACTCACTAAGATTATAAGGTTAGTGCTATAGACAAAATGCTATGTGTTGAATAAATGATACCCTGTAACGTTGTAGCAACTGGTCTTATTTACAAATATGTAACCTGTTAAGTAATTTAACTCGCTTTTTAGCAATTCACACTTATAACAATGCACGATGAAACAATAGATTTTTAAAATGAAATACTAATCAATAGTTATAAAAAATATTCTTGACACATTTTCTATTCTATTTAATCTTACTTCTATTTCATTCCAAAATCTAGTGGAGTTGCACCTCACTAACAATAAGTCAAGAACGCAAATTCAGTTAATGTTATTTCATTTGTTTTGATCAATTTACACGTGTCAATGGGTCTAACACGCTAAACACCTCTTTAGATAAGCTGCTGAAGCTTTCAGATATCTAGTGGTTTTACTATATATGAAATACAAATTTATAAATCAATTCATTTTTGATTGAATTACTTAAATTGTGTTTCAGATTTTGCTAATCCATAATATTCGAAATGGGTATATAAATAACCTTTTGTTATATTTAAAATTAAGGTAGGAATTCTCTTAAAGGGTAAGGTAAAACCCGGGAATGCCACCTCATAAAAATCTAAAGTGTCCAGATGTTCGTAAATATATATTGGCTGCTGCATGTAATGTTACCAAAAGAGAAACTTGTTGTGTGTATATTTGCTTTCTGTTGTGCCATATTTTATTTGTAGCTATACGTTTTGTTTTTAGATAGAACTTTACATACCAAAGTGCATTTTAATGTATATATAACTAATTAGATTATGTGAGTTTTAATATATATTTTTTTCAAATGAAACGACGTAGAGCAGTATAAAATTATATTCTGCAGATGTTAAATGTCTCTCAATCCTATTCAATTTAATAATACATCCTGATAGAAACTGGTAACATGATTGATAGTTAAATTATATAAAAACAGTTTGTTATTTGTTTGTATGTCAAAACAGGTATAGTACATTTCAATGTATGATCAAATCAGATATTTTGATAAAAGTTAAATCTGCAGTACATACATTTCACATGCGTGGTTTTTTTTCTTCGGTGAATACATAATGGCTAGTCTACGTCTTTAACATCAGATGTGAATCAAGTTGAAAACTTTATTAATGAAGTAAACAAAAAAACGGGAATGTAAACACATCAACACAAACGTTTGGTGATTTAGCAGATAATATATTGATGAACATGATGAACGCCTTTACATATTTATATTATCAATGATTATTCAGAAAACTAACAGATATTTCGATATGTGTTTTGATCACCGTGTATTAAGAGAATACGAACAATGATGAAAAATTTTATCAGCAATTATTACAAATTTACACAAGAGCAAAACAATATATTATATGCACAATTAGGATTTGATCTTTACGTGTTATATTGAGTTGGTATATGTCTCTTTTGAACATGTGTAGCTATCAAAATATATTATTGTGTACTATTTGACATGGATATTAATGACAAAAGCACTTGTTTTTCCTGCACTTTATTATATATTTATAGTTTTTGAAAATCTGTGATATGATTTTGTAAAGAAAGACATAGATTTTGCTGCTGCATAGCAATTTCTATATTTTTCAGTTTGATAAGAGATATGGTTACTTTTATGAATAAAACTCTTTACTGTTGTCAAAGTGTTTGTTTTCGTCTTTTATCGTAAATTGTGTTGTTCCCAGCCACGATTGACGCGCCGACTATTCTAGGAAGTTTTAGATCGCTGCAACTATTTAAATGTTGCTTCATAAAATCGCCTTTATTGCTAGTACTGATACGTTACATTTTTGAAATATCAGTGACATTAAAATAACATTGAAATGACGTGCATTTCAAATTATAATGTGTACATGACAAAATAATCATTCTCAAAATACATTGACAGAAGCGAAACAGAAGAAAGCTAAGTGAGTACAAATTAGATGCCTAACAATTGCACTATTTGTAATTTTCTTGAATTCACATCTTCCAAAGAACCTTCATTTAACAAACTATAATTTAGTTCTCTACGCTTATTTTAAGACACAATTTTAAACCTTCACTCACTTAATTTTACCTATTATGTCTGTTTGGTTTTTTTTCACACTGTGTTGTCAATATAATTCAGTTGTATGTGACTGTCATACAAAAAGGAGGTTTCGCTAGCTTTAAAACCAGGTTCAATCCATCATTTTCTACTTAACTTAGAAAATGCGTGTATTAAGTCAGAAGTATGACAGTTGTTATCTATTCGTTCGATGCGTATGAGCTTTTAATTTTGAATTGATGAAACCTACAACTTGACACTCTGATCGTTAAAACGTCAAAGACAAATTCACGTACTGAAAAGTAGTAAATTCACGAAAATACTGAACTCCGAGGAAAATTCAATAAAGAAAGTCCATAAACAAATTGCAAAATCAGAAACCCAAACGCACCAAACGAACGGATAACAACTGAAAGTATACACCAGTTATTCTGGATTGTCACTTCCTTCATTTGTCATACAAGACACTTCTAACCGATTTTTTTCAGCAAAATTTCTAGATTAAGATACCGATTTTGTGTAATTAACTCCTAAAAGTTTGCACATCCATTGGAGTTAAATATGCACCTATTATTTAAAAATTAATTTAAGAATTGTTTCCATCTCTTATTTTCAAATGTTAAAATGTTTGTGATATGTCGTTCTTCATAGTTTATTTAAAAAATCAAAATGTTCTCTGTAGTTGATACGTGTATATACCATTAAATAATATTAATTAAAGATATTACTCGTTTTTACTCAATAAAAGTTCAATTTCACTTCAAGAATTCGATTTGTATGTCCTGTATACAGAATATAATCCCCGCCATATTGTTTTCAACAAAGAGTTTGCATACAAGATATATAAATCGATTTTCTTACGATTGTGTGTACTTTTATTAACTATGAACGCCTTAAACCTTATAATTGTATGCTGCTACACTAATTTAAAACAGTATAACACCATACAAAATCTTGTTATCAGGATATATCAGTTTGTTTTGGAGAAATTTCGTTGTTCTTGTATTAGAGGTCGGTCATTTAAAGACGTATCAACCGTATCATATACGTTGACGTATCCGCATCTGCAGATATACCAATACACAGTATGTGATCCCGAAAATTTAATTTTATGTACTTTCAATAATGCAAATGGGCGACTGATTAATTTCTAAAGCAGAAATTTACAAAACAATAGGAAATTTCGAGTTTTTGTGGAATATGTAACCCGACTTTTAAAGATATTCCGGATAGTTTGAACAGTTTACAGGCATGAAAAGAGTGAATACGGTAAAATCAATCGTTTGTTTATGAACTTTTGCTCACGTAGAACCAAATTGTTATTTGACAAATAGAGTGATACTCAGTACTTTTCTATTACCTTTTATCATAACATCGCTAATGAACAATATTCAAAGTTCCTTACATATATAAGTGGTACATTTGATTTTTTTTGGTGTTTATTCATGTAAGATCTTGAAATATTTTTTAACTAGATTATACACCTTATCGCTAATCCCGGCTGACCCGGCCGTTTGCACTTTTCCATTGTGGCGTCAGATATTTTGTTTTATGACGTCAACATTTTACGGGAACCTGTTTGATATCCAGCAATGGCGGACAAATAGCGATAAGGTGTATTAAACTAAGGATCGACATTCGTGTACCTACATTGCCTTCTTTTAACGAAATGTAAAAGTAGTTGATAGAACCCCTTATATTTTTTTACAAAAAACCACTTTCATAAATATTGAAACTGTATGTTTGGTTGTTTCGAAGAGATTTCAATTAGTTTTTTTAAATGAAGCATGGTCTTATTATAAGCTCGGGATCACATAATATTTTTCGATATATTTGCAGATGCGGATACGTCAACGTATACGATACGGTTGATACGTTTGTAAATGACCGACCTCTATTTCTCGGGAAATTGTGGTACCCCATCTATTGTTGAATAAGAGTTGTGTGCAACCCCAAAAATTGAACCAGTTTTCATTTCCTTTTGCATTACATTTTTACCAGAATGCTTTTGAAAAAACATTTAATGAATATGTCAACGTTATTGGAGATAATTTGTTCTAGGGTTCGATATGTTAGGAGATACATTTCCGTCGCCAAGATTCCATAGTTCGGGAATATTGTTATTTTACTTTTTCCTTTGTAAAAAGCTTGGGTTTTTTTTGTGTTTGAATAGAGAAATATTGTTATAAAATAAGGTTGAACAATTCCTGAATGAGATGCGTCATCGAGTATCCAGGATAATTGTGATTTTTTTTAAATCATGATTTATAATTGAATTATCAGGTTATAACTATATACAATTAAAATGTACTGTTTACTTAATCAATTATTCTAAATTCACCAAAGCAGACACATATCATACATGTATAATTGGTCTCTGACCATAGTATTACTATTTTTATAAAAGAATAAACAAGAAAGGTAAAAATGATGGGGGAGGAAAAGGTCAAAATGGCGGTGGTGGTGGAAAGGACAAAAATGGTGGAGGCGGAAAGGGCAAAAATGGTGGAGGCGGAAAGGGTCGAAAGGGTTCCAAAGGAGGGAAGGGGAAATTAACGAAGGAAGAAAAACAAAGACTGAAGGCAGGAAAAAGAAATGCTGACAGTGACAGTGATTTTAGCTATCGAAGCGTTGTCAGTGCTGGCGGCACACGTCACGTGAGACGTCGACGTAAAAGAGCAGACGGCACATACAGTGACAGTGATTCATACCATAGCAGTCAGGACGAAGATGGCGCAGAACGACGACGCCAACGTCGTAAAGAAAGAGGAGATCTCGATACAGAAACAGGAGATAGTTCTAACCCTAATACCAGCAATGGAAGTCGAGATCATCACCATGATGGAGACAGTGATTATAGTTACGCAAGTGAAGTTAGCGAAGGTGGTACGAGATACGAAGTCAAACGCAAACGACTTCGAGATGAAGATGGAAATATTATTGGTTATGGTGAAAAAGAAGCAGCTGGTGATAATCTCAGTGATACAGAATCTGTAAAAACAAGACGAGGTGTACTATTTTTAATATATTAGATTTTATTATTATTAAATCATTATTTTCCTTTATAAAAAATTATGTAGCTTTTATGGTTGATAGATAACTGCTGGCATATGGTCGTGTTAATTAAATTCTTTCAAGATGGAAAACATTCAAAAGCGTTTTGTTTTTTTTAATTCAATTTTAAACCATCGACCTTAATGTATTGGTTTTATTGTATTATTTTCCAATATTGGCCTTTTTTGTCCGGATGGACAGTGATGTTGAGATCAGTTAACATTGGAGCCTTTACAATTTGTAATTAAACAAAACAATAAAGGAGAGGTGTAAGGTTTTATCAGTTGCATCGATAAATTAACTAATTACAAGAGATATAAATGTCGTAATATTGAGAATACTTCCAATATTGACCGATTCGACAATCCCCGGCAATACGAACCAATACTTTATCTATATATGTATTTTGTCGATGACTTTTGTATTTTTTCTCTACCAAGCTGATTTTTATTATATGATTCTTTATTTTAATTTCAGGATCAATGGATGGAAGGTGAGTCAACTAATAATTACGTTAATCAGGCTACTTGTGTCGAAGGGTCTTGTTATATTTTTTAAATATTTTTCTAAATTTAATCTTGAAATTTATGTATTTTTTTCATTTTTACTTTTCAAAAATGATGCAAAATTCGGTTTCAAGCCTTCCAAGAATTATTTGTTTTTTTTAAACACGCCCATCTTTCTTTCCCACCTTCATCTTTATGTAGAGCAAAACGCAATGAATGATGTACAATCTATGATAAATTGGGGAAACACCACTCAGTTCAAAAACACTGTATATAGAATTCAGTTTTACTTTTTCATTCCTATAAGTATTATTCGGTAATTTGATAATTGACGGGGTATTATTCAATCAGTTGCGTTATTTAAATGAAACATTTTAAGGCTCATGAAAATTCAATATACAATGTTACATGTTTAAGAAGACTTCGCATGTTACTCTGATTATTTGAACTATAAAATGATAAAGTAAGTGCATTGCATTTCTCTAAATAAAAAAATAAAAACATTAATTTAAGATGCACATTTATAGATAATAAACTTATCTTAATTGTCTATTATGGCATTCAATTATGTGGCAGGTTTAATGAGTACTAAATGAGAAAATCCTAAAATGGTTAATTTTTATTTCTTTAAGTTTTGTGAAAGATCGGATCAATGTTGAAGATGTGCTTGGTCCACAAGTGATTGAACACAAGGAAAATAATGGAATGAAAGATAGTTTAGACTGGCCAGGTATAGTTGATAAATTGTTTGAATAAAAAATCCTAGTTTAGTAAATAATCAACTTAAGGACGTTATCTAGCATTGGCATTGCTAGGGAAGAGTAGGCGTGATACGTTATAGATATCATAATTTGTGCTGTTAATGACGACATTGCTAATTTGTATGACATTTTGTTAATGTTAAAAAATCACATGTAAAGTAAAGGTTAGGGATTGTAAGTGCATCAAAAACCTACTTGGCTGGCTGAATCATTGTGTAAATACTCAATGTACATTATATTGTATATATTCAGCACTGAGGTTGTATTCTAATAAACTGTTTATGTATTTATTCATTCTTGTAAGTATTTACTGAAATGTCCTAAATTTTTCTTCTTTAGAAAATTATCTTGAACGTATTCCTTCTGGGTTTAGTGATGCAACAACCGATGACGATGATGTTGATTTATCTAAGATGACAGAAGAAGAAAAGGAAGAGTATTTTAAGAATAAAGAGGAGCGTAGAAAGGAAAGAGAAGCCAGGAGAAGGGCTAAATACGGAGATAAATACGATGAAATAATGAAGAAAAAGCAGGAGTAAGTAATTTTAGTAATGAACGATGTCTTACTTTTATATCCTGGTCATCGTTTGTTTTAGCAATATTTTGTATCATTGTTATATAAGTGGGAAGTCTGGCTAGCCATGAAACCTGGTTCAACACACATTATTTTCTTAAAACGTCCTGTAACAAGTCAGGAATATGGCAGTTATCAAATAGTTCGCTTCTATGTATGTTGGCGTTTATTTTTGTTGCCCTTAAATATTTCTGATGTTCCTCTGATAGTTGATGTGTTTGCCTCGGTTTTAGTTTGTAACCCAGATTTGTTTTCTTTCTAATCACTTATTACTTTTGAATAGCAGTATACAACTGTTCCCTGTTGTGTGCAACCTATTATTTAATGAAAGTGTAAAAAAAGGATTTGCTGTGATTCCTTCTGTTTTTGTTATGCTTGATTTGTGTATTCATATGGTTTTGCGGTATTTGACCATCGCTAACTACTATTGCCTCTTTTTTTCATTTCAAAAATTTTAAACTATTATACATGTATAAGAATATAGAAAATATGATGGGTTATCAATTTCAGAAAAAAAGAAAGAGAAAAGAAAGAACAAGAACAAGAACAGTCAAATGAAGATAAAGAAAAAAGAGACCAAAAAGAAAAGGATGACAAAACAAGTGGAAGGAAATCATCACTCAGAAAGTTTTCTGATTCTCTTGGTAAAGGAAAGGAACCGGCTAAAAGTATGGTTACATATGAAAAAGGACCACCAAGAGAAACAGGCGGAAAGGAAACATTTGATAGCAGAGAACACGGTCTTGCACACGATTCGTAAGTCTTTCACAATACTTAAGAATATTCATATTTAAAATATTTTTATTTTACATTAAACAATGTATGAATTTCTTATCATAAAACATAAAATTTGAAAACTGACGATACAGTGAAAATATCTGAGATTTTGAAGTAATCTATAATAAAGAAGATGGTGCCAAATATCGGTTATTCTACTCTGTATCAATTTAATGGCTCTTCTTAATTTTGTCCTTCCCATTTGTTGAAATGCACCTTATTTCATACGCAAAGTACTATTTTAAGCAGCTCATCTTTACCATAGGAACCATACTCCTTGCTTTCGTCTGATCAATGAATTTGTCAGACGTTATCTTTCTTTGAGCAACTTCAACATTTGGCATATGAGCAGATAAGGCAACTAGGAGCTTCTTGTTATAATTCATTCATATGTGTGTTTAGTTCATAAAGAGAATATGCAGTGAATTCGACTTTTCAATTTGAAAATAATCAAGGCGATCAGTGAAGTTTTAGCTTTTCTTGTTGTTGGACCACATTGTAGACATTGTAACATTTTATGGATGTCTCTATGAATAAAAAAAGAGGTAAGATGTGTTGCAACGTTTTAAATTTTATATTCTTTTGATTTGATATTGTAATAAACTGTTCGTTGTGTTTTGCTTTGCAGATGGGGTAAAAAGGACAGGACAGATATGAGCCTTCGAAGAGGTAAGAAATTCATAAATAATTCCCAGTAGTAATTTAAATCCCAAGAATAATCCATAGAACTATTTTTTCAATAGAAAAAAATACATTAATAAAAAAAATGTTTTTTTTCCTATATTTCCAAAACTAGTGCTCATTTTCCAGGATTCATTTCCAGATCAAATGGAAAATACCTTTATGCCATATCAAAGGAAATTAAATGGAAGCCGTATAAGTAAGTTTGTCCGTAGCTCTTTTGTAGAACTTTACAAGAAACGTGCAATCAATTTATTTAAATGCCAAAGCTGTATGAATATTTCAAATTTTGCAGAGTAATATGACTGAAAGGGGTCTGAGAAATATCCGAATCCACTTTAGGTAATTATTACTGGAGGGAGTTGAAACCTTATAGAATGATGTGTTTCGTCGTTGTTTTACTCTTAGGAATAAGTTACCTTAGCTGTATTTGAGAAAACCTTTTTGGTACATAAGGTCCTTAATGCTCTCATAGTTTATACTCTTTTTATCATTTTTTTATTTGAACGTCACTTATTAGTCTTTTGTAGACAGAACGCGTGCCTGGCTTACAAAATGTAATTATGGTATCTATAATGATTGTATTTATACAGACTTAGAAGCATATTCTAAATTTAATGTAACTGTTAATATATGTCTGTCGTTTTTTCGTAAATAGGTAGCAGTGATGCAGATTTTGTTCCCAATAAACTAAGAAGGGAAACTACAATGTTGAAGAAGCTGCCAACTATTCCACAAGGAAAGATAGCTGATGGTAGATATATTAATAAACTTATGTTTCAAGTCAGGTCCTTTTTAAAGCCGACTATTATACTTTATGTTGTTTTATTTTCTCTTTTTGAAGGCTTCAATTCACTTGTTCTGTCTCAACAACGAGCTTGTTTAGACACTTGGTCTGTTGTTGAACACCCTATGACGATGTCTTTTTTGTCTTTTGCTTTTTATGTCGCTTGGTTGATATCTCATACACGAACACATCTATTCTTTTAAAAATTTTTAATAAAACTTATATATCTAGTGATGAATGCTGCCGTTAATATATCTGTACTTTTATAAATGGGAAGTGTTTAAAATTAGTGAAATTTCAAATGATTTTGATCGTTGGAAACATGTTGTACATACCAAGTTTGGAAACAACCATGCGTTTGTTGCCTTTTTATTTATTTTGTTGCATATCATGAACTGAAGCAAAACTCCCATCTAAATAAGATTATCCTAGCTATAGAGACCTCTTAATAATCACACCAGAATATGTTATGAGCATTGTCATTGGCATTTCTTTTTTGTGTATTTTCAGCTACAAAGAAGAAGAGGGTAACTATTACCATTATTCATCATCTAGTATTCGATAAAGTAACCTATTTATTTAAAGAAACATTTTATATTCCTTGTTCTGTTTTTCAATAGTGCATAATAATCAATCTAATATTTATGGTCAGAGAAGGAAATATGGCAAAGAGGTAACGAGTTGTTTAAAGATATAAAACTCATTTGTTTGAAAATATTGTGAATATTGAATTCTGAAATTAGCGACTATAAGTCTACCCACGGTTTAGATTAACATAGCTGTAATTAGCAAAACCTTTCACAATTTTAGTTTGAAACTTTTTTTTATTTCAAGCATGTCATATCGATGCGCAGACTTTTTTCACATTGTCAAGAATAACTCAAAATAAACTTTATATTTTAATGATAAGTCATTTATCGTTGTAGCCTGGCATGGACGAAAGAGATTCATCCCAATGTAAGCATTAATTATGATAATAATATTGGTCAAATAACAACAATTAAGTTAAAACTATAATATATATTAAACGCCTTTTAGTATGTCTCCTCCATGAAAAGAACCCATCACTGCAGTATTCTAAGTCGGCTCTCAAATGAAGTTATGGATAATCTACTAATTATAGAGAAGTTACTTAATGTGTAAATGACAAGTAGCAGGAATTTGTGATTATGTGTTCTGATTTCAGGACATATTATGTTATATTGCTGTGTTTTTTGTACACTTTTTTAACGTATAATTAAAAAACAAACAAACAAAAAATAAAATAGAGTACAGATATGTAGAAGTTAAAGTTAATTTGTGTACAGTTGTCTATGAATTTAACATTTCTATAAATAACTATACAGTTTACAAACTAAGTTTGTCAATTTAGTGTTATACTTAACATTGCCATTAAAGCGGGAGGTTTGGCTAGCCACAAAACCATGTTCAACCCAATTTATTATCTTAAAATGTCATGTAACAACTCAGGAAAATTGCAATTGTTATCGTAAAGTTCGTTTCTGTGTGTGTTGCATTGTCGTTTGGTTTTTTGTTGCACTTTAGTGTTTCTGTTGTTTCGTTGTTTTCCTCTTATCTTCGATATGTTTCCCTCAGTTTTAGTTTGTAACCCGGATTTTGTTTCTCTCAATCGATTGATTACTTTCGAACAGCGGTATACTACTGTTGCCAATATAAAACATCTTGTTTACTTCAGATGAGGGTGATGACGACGATGACAGTTTGAAAAGAAGAAATAAAGGCGATGAAGGTATATATATATATATATATACTAACAAATATTTAAAACTACTGTCATACAAGTGGGTGCTTTAGTTAGCTATAAAACCAGATTTTACTTACCATTTTTTTCTGAAATGCCTGTTCAAGTAAAAAACATGACAGTTGTTTTCCTTTTGTTACGTTAGTTGATTGCAAGTCAGAGGCTCGATTTTGTCAGCTTCATTGGTCTTTTTTTTTTCGCTTTTTGTATATTCAGAAGCACAAAATATTTCTATAATTTTATTTGTGTTGTTGAGATTATTTGTTACCACTTTAAAAAAAAAATTAAAATGTTTAATTTTTTAAATTGAAGAAAAATCAAAGTGGGAGTCGGTATTAGAGATGGGAGCGGACGGAAAACTGCGACTAAAGAAACAAATGATAGACTTAAAGGACTTTGATGATGAAACATTGCGAAGACTTGGAATTGATCCTACACTTACTGCTAAAGAAATTGCACGGAAATTAAAAGTAAGCTTACTAGAAGACTACTTATGAACTTGTTTGTTAGCTATCCTTAAAAAAGTTATTAGAAGACTAAAATCTGCTATTGTCATTTCGGAGCCTTTTATAACTGACTATGCGGTATGGGCTTTGCTCATTGTTGAAGGTCATGCGATGACCTATAATTGTTAATTTCTGTGTCGTTTGGTCTCTTGTGCAGAGTTTTCTTATTGTCAATCATACTACATCTTCTTTTTTTATATTAAACAAGTACACACCCGTGATATCGCGGGTCCGTGACTTTAATAATTAAAGTATATAACTATGCCTAAGCCTTATTTTAGTAATTATTATTAGTCATGTCGATTATAAGATACATAGTTTTCTCTGCTTTCAAATCTTTCTGTTTGAACCCGTCGACCTGGAACTTATCAATTATTGGTAATATTAATTATTTGGAAAACAAAAAGTCCTGGCTATCCAGGAATGGAGTATTTTTTAATCAACAGCAATGTCCTATATTAGTTATCTTAGAAAGTCTTGCTGATTGCTGAATAAAACTACAATAGGAAACAATTTGACAATGATTGAATTTAGTAGTGTCAGCCCTTTGATTATGACCCGTGTATATAGCAAAATCCTAAATACACCGTTTGGTGGTGCGCCTGTCAAATGCGGAACGTACAGATAGGGTAATAGCTAACAGGTGAATATACTATTGATATCGGTATCGGATTCGACCCGGAACTTGTTAATTATTGGCAATATTAATTATGTGGAAAACAAAAGGGTCTGGAGTGGTGTAATTTTTAATCTACACCATTGTCCTATATTAGTTATATATAGAGTTGAATTCTTTGATTTGTCGTTTTTACCCGATGACGGCTGACAAATTGGACCTCGTAATTTTAGTATTATAGATGCAAACAAATTTTTACAGGCTCTTTTTGGCAATGATATAAGAATCAAAGAGGGGAGCTTTTTTATTGGAACAAAACATGCTGATGACTTTGGAGATATGGATGATGACGAACTAGCTAAGCAAGAGGACTTAGATGTATCTACATGTAAGATTACTTTATCATACACATTTCTTTTTGAATTCCTTTTTTTATTATCATACATTTGTATTTCAGATGTCAGAATGATTTCAAATGAATTACAATTTCGAGATTTATCCTTAAGTTATTTGGTCAAAATGCAAATCAAGAAGAGCCAGAAAACACCGAAAAGAGAGGTCATAGATACACAAGAGAAATTCAAACTCAGCATGGCAAAACAAATGCAAACCTTCTAAATACAAAATCAAAAGTAAACAACATTCAGCATAGAAAACTAAAGACTGAGAAACACGAACCCTTCCAAAAACCGGAGCTGATTCTGTTACCATGGGGTAATTCATTAGACAAATATGGTCAGCTGTATTGCATTATGTGAAATTATTTTAACCTAACAAGTTTGGAATCATATTTCCTTTGTGTTGCAGTAAATGGTCAAAGAAGAATAAATATACTGATGAAGCGAGGAGGCTCTGCATTACGACGCCATATGCTGAGAATAATAGCCGAATGTCGACTTCATGAAAGTGCATATAAATCTGCAAGTATTGATGAGCAAGGTATTAAACAGATAACAATTTAGGATAGAAAATTAAAAACATGATTGACAATATGATACACTTATTGTTGGGCAATTTTAAACACTTCTAGAAGTTTGTTAATAAAGAAGGATCATCTTATAATTAGTTTTAAGATTAAAAAATCATCTGATGACGTACTTATTTAAATCTACACACTCAAAGAAACTAAATTTCAATTTGCTTTCATGCGCATTTTGTCTCCTGTGTTTATCAGGTGATATATATAATCAACATAATGAGACAGTCAAATCAAATACGAGGCATTTAAGAAGGTAGACCTATAATTTCACATCTCGTCCGTATTTATATATAAGAACTAAAGAAATAAAATTGAATTCCTATTATTGTTGACGATTCCCAATATATGTCGTAAGTGGCTCAAGCTTAAGAAATCATCTGTTGTATTCCATAGCTAAAGTGCTTATCGAACACTCGTGTATATAACAATGATAAAACAACACAAGTGTTTTTTTCTTCAGAATACTGGTCATACATATATGTGATAAAACCTTAAAGGTAACATCCCAATTGAAGTTTGGGAATGTTTTGCTATCACTGGCAACGTTTTATGAACGCAAGACTAATATGTAGTTATCGAATAAGAATTAAAATTGGAATAAAGTTTAACAAATAAAAATGATGGATACAACCGACGGATATGTTACTTATTACACCTGGTCATTACCATAAAAGGGTAGGTTAAATGTCTGCTCTAAAGAAGATAGCGCAAAACCATCTGGTTGATCCAAAGGAATTGGATGGATATGCACAGGCTTTTTGTTGTGCATCCTTGTATAAAAGATTTAGAATCCTACGACCAGTTTGGGATATAAAGAAAGTTGAAGGATATGGTAAAGCTTTTGTTGCATGTGTATTTGAGGATTAATAGATTTCCTAGAGCATTACCGAACTGTTGATCCAAAGATAGTTGTTGGATATACTCAAGCTTTTGTTGTTTATTTTTAGGATCTATAGATTTCCTAGCGCATTACCGACTTGTTGATCCAAAGAAAGTTGATGGATATGCTAAAGCTTTTGTTGTTGAAGACACTGATTTTGATACATTTATTGATTATAATGTAATTATATATATTAAAAAGTTAAAAAAACTAAAATACTAAAACTCCAAGGAACATTCAGAACGGAAATTCTAAAAAGCTAAAACACATCAAACAACGAATGGATTACAACTGTCATATTCCTAACTTGGTACAGGCATTTTCTTATGTAGAAGATGATGGATTAAACCTGGTTTTATAGCTAGCTAAACCACTCACTTTTATGACAGTCGCATAAAATTCAATTATATTGACAACGATGTGTGAACAAAACAAGTAGACATAATTGGTAAAAAATGTCATAAAAAGGGAATACAGCATTATCTATTTTAATGCAGTAAACCAACTACTACTGGAAAAAGTAGGGTACTCAAATTTAAAGCAACTAGTGCAGTACACAAATTCCCGATGAGCCACATACTTGAGTTTTTATTAAGTTAAAAGAAGGAATATAGGTTCAAATGATAATTTGATAAAAAAAAAATACATTCGCAACAAGAAAGATACCATGGCAAAAAGTTTTTAAGAATGAAAACTTATAAAATTTACAAAACTAAAATTACAATATATATGCACATGCATACAAAAATGAATTTATTTGATTCATTTAGAGGCGACGAATGAGCTTGAATGATGGGTATACTTATTTGTTAAACTATATCAATCATCACATTATAACTCTATACATATTTCAGAACACAAAATCTGCTCTTGATGGTATTGAATCAATACAACACATGACGACTAAACAAATGGAATATGTCTTTCGGGTAAGTCGTCTTATGCATTTTTCAAGCGTTTGTTTTGAACATATATTTTTTAAACTTTCAAATTGGATGGAAAATAATGAAACATTGTAAAATTATATTTTTTTTAGCCTAAGTATAAGCGAGACCAGGCCTAGCGGTTATGTTACAATTATCAAAGTAAGAGGTTCAGAATTCAACCAAACGGTGTTTTGGCCGCATTTTTTTACTCCTAAAACAGAGTTATTTTATGAACTTTGTACTTGTTTGGCTTTATAAATATTTTGATATGAGCGTCACTGATGAGTCTTATGTAGACGAAACGCGCGTCTGACGTACTAAATTATAATCCTGGTACCTTTGATAACTATTCATATATAACTGACGAACTGCATCTACCAGTCTGTATAGAATATGACTTTTTGCTACTACGAAAACAGTGCCATATGGATTTTTCAGTACATTTGAAAAAGAAAATTTCACTTTATAAATCATATAGGTGTTGAAAAGAAAGCGCTTTTCAGGATTATCTAACCAGGAACACTCAAACCCCAAAAAATGAAAATGTCTAAATCTGCGAAGTGCCGTATGACAAAAACGGACTAAAGAGGAGTAACTTCTGATTTAAAAAATAAAGTCTTTTATTTATCCAAATAAAACTTGATAAATCGTTCGTGGAGTGTGTTCCATTGTTCAAAATGTAAATTTGTACTCTGTTGTTATATTGTATATATTTGCAGAGCTTCGTTTATACTATGATATAATTCGATTAAGAAATAATTATGAAATGTATTCATATCTCTCTCCAGGTTTTAAATATTGATGAAGCTACTCGTGTTACATTTAGAATGTTCGCAGTACTCACAGCATTATGCGAAAGAGTTTCAACAATGGAGTAAGTTATAGCACTCGTTTTCTGTTAAAGTGCACATTATAAACACATGTATAAGACAATTAATTTTCACCATGATGTTGGCATCTACAGTTTTCAAAAGATATTTCACTTTTTTTTTTAAATATTCCTGGAATTATAAAAATGCTTTTAATTTCTTTCAACCAATTTGTAAATCAAATATGTTCATTAAAAGAATGGGGGGGGGGACGTTTAAAAAAAATCAATTATGCTCAAATATGAAAAAATCAAAAATCAAAACTTAAACGCAAAAGTGGTGTTGACTCTGATAGCTGATAATTGATATGTGTAAGTTTCAAAATCGAGTGTTGTTCGATACAAGTTCTTACTGTTTAACCAGAAACGCTATTTGAAGCAAATATAAAAGTTGACTTATTACAAAAACATGTACAACAGCTTTCTTAACCAAAAATATATCGATACATAAATTCTCTGTTTGATATTCAAATTACATTAATTGTAACTTAATTTTGTTTTTTATATATATATTTTTATATATATATATTTTGAAATTTATGCATAATTATAATCATGTTTTCCAGTCTTAATCTGGATTTATTAATTTCAGCGATTTAAGCCGCCAATTACTAGAAATATGTAATCTTTTGGACATAGAGCGGAAGTTAGATTTATATAAAGCTATGTTCTACACCAATGTACCCACGTATCGGGACAGTAATTATGTAACGGAAGAGTCTTTGAAGATTGAGTTGATGGCCGGTGGTCTTAACTGGTCGCAACAAGAGTATGTTATGGAGAAAATGGAACCTAACACTTTTGGCGAGGTAATGCTAGCATGAATGTGATAACACTAAATTACAATTAGTCATGTTAAATCTATGTGGTATACAGCAGGTCAGTAGAGTTGGTTGCATTTACTAGATATTGCTTTTGAATAAATTATGTGTGAGAACTTGTATATCCGTGTTTAAATGTCGAATTGTTAGAACCGTAAAACTCAACACACTTTAAACAGAATATATGTAAAGGCAATCATTGATTCTGATTAACCAATATCTTAGAAATCTTCTTTGAAACTACAAAGCGAAGTATCCTGAAACTTTACAAGATGAATGATTTGGTGAATATCTACAAACGAGGCTAGTTAAATGATAATCAGATGGCAAATGTGGTGACATTGATAGCTTAAAGTTACAATTCAATGAGATTAGAAATCAATTCTTTATCGCCAATCATATGAGAAATCAATTCTTAATCGTTTTATTGGAATTTTCGCTAATATTATCCAAAACTTGAATAAATAATGTATAAAAGTTCCAATGACTGGAATGAGGACAGAGTTGATGTATAGAAAGTCCTTCAAAACACTTTATTTTGATTCTGATCTTAAAACATGGCTATAGTAGATACTATTTATTTCTGATTGATCAATTTTTAAAATAAATATTTTTAAGGTGATCGATGATTGATGAAAAAAACAAGTCGAAATGTTACTTTGGTTGTGTTTCATTTTAACTAAAGTACTCCAGTTGAGTGATTCAGATTCCATGGAGTATCTAGTTGTAATTTAAAGTTTAATTCAACTTAACAAATACAAGCAGTTTTTACCTTGTTTATATTGCAGATCTCGTTTTTGGACTACATGTGTTATATACCTTTGTTTTTGTCGATGCACGATAACATTTGCGACAATCCTTTGGACATGTCAAATCAGAAATACCAACTGCCTCCTCGTCGTAGACCTCCTTCTGTTCAGAGGGACATGAATCCTTTATCTCAGCCACTTAGTAAACAGTCTGCATTTTTGCTCAGGAAACAAGCTGTTGATTTCGAAGAAGGGACGGCTAATCCTGATCATTATACGAAGGAATACGTGCAACGGGTCAATAAATATGCACAGTAAGTATTCATTAAACTTTTCATTTAGATATATAATGAATATAAGGAATAGTGTATTTCAATTGGGATTAATCAAAGGAACAATACTAGATTTATCACAATTCAGACTTAAAAAAACACAGTTCCAACAAATACAAAATCAACTTGGAATTATTTAATAGAGATTAAGCTCAAGTTTGGAGAAAAAATATTTAGTCAAGAACTTGTTATTTAATGGATTTTGTTTGTTGGTGAATACATTGTTTTGTTCTTTAATCAGAACGATGCTTAAAAATTGATTGAAGTTTTATTTTATTAGGGTGTGTAATAATTTGTTTTGCGGTATGGTATTTGTTCATTGTTAAAGGCTGCACGATGACTCATAGCTAATAACATCTCGTCATTCGGTCTCTGAAATGTTGTCAGTCATACCATATCTCCTTCTTTGGTATAAAACTTTATTATAACTGTTTTATTACAGTTACAGTAACTATCTATTATTCATTAAACAAGTACAATTAGTTTTATATCAGATATATTTCAATCTGTATTTGATGAGAGCTGGGAAATAAATATACTAGTATTTAACTTTTAGATTGTCTTGTGTTAAACGTGGGCTTTGTTATCGCAAATTCGTATCGTCTTCTATTTAGCACCCCAATGTTGGAAACACTTAGTTTTGTTCTTCTCTAGGCATGAGTTAAATACGTTCTTCTGTGAGATAAGTGTCCCTCAAACAAAAAAGACATCACCAATTTACTTTTCTCAATTAAACGACTAAATGAAAATTTTCAAGGGAATAATCAAAAACCTTTTATAAGTGAAACGAATAATCATAGACAAACCATATGTTGACAAACAGCAGTCAGACTTCACTGAAGACGTACATCACCAAACCAAGCGTTTTATATTTTTATTTTATTTACAGGTTACCAGATATACCTCACATTTTGCAACGACAACCGTCAAACGTTTCAACCACGTCAGAGTACATAAGCGGCAGTTCTTTCTACAGAGAAAAGAGCAGGGTGTCCTGAAGATGATTCGTTTCTTGAACGTCATACACTTATGTTGTGTAGTAATAAGTAGTTATTTTCAGTATGATTTCTCGATCCGTTTATTTATCTAAATATTCTTAGAATAGTTGAGAACGAAATGAGTGGCATGTTATTACTTTTAGAAACAAAGGAAACGGTGGTTTCTCAACCAAACCAGTGTTGATTGTATATTTTGATCTGTAGTGAGACAATAAGAATGCTCCATGAAATGATTGTTTTTGAAATCAAATTATTTAAGTGTGCTAAAAATGCCAAAGCAATGTGCATTGAAAATTGGAACAATCTGTAATAATAGATATATTTTGTTCAGCATGCCTTCAAATTTAATGATGCTATGTTCTGTATAGTATGAGTAAAAGAACACTTATAATTTCATAATTGAACTGGGCTTTTGTAATAACAACTATCTCACAGGGTGTGAGTGACTGTTATACATATTTGAAACATGTCAAATGTGTACAAAAGATTTCTTTCATTTCAAAACTCGCCAGAGATTTCAGGTTCATATTTTGGTACACTATACGAACGTTTCGTCTACTTAAGACTCGTATCAATAACTCGAGTGTAAGAAAGAGAAAACGATTTTTTTACATTGAATATTCGATCATGGTCTCATTTCGAAGACATATGATAGATAGCATTAGCAACAATTGTTCATATTGTAGTATTATTACCATTTAACTACCGTCCAAAATACCGGTTTTATTTGTTATTTTTTCTGAAAATTCCCAGATTTTATTGGAAATTACCCATACTGATTACCTACAAGGATTATGTCAGAAAAAACAATGCATATTGCTTAAACACATGTAAAGTTGAGAAGGGAACCGGGAAACGTGTCGCAGAGACAGCATAGAAAGTGCTTGAGTGAAGAAAAGTATTTCTTCGCTCACTGTATGACGTGACTGTAATTAAATTTGAAATGTATGAGTAGTATTGTCTGTGGTTTATGTGTTAATTCGTCGGTTCATAATTATTTTAAAATGTTGTGTGCTATATCATTCCTGATCCTTTTTATTTCATAACAAAATTATGATATATTGATTATTATCTGCACTGCTTGATGTAACTGTAATTAGATTTAAAGTATATATATGTGAGTTTTTTTGTAATCATTGTAACATATTGGTTGGTATCATTTCTGATTTTATTTTATTGTTGAACTAATTTATGATATAATTGTTTTTCAATATATTGATTTTGCAAGAGGGTTTACCAATTACTTCTTATTATTAATGTAATGTTGAATGGTGTAAATTCTTAGATATTTAAAGAGTGATTAAATAGCTTGATGCTTTATTATTCATGAGAAATAGTTCATTTAACACCAGTTGAAAATCAGCTAGTTTAGTGTTGCGTTTAGAAAGTTTTCGTTGTACAAAGCACTAATATAAACTGCTCTTGAACATGACATCCAACTAGTGCCAAGATCGGAACTGAAAACATAACCTTGACCGTTGTTAGAAAGTCCATACAAAATTGTGTTGTCATAATCAAGTCCAAGTAATACGGACACCAACGGAGACAGTACTGGAATATATAATTTAAATATATAAAAAAATATCAAAATAAAAATGTATTACAAGTGAATTTAAACTGGCCGATTGCACACTTTAAACTAGTGTATACAGTATTGCCATTACATTTGTGTTTTTTTTGCAAAAGTGTGTAGCAATTGATTTTTATTATTCCTATCAATTTGTATTTTCTATTCTTCCAAATAAAACGTGAACAGCATCATTTGATAATTAACGTAATACTAATAATCAAATGTTGTTAAAGATATCTTCAAACAAAAACAATTTTGTTTTATTCATTCATTTCAGTCTTTTAACGCATGTTGATATATAGTAAACAAAAATGCATTGACAAAAATACCGAACTGAAAGGTAAAGAGGGGAGGCCATAAAAAGTGTCAAAATCAAACGTTCAGACAATATCAACCATCGAGACGAAGGATTATATCAGGTTAAAAAGGGTGCATATATTTAGATTTTAGTTGTAATGACATCTGTCATCCTTGTCGATTTTTCGTGCAG
This sequence comes from Mytilus edulis, assembly GCF_963676685.1. Classification (NCBI taxonomy): domain Eukaryota; kingdom Metazoa; phylum Mollusca; class Bivalvia; order Mytilida; family Mytilidae; genus Mytilus; species Mytilus edulis. The sequence continues at coordinate 14,391,965 of NC_092344.1, forward strand.
GTTGATTCGGATAATAGTATATTTTTAATCTAATGGCATATATCATAAATGCCAATATTTCAACAAAATTGATATTATATGTTTTAATTGTCAATTTGAAGTACCTAATGTATATACGTTACCGGTTCTATTCTACCATATACTATTTGTTCTATAAAATTACCTTTTTCTGTTCCAGAAGAAAATCTTGCCATACATGAGGCAAATACTCTTGGTGGCCTGAAATGAAAAAGACAAACACAATGCGTTATAGGGAGCAGTATTAAGATTAAATTCAAGTGAAATTCTTATTCCTCAGTAATGATTTCCTATGTTTTTTGCTCGCCTTGTGGTATGATCCCTGTTTAACCAAATTCTTGTGATAATAATGGCTTGGGATTTTTCAAGCAACGCTTTGAATCAATTGGTTTGAACCTTAACCAGAATATTTTTTATCAGAATATTTGTTTGGTCAATTCTGCGATTATTTATTTTTCTAGAATGGAGTTTTTTTTTGTTTTGTTTTTAAACATAACCCCCTCCTCCTTTAAGATAAATGATTGTTCCCTTTTTGGTATAGTCAGTTCTGCTTGTCGGTCTATTAAAGAACAGGATCGTTTCCAAATCCATTTCAAATGTTTTTATTATAAATAAACATGCTAAAGTAACCCCTAAAGCTAGGTTTACACTGCCGATCAGATCAACTCGATGATCCCGATTGTCGAAATTTCCACCACCAAGCTCAACCAAATTCTTGATCGTACCTGTTAACGACTTCTACCCGACTGTACACGACCTTACCTCAACCATTCACGACTCCTTAATGACTCCATTACGACTCCATCCCGATAACAAAATAAATACTTATTCGATAATTCATTTCACAATCTTTACACGATCTTTACTCGACTAGCTAGACCAAATCAACTATTCACGATCTTAGTCTGATCTTTAAACAGCAAATCAAAAACAACTGTATCAAAATGCACAAAACAAATCTTAGAATTTCGACTTATTCTATAGTTGTGTTTCATTTAAAAAAAACACATTATCATTTTTCGGTTTATATAAATCGAAATAATTATAACTACTGTTTTGTTTTCAATTCTTGGAAAACTTATTGTTGATATGTACTTGTTCTAAATCAAAGGTTGAATCCTCTAAAATTGAAATTATCTATATTTTATGGTTTCATGTGTTTTGTTATTATTTTGATGAGTCCAATCAGTTAGGTATTTGGCTTTTTGAACTTTGTCCTTAATCATAACGGATGGTTTTTCAACAAAATATTGTATTCAGTATTTTCAATCTATGAGTTTGAATATCTATAAATCTCTTCTTCTCACTTAGGCTATTGTAGTGTTTTTGGTCAAAAACATAAACCTCATTGTTTGGTTTTTCATTCTTACCTTAGTTTTGTTCTATCATCGCAATGGTATGTAGTTCCATTCATGTCTTGCAGTGTTGATAATTGATAGTATCCTAAAACAGATTATAATTATTACAAGTCTTTAAAGATACCACATCAGTTATGTATCAATCATAATAGGTCAATTCGTTGTCCCAGTTGTTCATGTAGACAAAACATCAGTCCAAGTCAGATAGCTATCTTTTCTTTGGACTTTTCATGGTTCATCGGTGAAAATTCCTGAACTTTTAAAGTACAGTGAGACCTGTATTTAGAGACCACTCAAGGAAGAGTATACAAAACGGGAGAAAATATCTATGTTAAAACTAATTTTGAATCCCTTATGATTTGAGAAGAGACGAACGACAAAATAAATTGTTAATCAAACCAAAACATTTCAAAATACACAATTATAATGAGTACATGCATTGTTCACGACTCACTCCATACTTACTGTATGAAATGGATAAAACGGGAAAAAGCTGACAAAAAATCTTTGGACTCTTTTAGTAATTCAGTAATGAAGATAGTTGATATACGTATTCAACATTTTAAAGAACATTTTACTATTAACAATAACCACAATAAACCTATTTCTCGTATCAAACATAAACTAAAAGAACTAGCCAAGGAATTTGTTTTTGTCCCGGCCGATAAAGCTGCTCATAATATTATTATTGTTTGACGTAAATTTTACATTGAGGTTCTGAAAAAGGAAATCACCAATTCACCAACATTCCAACTGACTCCATTTTCAGAAAACGAAATCTGTAACAAACATAAACTTTTAGCCACCGCTTTACAAGCAGAGCCAAATACAATGAAAGTCCCAACTATGTATTGGCTTCCGAAGCTACACAAAACCCCTTACATATATAGATTTATTTCGTCTTCAAGCCATTGTTCAACTACTAAATTGTCTATTCTTCTTACCAGCACACTTGGTACAATTAAAAACCTGATAATAAATTGTTCAAATAAGGCCTTCGAAAATAGTGGAATAAATTACTTTTGGAGTGTCAAGAACTCGTTGGAAGTACTTGATAAATTGCATGCTTATATTGGTGATTTTGAATCTGTTCAAAGTTTTGATTTTTCTACCCTGTATACCACATTGCCTCACATTATCATTAAGAAAAATTCACACACCTAATTAAATGGGCATTCAAAAAATCAGAATGTGAATATATATGTTCAAACTCTTTTAGGTCATTTTTTAGTAGCAATAAACAAAAAAACTATGTTAATTGGACATGCTTTGATACTATATATGCCCTTGAATTTTTACTAAATAACATTTTTGTTCGCTTTGGGGATCCGTATATCGTCAGATTATCGGAATTCCAATGGGGACTAACTGTGCACCACTTATTGCTGACCTGTTTTTGTATTGTTATGAGTTACAATTTATGAAAAAAATAAGCAAAGACCCATCGAAACAACATCTGATAAACAAATTTAATAATACTTTTAGATATTTGTATGATATTTTGGCTCTCAATAATGACGACTTCAGTATGTATATTAATGAAATTTATCCTGTTGAACTTACTTTAAATAAAGCTAATACTAACAATGACCACTGCCCTTTTCTCGATCTTGATATCTATATCACTAATGGAAAGCTGAATACTAAAATTTATGATAAAAGGGATGATTTTTCATTTCCTATTGTTAATTATCCGTTTTTAGATGGTGACGTTCCCTTGTCACCTTACGGTGTTTATATATCTCAACTTGTACGATTCGCTCGTGTATGTAACAATGTTTTAGATTTTACCGAGAGAAATTTATGTATTACTGAAAAATTATTACACCAGGGTTTTCGATATCACAAACTAGTCAAAACATTTACTAAATTTTATCATCGGTATAAAGACATCATTCGTAAATATAGCTCAACATGCAGACTTCTATTACGTTCAGGTATTTCACATCCAATTTTTTATGGAAATATTCTTTATAAAGCACAAAGGTGTCAGTATTCACCTCAGAACCTTACAAAACCTTTGAATAGACTTATTAAGAAGGGATATAATTACGATACTGTTGTCAAGTCATTAAAGATTGCATATTTTGGCGTTAATATTGAGTCACTGATAAGGTCTTTGCATCGGAACTAAACACATTTATTCTAAAAACAGTTGTTGGCATGACACGGGTTATGTTCTTCTCATATATGTTATGATGGTATGATACTAAACCTCTAACGGGCAGGATTGTGCCTGATGTTCATATGATGAAATCATAATCTTTCAGTCAGTTTAATTGGTCTAGAGCTGGCATGTCAGTTAACTGCTAGTAGTTGTTATTTATGTATTATTGTCATTTTGTTTATTTTCTTTGGTTACATCTTCTGACATCAGACTCGGACTTCTCTTGAACTGAATTTTAATGTGCGTATTGTTATGCGTTTACTTTTCTACATTGGTTAGAGGTATAGGGGGAGGGTTGAAATCTCACAAACATGTTTAACCCCGCCGCATTTTTGCGCCTGTCCCAAGTCAGGAGCCTCTGGCCTTTGTTAGTCTTGTATTATTTTAATTTTAGTTTCTTGTGTACAATTTGAAAATTAGTATGGCGTTCATTATCACTGGACTAGTATATATTTGTTTAGGGGCCAGCTGAAGGACGCCTCCGGGTGCGGGAATTTCTCGCTACATTGAAGACCTGTTGGTGACCCTCTGCTGTTGTTTTTCATTTGGTCGGGTTGTTGTCTCTTTGACACATTCCCCATTTCCATTCTCAATTTTATTAATCACGTTTTGCTTTGGGTTTTTTTCTAATTATGATATTTATAAATCAGGTAAAAGAATCGATGATGAAACAAAGAATTTGACAGCTTTTAAAGACCATTTGAATAATTTACATTATTTTCTAAGCAATAATCATCATCATATTCAAGTTACCTTTTATGGTTTCTGCACACCGATCAAGAGAGTCACACGGTACACAATTGTAGGGATTTTGTTGTCCACATTGACAAGCATTTTTGCTACAACAAGCACATGTTTTATCATCATTGTCTCCAGGACAAGAACACTTCATTCCTGTAATTAAGTCTGTATTCTCATCTGCAAAATAGTAAAACTTTATCAAAATACAAGCTTTATAATTTAAACGCCAGACATTCCGGTCTACAAAGGAATCATCATGTTATGTAATATGTGGCAACTATTTTTTGCATACAGGTGAATACTTTAATAGAATAAAACAAAATATCATATGAGATAACATAGGCTTTATAAAATACAAATATCCGCTATGAACTTCAATAATAAGAAATTCAAATAAATAATTCACACTAGCAATATTTCAATTTTCATGTGTAAATATCTGTCAGCGTTAATTCTGTTTTGTTTGACAACTGGACAATACGGGTGAAGCGTATTCAGCTACATCTTGATACTCTTCAGATGTTTACACATGAAAATTGAAATATTGCTAGTGTGAATTATTTAATTGAATTTCTTATTATTGAAGTTCATAGCGGATATTTGTATTTTATAGATGGTCTTACTTTGACGTAATGAATCATCCCCTCACCTACTATCCTACATATAACAATTTGAATTTTTAATTGATATAGAGGTATCGTTTCCTTAAGCTTAATGTAATTTTCTGTGAAATGTTTATGTTCATCCGTTGTTTTTTCTGATAGTTGATGTTTTTTCTTTGATTTTAGTTTGTAACCCGCATTTGTTTTCTCTAAACCGATTAATGACTTTTGAACAGGGTATACAACTGCCTTTATTTGTAAACTGTTATTTAAAAAATCGTGTATTATTTCTTATGGTTTTTTTTATTGTCCCCTAAGAATATTCCTTTGAAAATATTTACCTTTGATATTGTCTATCATCATTTCAAAGTACTGCAGGGAAACGCTAAAGACCCCATCCGTTCTCCAACCTGAATACAATACTTCATACGTAATACCTGTGTTGTCTGAGTTAAGGTACAGTGCTGTCTTTGTATCCATAGTAACATTGAAGATTATACGTGATGAATGTGGAAATGATATTCTAGGTAACTAAAATTTGAAACAAAACTAATTTTCTATAGTCTCTCTTCTTTGTGATATCAATAGTGTAAACATATTACAAATTGCATAATCGTTATGTATATTTACCGGATTAAATAAGTATGAAACATACAAGAAATTTAAAAAATGGGATAAAGAAACAAGAGCAGTACTTCTATATACATTTATTTCCCTTTCTAACCTGTGTCACTTCAGAACAATGTACAGGCTAAATGGTTTGAAAGAAAGTACTTGGTATACGCTGAATGTAGACACTAAAATTTAATATACCTTTAGGGAACGACCATTAAACTTCATGGGAGTTATGTGTTTTCCTAAAAAAACCATATTCTGATCCTCTATTTCATGGGGGAAAATATTGTAGTCAAGCAGATGACAAAAAAAATAAAAAAGTCCAAATTTTTACCATACCTTATGTTAAATTTTTACGAAAAATACTTATCGTTAAAAAAAAAAATTATGTTCACGCTTTGTACGATCTTTTTTTTATCAGACAAAAACATATCCCATAATTACGACTTCATTAGATGACAATACGAAGACTAAAATTTCAGGTTAAAAATGTACGTCGTAATTCACCTGAGTCACAATATTCTGAAGGAGTTGCGTGGTCAACTTCATATTTAAAAGTGATTGTTTAACCTCTTATTTGAAGTAATTAACATGTTGTTCGAATTTACTAGGTTCTCTTGTGATTAATAATTTTACCTCAAAACGCACTGTCTGATCTTCTTCAAACTGGTGTGCACGTTTGACAACGTCATAGTAGTGTACATGTCTTGTTGAGGACACAAATGACACTGTGTTTGGTAAGTAGAGGATCACGGTTATGTTATAGGCTGTTCCTAATGATTTGTCGTCATGAATTATCGACAGTTTCATTTTACAATTTATCCTGAAAGTTGTAAATGGGTAATAAGTCTAAGAGGCTATCAAAACTGGTGAAAAACAAATGTAACCGATGTGTAGAAATAAGTCACAAGTTATGGTAGAACATATTCTGAATTCTCTTCCCAAGCACATGAGCTTAATAGTTTCCGTTCCTATTTACACAACAGTGCATACGCTGAAATGTCTCGCCTGTTTTACTAACCAAGATTTATTTGATGTTGTTAGTACTAAGAATAAAGTTTTACTACAGGTATCACATACACTTAACGTCATAAATGATGATCAACGAAAATGAAGTCAATGTTAATACAGCAAATATAGTTTTGTAAAAGTATACAAGAAACATGCCAAACCATCAAATCCTAATAGGTGTAATACCGACAAGTTATAGTACGTCATATCCGGTTGCATACAAAAATAGGTCGAAAAAATATGTTTCCTTGAATTTGACAGTTGTAGGTAATTAATCCTACATTTCCTTGCAATAATACAATTTTGGGTCATGAACATATGTCGTGGGTATTTCAAAGCACCATTCTATTTAATTGTGGTTTCTAGAGAATAATATTGATAACTTCGGGTTACATGGTCACTGGAGCTTATACACAGGTAAAGAAGGGGTGATAATTTGATTGGTTAACTTCCAGTGATGGTTATTTTCTTATATGCAATGAAACAGTATGTGATTTTTTATCAATAGTACTGGACAGGATAAAACTTTTCTTATGCCAAGTACCGGGGTATTTTTTTTATTTGAAACAAATAAATTCTGCACATTTTTTTTTAAAGTACTTTAACAAATACTAATAGACAAACATCATTCAATGGTGGCATTACACCAAAGACTCATAGATGAGAAAGAAGAGAAATAAAACAAAAATGTGTCTGAGAATATGAATGGCCCAGCTCAAGCTTTGCAATTTTCCAAGTTAAAAAAGGGGCATCGAATGGTTATTGACGTTTTGTCCAAATTCGATCACTGTCTGTGTATTATAGTTCTAAGCATTATACATGAGTTTCATAAAGGTTGCATGAGGTAAAATTAAGTAAGATTGCAGAAACGAAAACATTTGAAATTGTCCAAATTACTAGAACGGTAAGCGACTCACTGCCCAAATTCGAATTATGTCTCTGCGTTCTAGTTTTTATCATTGTGTATAAATTTGCGTGAGGCAAACTTAAGATAGATTGCGGAAGGTAATAAGTGTGTCCATCAATTTTAGCAGAAAATTACATTTTCAGTCGTATTGTGTTTTAAATATTCCAATTTTAACGAAACGATTACTTACGTCCCATGATGTATAGATCTGTGAATCTCAGTTAGTTCAGTCACTAGAATTGGTCGCTGATCCATAGCATCAGTATCATCATCTATACTTACATTGGTACTTCCTATCCATATAAAATCCTCATTCAGTTTAAACCCAATATCCATCTCCATGTTCTGTCCATCAGAGTATCCTGTTAAAATCAGAAGTCAATATAACTTGTTTTGAAAATTAATGATGCATGGGTTAATGTTGGTCTTGTGTTGATAAAGTGTCACATAGAAACACACAATTTGTAAGTGTTAGTTGCTTTTTGCATGTCATATATATATTATTTGTAATCTCTTGATTTCCCCGGGTTTTTTTTGTATATATTAGGAATGGTATTCAAGGGATCGTAATCGGTTGGCATTGCAGAGGTACCCTTAAATAAACAAAATTTACTAATAGCAGTATTTGATTTCGTTTTATCTTTTAACAAATTTTCTTTTGAAATATTTTAAAATTTCTAAAATCAATACTACGTACATTTCGATTTAAATATATCGTCAATACATAACTTTGAGAGAACAAAATAAATGCATTGATTTAACTATCATAATTAAACCATAACATTTTGGGGTTCGCTCTAGGAATTTTTAATTGTGATTGAATTGATTTCCATTTCACAATTGGATTTCGTTTTCGTTCAATGAGAAGAGGACAAACATACAAACACAGCCGATCGAACGACTGACAGACCAACCGACCGACAGACAGACAGACAGACAGAGATTCTAATTCATCTACCCTTTGATGTATAAATTTTTTTAAACATACCCATAAAATTCTGTAGAATCCCTTGACATAACAGCGTCAGCATTATTACATCGTTAGCAGCGTCTGTGATATTGAGTGTAGGAAATGTGATAGTCGCAGTATCTTCCTCTGACGTCATACTCCGTGAAAATTTAGTTATCCCTGAATTAAGTCGGGAATTGAGAATATCGGTTGCACCAATACCAACTCCGGATATTCCAGATACTGCAAAGTCAGCAATAGTAATTTTGGCTTCTGAAATATAAAGTCTATCACTTTTTGTTATTGGAGAAATATAGTAAAAAAAAATAGTTCAATCCCCCACTCTTGTTTAAACGCATGTACCAATTTAGAAACGTCATCATTGTTTCTTATTTTAGGATTTATCTTAAAAATTATTTATTAGAATTTAATGAATTTGGTGTCAATGCTAGATATATGGTAGTCTCCGTTAATCTATAGACATCTTTTCTTCGCTCTTCTAGTATTTAAAGTTTTACATATCATACAGAATAGTTTTCATAACAGAGTGGACGAGATCCTTTCTTTACGTACTCAGGTTATCAATTAGGTGAACGTTCCTCTGTATAAACACTGAATTATCACATCGTACTTGACTTGTCCTTCTTTTACGCTTTGGTACCCAATCTACGGTGACAACTACACACAGCTTCATTATAATATATACATACAAACATAAGATACAAACTCGTTTGACTTCAGTTTATAAAAGAACATTTCTACATGTATCGGTCATAATTTGAAACTGGAGAATTTAAAATAAAATGTGTGTTTCATACTCAGTTACTGTCCATAGAACATACATAAACAGCCATACATACTTGTATTTATCGACTTTTAAATTACCGTTATCATTATACGGCATATAGAGTTTAGCATAGGCATTGTTGACACCAAATAGGGGAAGAGTTATATCTGCATTGAATGACGTTTGTTTCCTCATCCTGATCTTTTCTGGGGACGTATGGGTTACGTTAAAACTTGGAACAAAAACTGGAATGGTTTCAGAATATATCATCGATGTTGTGCCAGTGGATGGTCTTACTTCCAATACACTACGTATGTTTATAATATCTGAAATAAAATAATTGTAAACAAATAAGTAAATTTCTTATTATCCTAGATTTTATTAAATCAGCTTGCGCTGTTTTGGGGGTTAAGGGAATGAATGATACAAGACATAAAAACACATTAGTTTAATTTTTTGATTGCATAAACAGGATTTCAAATGAAACACTTACAGACAAACACATATTACAAACATTGACTGTACTTAAACAATAATGTCAAATATAATTCTTTATATCTTTATATATATATATTAATTTATATTTCGTCTGAAATTTTGGGGCCCTGGTAGGCGAGTGGTCTAAATAGTCGACCTATTGTATCTCCAGGGGTGGTTTTGTTTGGTGGTTCTCTCCGGTTTCCTCCGCCAAGAAAAAGTGAAAGCAACGACATAGCACAAAAGTGCTGAATGTTGCGTTAAACATCAATCATTCGTCGGAAATTTAAAAATGAAAAAAACTGCATCCTATTTGTCCAATTATATTTCTTGTAATATTGTTTTAACTTGGATGTTTGATGTTCCCTTTTATCTTTGCCATATGCCTTTGTTAAGTTTGCTTTCTAAAACCCAGTCTGGTCTGGTAAGTTCCGGTCCATCAAATATTTTTTTTATATAGAATGCAGTTCTATTTCATCAAAATCTGAACAGATTTGAGACTAAACCACAACATGTTTGAGAATTCAGAAATATCAGACGGTTTAAGTTATCCTTTGTAATATATTACATTCACAACACCGTATTTGTGGGTTTTTTTTCTTATTCAAAGGTTTTTAAATTGAATTAAAAAAAATATATGGAGGATTATACTTTTACAACTGAACAAAGAAATGTGTGGAAAAATTCTATCTGCTTATGAAGGGAAAAGTTGTTTAAAAAACAATTATTATATAACTACCGTCAACTTTCATCACGAATGTTCCAAAAGCTGATTTTAGAGGTACTTTATTATTCTTCAGCGTGATGATTGCAAAGGAACGGTCATCACTGGGTCTTATTTTCTAAAAATAAATAACATATAAGCTATAACCTACGTACTTTCATACATAAGAAATTAAAGGAAATCGTGTGTAATTAAGCTGAAATTGTGAAACAAATTATGGTTCTTCAAAAACAAGCCTATACCTTGGCTAGAGGTTTCTTTCGTATGGTTGTGGGTTTGCTGCTCATTGGTCGAGTCGTTGTTTCTTTAACAAGTTCCCCGTTTCCATTCTCTATTGTATAACTGGTGGGGTTTTTTTAAATATCTAGTATTAGTGACAAATCGTTTGACACGTAAACCTTAACTTTCATAACCGTCGAATTCATCATAATTTAGTTTAAGAAACACTTTTTTAGTGATTTGATAAAATGCAATAGTTAAGGCTGTTATCAATGAAAATTTACCTGAGACATGTGGTCAGTTGTTATCAATAAAAATTACCTGAGACATGGGGGTCAGTTGGACATTGGAAGATACTAATTCTGATTTCATTTTCACATGTATCCCTCCGTTTGGTATTGTCCATGTCAGCTATAAATTGATAAAGCTGTAAACTAAGTGGTTTGAATAATTATATCTGATATATAACTGTTGATTAAAAAACTCCTTTAAAAGTTAAAACACAAATAAAGAGTGAAGTATTTCTTGTAGAAATGTTTTTGGCTTAGGGAACAATATATTGATACATAATTAAAACATTCTGAACTTTCGTATCCAACAGATCCATTTGACCCTTTTGAATATCAGTTAAACGTGTTCTTTTCCGTTAGAATGGGTTTTTTTTTCTTTTAATTTACCAATTCATGACATTATCTGTAAAAGAATTAATTCATATTTTCCAAACTGATTTTGTTAAACACGAATAATAGAGGTTAAAATATATCAGATATATAGTAAATTTTACTTCATATCATACTTTGTACCAGTCATTCAAATACATCCTGACATTCATTTTTCCATTTCAGAATGATTGATTGAGTGTGCGTTGCTTAGCGTTCAGTACCAAATATCTAATGCATGTTCAGGGCGAGAAAAAATTAACAATAAATACAATAGGTAGTTTCTGTAGTAGAGCCCGTCCGGGACGAAGATCGGGGACTGCCACTGGAAATGGGGATTAAAAGGATAGGGACAGAAATGTGGCCTTGTAACAAGCCTCTCATGGAATCTTCAAAGAGTTGTTGCGAGGGTTCTTGACGTGCAGAGAAGATGGCGATCTCTTTAACGAGGCATTGAATTTAACTTTCCAATTCTTACTGGATGTGACCGCTTACTTGATACACCCCGCACAACCTAACAGACGCCCCACTTTGCAACTTTGCAAGGGTTTGACTGCCGGTCGGAAGATGTAACTCTTTAGACAGTTCAACAATACTATACAACCTGTAACTATGATATTTCAGATAGCAGAATTCTTGAAATTTACAATTATCACCAAAAGATCAACATTAAATGTAGATAATATAAATGTATACATACCTTCATGGAAGACCCGGATATGAGTACGTCAATAAAGTTTATATCTTGTGTACCAGTGAAATTGAGGACAAAGCTGAAATTCACAACATCCCCAACCTTAAAATTTCGAGACTTCAATCTATCAATTGATTGGGATACTTTCCTCTCCACATCTATCCGTCCGGAAACATTAAATTCTCCTCTACAAGCTGTTAGATATCCGACATAAATTAGAGAGAGTTAATTCTTGTCTTCATGGTCAAGATTGCAATTATATATTACATTTATTGCAGCTATAGGAACACATTTCAAAAATAATAAAAAAGTCGTTTCTTCATTTCACTTATTTGCGACAACACTTTTCAACACTAAAGTAATATTTTTTCACTAAAACTCTTGTAAAAAATCATGTCTAAATTTGTTCATCGTCGGTGAACATAGGGCAAAAAAAACCTAATTTGTATCCTGAAAGTTTCTATTTGAAAATCCCGCTGGAATTGCAGGGTAAAAAAAATGTAATAATTCCAAACAAATTGCTACAAACAAATTTGAATTATCAAAGGTAATAACTGACAAAGATATACATTACTTACTTGAAAGAAACACGACAAGGAGACATCCGACATGCATACCGTTCCCTGATTTGTTTTTTATTTTATTTATTTCATTCATTATTGAAAATTCATAAAATTTATGTTACTGTTTTACTGCGATCGTTATATCTGATTTGAATAAAATAGTGAGTACCGTGGTCTTATGTGTTGTTTACTGCATCATCAAGCGGTGAAACCAATAAACAAAGCCCATTCTACATGCAAATGACTTCCTTTATATGATTTAGAATGATTATTGAATTCCGATGTTTGTAGATCTTTTATAGTTCTATGCATGTTTGCTTCATAGAAAATAAAATGATTTTCATACGAGTCTCAAACTTTTATGCCCAAATTTCGATAAATTTAAAACCCCAAACTGTTGTTCTGGGGGTTTTTTTTCTTTCTTTTTCCCGGATAACTTCGGAATTAAGAGAAAAAATGTATCGAGGAAATCCCGAAATTTAACCCATTAAAAGTGGCGCTATGTCTATGTTTAGATGTATGCGCAAACCTTCTGCGAGCTGGTAAGGACCTATAGGGACGGAGACCCCGAAGTCACGTGTTACTGCGAAAGAGATACCATTTCTCTTATTAAAAAAATCATCAATAGCAGCATACTTTAAAGATTTTTTTTGTTTTTTTTTTGTTTTTTACGATTAGTTTATTAATTTTTTGTAATGGAATGTAATGGTCATATGTTGAAGAGAGAAAAACACATACCAGTTACTGCAAGAAACGTTTAAAGGAGATTTGTAGTAAGATAATCAATCAACAAAAATCCAAAACTTTAGAGCTAGTATAACAGTAAGTCGTTATTTCAATAGTGTCGTTCTATGAAAAATCATTTCAAACGTTGACTTCATCATATTTCCTCCCTTTTTGTACGCAATTTTGTTCATGGGCAAATGAAAATACATTTTGTGTTTTACAAAAATGTAAACTTAATATCCTTTCTCAGCTTCCATATATATATGTGACTAGTCATAAGATCTCTAAGCTTATGAGAGTACATTGTGCCTTGTTTAAAAATAAACATTATTTGCATCTTTTTCTAGTACATAAATATACTGAAACAATATTTAGGTCCTTATTTCTCGTAAAACCAATTTAATGGTACAAAAAAAGTAGGTTTTTTTTGTGTATATGATAACTTAGATTCTGCGAATGACAAATTTGCAAAAAGAAACAACGTACTTCTGTATTTATTCCTGATTGATTTAAATATTTTTTTTTTTTGGGGGGAAAAATAAATTTTCAAATTTCAAAACATTTACTCGGCCTAAGTAGTAAGGTTTTAGCTCTGCTGCTTTCTGTTATAGACCTGTCACATTAAGAATTCATTAAGATCCATAACTTCCTTCAAGGGAATTAACATTCCTGTCTAACAATTCCATGCCTGTTTCTATATAATAGGTACCCGGCGATATGCAGTTTTAAACTTACATTAAGTTATTTGTTTTTATAAGGTAATAAATCTAAATATTCTTCCAAAAATTTTTCTTAAGAACATTATGCTTTTGGAGATTTTCAATTATGATTTCGAAGTTTGCAGAAATTGGTCGTTCTCAGATATTCAAGTCTTAGCTTTAACTGTAAACAATTTTGATTAAAATTGAAATCTAAATTTTTCGCTGCAGATTTAGAAATAATGCTAAGACAATGGTATCCCGCTTTAGACATAGATCAGACAAATAATCTCAGAATCAGAGACAAAAAGCTCATAATTTCTGGACATTTATTAAATTTGATCAAAAATGTCACTCATCACCATAATATTTCTGGAGCTAAACTGTCAAATTTCATACAATTTCATTCCAACACCAATTCAGCATCCACACTATAGCCACTAAGGCTTCCTCATAGCTTCATGAAACCATTCTTCCCTATTGTTTTATTTGGAACACCGTTCCATTTTTGCTAATATGCCTTTTTGTGCTTTTTTGTTACATATTTGTGTGTTTTATAGTGATTAAGATTATAACACCATGTTGACTGCTGAACCCATATTTTTGAGATTTTTACCTATTATGTCTGATTGTTTTGTTCACACATCGTTGTCAATATAATAGAATTCAATGTAACTGTCATACAAGTGAGAGGTTTAGCTAGCTATAAAAATAAAACCAGGTTTAATTCGCCATTTTCTTCATAAGAAAAGGTCTGTTCCTAGTTAGGAATATGACAGTTGTTATCCATTCGATTGATGTGTTTGAGCTTTTGATTTTTCCATTTGATTAGGGACTTTCCGTTTTGCATTTTCCTCGGAGTTCAGTAATTTTGTGATTTTACTTTTTTCCAGTTGGATTGATGTGTAGTCAAGCCAGGGGTCTATATTTTGCTACTTTTCAGTCCACATATACCCATACATCAATCCATCTGGCCATCGTTTTAATTTGAATGTATGTCTTGTGTGTTGAACAGCTTTGGTTATGATTTCAAATTAACATTTTATTGATTTAATCATTATCATACGGTAATTTTCATTGTAAGGTAGTGCAGTATATTTCATCTGTCCACGGTTAGTTATCTATTTTTATCTTTTTTCATTTCTATATGTTTTGTTTATCAAATTAGAAACAATTCAATCCTAAATTATATTTAACAGTTATATTGTCAAAATGTACTTTTTCATAATTTAGCTTCGAACTTTACTGGTCCCCTCAAAATTTTGGTATATACATTGCAGAATTTGTTTTTAATTAGATTATAAAGTATAAAACTATATCAAAATGTACAAATATTGTGTGACTGTAAAAACATTGCGTGTATGACTGAAAAATAAAGTATGCGACCGTTCATGTATTCATAGTCTCCTGTTAAAAATAAAATATGTGACCGTTCGTGTATTCATAGTCTCCTGTTTTGAAAGACGACAACTTCACGATATGGAACCTTTGTCATTTGAAATTGAAGGGAGTTACCCAATAAAAGTTTTAAAACACGACTAATGAATGTCTCTAATACAATTATTTGGAAATCAGTTTAAAACTTGGATGTCCCGAACAAAATGCACTTTTTGCTAATTAAAATTGTGGAACTGAATTTCCTCATGAGGAACATAACCAAACACAACATAAAAAGTAGCAAATGCTAGAATGGACAATTTCAAACATGACATTGGTAACATGACAACTTAACTTTACTTTTGTATTGTTTTTTATAAATATCATATTTTCGTCTTGAAACTTCTTTTTTTTTTTTAAATTTCATGAGAAATTTTTACGTTATACCTGGATTGTATTCAGAAGTCAGGATTTCATTTCATAGTATTTTAGATCATTTTTTTCCACGATTTTTAAATCGAAAGAACCCTTTACAGATGTACAAATGTGAAGACAGGTGTATATATAAAACGACTGTGATTCTTTACAGTTTGTATTCATTTTCAGAGAATATATAGTAAAATGATCTCACCATATGCACATTGTATTTTCGTCTCTTTTGGCACTCATGACAGAACATCATCTTGTTGAGATCTATTAACCCCTTCCAATACTACCTGTGGGCTTCATGTTTGAAAAGAACGAACTGATCAAGGAGTTTTTCCGGTCCCTTACTCCATAAAATTGAAGTTTGTACAGAAGTCTCGAATGAGGAACCTTGTCAAAAGCCTTTTCGAAGTCCAGGAGTATGATGTCCACCTGTTTTCCATTTGAAATGTATTTGGCTATATGAGTGATGGTAATGATAAGCTGGCTTTCACATGATCTGTGTTTCCTGAAACCGTGTTGGTTGTCACTGAGTATATTTCGTTGATCAAAATGTTTTATAATGCTGCTGTGAACTATTTGCTCTAAAAGCTCACAAGTGATGGAGGTAAGGGACGTAATCAAAAGTTCAATGTAGGATAAAAAAAAAAAAATCATACAGTTTTTTCACTTACCCCCTTACCCCTACCCCCTCTTTTAACTTTATTTGGGAAAAATTGATTGACCAATAAGGATCTATTTAAAATCGATGTCAATTAAACAAAAAAAACTTGTAGCAATTTTGACGCCCCACCCCAAACTATTTGAATTTAGTGTTTTATCCTTCATTGATTTTTTATGTCGTCCCTAAGGGAGACATGACGATAATTGGCCGCTGGGTAAATATCCCCTTTCTTGTATAATGAAACTGTTGGCACCTCTCCAATCGTGGGAATTCTCCTGTGTTAATTGGAAATTGAAAGGTTCTTGTAAGAATTGGTGATAATTCTGCAGCAATTATTTGCAGTATTTTTGTTAGTATTTTATCTGGTCGTGATGGTTTGTTGGTGTCTAAGAGTTTTTAGTAGTTTGAAACCCACATTTATAGTTCCTTTGACGTCATTCATAGAATTGATGTTACTATCAGACCTTTATCGAGAATAGTGATGCCATCTTCCTTGGTGAAAACCGAAAAAAAACTATTCATTCAAGATATTTGACTGTCGCTTTTTATGAAGCCTTCCTTGTTTTTTTAGTGGTGCAACTCCAACAGAATCCTGTCCTTTGCTCTTCAAGAATGACCAAAATCTTTTTCCTGTTTCTCAGTGTAACTGATATAGAGGGGTCACCATAGGTTCTAAACACCTAAATACAATAATTCGAAAAACAAGTACAGGAAGAACCTTTAAGTTCTATATGATTTATAAGTCTTTAAATTTGTATTGTATCATAAAAATTACATCTACCATGTTTTAAAATATTTCCTTTTTTGTAAATTGGAAATTTCAAAATTTATCTTGAAAATTGTAATAGAAACATTTTGAAGTTTCCACTTAACAAAACATGGAAATAATGACACTTGTAAGTTATTGTCATCGTCATACTATATGTGATAACTATGTATTTTATTGAATTTACAAGTTTGTGTATAATGTGTTGCATTATATTACTAATAAAACAGGTGTGTATGTCACTAAAATATGTTGTTAATTTATACTTGAGTAAACATTTTACTTCCTTTAAGAAACTGATGACAATTAATACATTGTTAGGATTAATAAATTGTCAGGTCATATTAAGTCCAAAAGAAAAAAGCAAATGTTTATATGTTGCCCAAGCATCAACATTGTAATACCTAATTGGTACGAGAAAGCTATACTGAAGGATTTGAATAAAACAAGTATTGGTGATAAAAGTCACAGTTATGGGAATTCGCAAGCAAGATGGTTGTAGATTTATACTTATGATGAAAGAAACAGAATATACATTTATTAATATATATTTCAGGAAGCGGAGGATAGAATGGTATTTCTTAACATTAAAATTAAATTATATATAATAGTTAATACTTATGCACCAAATTTACCAATATATAAAAATGCATTTTTTTTCTTTTCAAAAGGGTAAAAGATTTGATACTGAAAGCCAGTTTGTTGTTACAAAGTCCTCGCTTAGTAATTTATCAGTAATACAGAGATTACGTTCTTTGAAATGCAAATCGTTATTACAGACAATGGCGTAGGAAACGAGTTGAGATATAAACAACCCAATGTTGCACCAAAGGAATGTTACCGTATAAAAAATGGGAATGCGCAATAAGAAACGAAAAATCGTCTCTTTTGTCGTATTATTTATGAAGTTCATGTGTAAAACTAAAATATCTAAACTAATCTAGAAAAGGACAGATATTGATGTTCATATTTGATTTATTTAAAGTAGTTGCTTTGAGCAAATTTAGACAGTATATTTAGAAAGTTCTTGACTTCGCCAAAAATATATCATAAAAAATCGATAAGTGTTATAAACATTTAAGAAAATTTAAGACGACTCTTTACTGAGTTTGGTCATACGTGATTGGTATGTCTATAAATATTCACTTCTGTTATTGTACTATGAACAACAAAATTATTTATTTTGCAAAATAATATTTCCGTATTCCATCAATTTATAACTAACATCAAAATTATTTTCATTTAGCTGTTAACATTTTTCTATTTAGCGGCATTTTGTTCGATGTTGTTGTTGTCTTTCTTATATTGTTTAACATCTAACCCTATAATTCATTGATTTTATATTTACATTGTGTCATAGATCAAATTTATTCGTTCAGTGTATGTTCACTTGTTTGTGTCAATTTGTCTTTTGATTGAGTTAAGCTATTTCAATTGATAATTTATAGTATGTCTTTCTATGTTGTGTTGTTAAACTATTGTCTCAGGTAAGGATGAAGATTAGAACTTATTAAAACGTTTTAACCTGCTGCATTTGTTTGCACCTGTCCTAAGTCAGGAACCCAATGTTCAGTGGATATCGTTTGTTGATGTGGTTCATAAGTGTTTCAGATTCTTGATTTTCGTTTTTAATACATTGTATAAATTAGACGGTTGGTTTTCCTACTTCTGCTTGACCAATTCGAAATACCTAATAGTTAAAACACAAACCGGTTTATTCAATATAAACACCAATAGATGACCACCATAAAGACATGCACTCTAAATGACCATAAAGACATGCACTCTAAATGACGATACACTAAAATCATCAAATTTGCATAAAGATAAGCACACGGATCTTGGTATGTGTAAAACATCATCTACAGATGAATTCGTCAATCATGACATATGAAACTCTCCCAACCCCATCCCATATTGAAACCTAAAGAAAATATGCTTTTGTATAAATTGTCCATTTCTTGTTTTTCCAGATATTTATTTAACAGAAGGATCTTTTTAATCATGATGTTTAAACGTGCAAGTCATCATTCAAAGAAGATAATTTTGTCCTTATTAATTGCCAGTTTTTTGTCATGGAAGTTTTTACCAAACTTAAACAGATCAGGACAAACACTTCACCAGGTTATAAAAACAAGTGATTACATAGGATATGACAATCGACACACACTAAAACAGGTTTTAACAACCAGTGGAAACACAAGTGATAACAGTCGACACATACTAAACCAGGATTCAACATCAAGTGGTAACACAAGTGGAAACACAAGTGGTAACAATCGACACACACTAAACCAGGTTATAACATCAACTGGTAACACAAGTGAAAACACAAGTGGTAACAGTCGACACACACTAAACCAGGTTTTAACATCAAGTGGTTACAAAAGATATGATCGTCGTCCTCACATGGTTATGGGAATACTTAGTGTCCCACAAAATAACATTTTTAGAGAAGCCTCAAGAAACACGTGGATTAAAACCCTGAATAAACTAAAAAATTACCTCCCGTTCCGAATAACGTATAAATTTCTACTTGATGAGGCAACCAAAAACACATTAGAGGAAAACAATATTCATCAAGATATCCTGTTTTTAAATATAACGGATAGAGGGCGGGCTTTTAAATTTGGCAAAAAATTGTATACGTGGATTAAATATATTCATCAACATTATCCAGATGTTTTACTTGGTGCGAAATTAGACGATGATGCTTATTTGTGTGTGCCTCAGATATTTGAAAGGTTATACAATGTCAAATCTGATAATTTGTATTACGGCTTGAAGCATGGCACTGGCAAGAAAGTTTCGATATCAGTAAGAATAGATGAGTATTTTGTTGTTATTGGAAAAACTCTAATTACAAGAATATCAAATAGGAGTTACTGTCCTAGCAAAAACTGCTCGAATGGTACGCTGATCGACACAAATAATGGAGGTACGTCACTTGGCGCGTGGCTCGCCGAATATACAGACATCGACTTCCAAAGTGACAATGGAAGAATGATTCAACATTTTCCGTGGCTAAATAGGAAATCAATAAAGTCAAATCTTTGCGGGAAAAAAGTAGTCATTCATAAAATTTCCGTTGACGGAATGCTTAAGTTACAAAATTATAATGAAAATAATACATTAGCTTCAAAAGTCTCTAGTATTGTTTCTGTTACCGGAATAAGTTTTACCGGGAAAGTGTTAAATAATACATTTGCTTCAAAAATCTCCAGTATTGGTTCTGTTACAGGAATAAGTTTTACCGGGAAAGTGGTAAGAACTCTTCCCGCTACTTTAGAAAAGAACAACATGGAATTAGCATATCACGATAGTTTTACTCTCTGTGATAATTGGGCAGTGGTTACAACAATATTTCCTCCGACAAAAGCCATTCATTTCATTTCAAAGTTGTCCGATTGGTGTCTTGTTATTGTAGCTGATGTCATAACGCCACAACAAGATAACTTTGTAAAAAATATTACCGAAGGAAATAAAAAGAAAATCAAATATCTTTCTGTGAAAGAACAACAAATACTATACCCTATGCTTTCAAGCGTTATTCCCTTCAGACATTTTGGACGAAAAAACATAGGATATATATATGCTATTCAACATAAAGCCAAAGTCATATGGGATTTCGACGACGATAACGAAGGGATGGTAGACTTGAGCGATTTTAAATCCGCAAAATATTCAACAAACTGTAGAGAGATGGATACCAATCTTTTTAACCCCTATCCGTATTTTGTTCAACCGCATATTCGTGTTTGGCCGAGAGGATTTCCATTGCAGAACATAAAAGACGAGAACACATTCCCAGATGTCTGTGAAATAGACAAACCAATTAACATTGGTGTTATACAGTCATTAGCTAATGGCCAAGCAGATGTTGACGCTATATACCGCTTCACACATGACTTCCCTTTCAATTTCACTGCTGAGAGAAACATTGTTTTACCAAAAAACAAATATGCACCTTTCAATGCCCAGGCAACGATGTGGTTTCCACAAGCATTCATGTACATGGCATTGCCTTTAAGTGTTAATGGTCGGGTAAGTGATATATGGAGAAGTTATATAGCAGACTTCTTTTTTCACAAGACTGGACTGTCTTTGGTGTTCACCAAACCTTATGTTAACCACCAAAGAACTGCCCATAAAATTATTGCTGACTTTAATGGAGAGTTAAGTTTATACGAAAAGAGCCTTCAGTTCGTCGACTTGCTATCAAACAGTAGTTTTAACAGTATGAAAGAGGTATATGAAAGTCTGTATCAGAGGAACTTTATTGATAATAAAGATTTAAGTTTCATTATTGCATGGACAAAAACATTTCTATATATCACACAAAAAAATAAAGAATAATATCAGATTTTAACATCGCATTTTTTATACAAGATGTATTATCAGCCCAAAGTTCAATATCAACCAAAGAGCCGAAGACAGATGATATACAGTAACAAACGACAAACACTACATGATAACAGATTCCTGGCTTGGGAAATCAGAATACAGAATGTTCCGGGTTCAACAGTGTTATTGGGTACCCAACCCTCTCTCACATGAGACAGTGTAACAATATAACAACACAAAATCCAACTGTACAACACATTTAGTAAACCAAACTGTATCTAATATAGCTACTCAATGTTGTAATGTTAAAATAGGAAATAAATTTATTTTTACACTGAGTAAAAGAGTTTTTTTGCTGCACGAATAAGT
This sequence comes from Mytilus edulis, assembly GCF_963676685.1. Classification (NCBI taxonomy): domain Eukaryota; kingdom Metazoa; phylum Mollusca; class Bivalvia; order Mytilida; family Mytilidae; genus Mytilus; species Mytilus edulis. The sequence goes on from NC_092344.1 coordinate 14,413,826, forward strand.
CCATCGCCTCTTTTGATAATGTCGTTCGTCGTTCACAATCTCCATAAAAGTCGTAGAGATTTTGTTTTCTATTTGAACTATACTTTTCCGTTATGTTTTCCGTACTAGGCTCAATGATATTCACGTAATCTAGTCAGGTATTCGCTTGATCAACATTCAGCCAATTATTGGTCTGACAAAAGTCTTTTTCTTCCAAAAGTTTGTTTATAGTAGTTGTGTCAAGTTCTTGAATCTCGTCATTGTGCATCTCTGTCATCGAAATAATTCTCCCGTGTAAAAGATGAGATGGTGTCAATGGTCAACTACTATAAACAAAAGATTTTTGTCAGATCAATTTGCAAAATGTTGATGTAGCCAAAACCTTACTAGATTACGCGAATATCATTGAGCCTAGTACGGAAAACATAACGGAGAAGTATAGTTTAAATAGAAAACAAATCACTACGACTTTTATGGAGATTGTGAATGACGAACGACATTATCAAAAGAGGCGATCGACTTTTTCGTGCAGCAAAAATATTCTTTTACTCAGTGAAAAAATAAACTGATTTCCTATTTTAACATTACAACATTGAGTAGCTAAATTAGTTTGGTTTACTTAATGTGTTGTACAGTTGGATTTTGTTTTGTTATATTGTTACACTGTATCATGTTACGAGATGGTTAGCCACCCACCAACACTGTTTAACACCGCAACATTCTGTATGATTATGTCCCAAGCCAGGAATCTGTAATCATGCAGTGTTTGTAATAGTTTGAATCTCTGTACTTCTGTTCTCAAAAATTGTACGCTCGTTCCCACCTTGCAATTGCCGTATCAATCTCTTAAGAAATTACTTTCCAGGAGATGTTCAAATTCAGCTTACGTTGTAATTCATGATATAGGTGCGCTGTCGTAATAAACAATCAGTGGTGTTCATTTTTGACTGAGAAATCTTCTAAATGTTAAGATAAAGGTGTTCAGTGACAAATCAGGTACAAGTTCCAAATGTAAATCTTGTATAATGCACATAAACATACATGTATATATGTTACAGGGAATTTGTGAAATCAGGGATTTTGTAAAATCACTGGACTAATCAGTGATTGTGTAAAATCACTAACAGTTTCAGTGGTTTTGTAAAATCCCTGAAATTGTTAGGGATTTTACAAAATTACTGAAAATACAGCTAGGGATTTTGTAAAATCCCTGATTACAATAAAGTATAACATGCTATTAGAAATGAGTTTTTCCTAATATAAAGATCTAGACCAAATGAATGATCACTAATGATTTATAAATGTATTTGTTTAATAAACACTATGAGCTAGAACTTGTGTATAACTATAAGCTATTGATATGTTTATTTTCTTAACTATGCTGTACATGTCTTCAAGACATACATAATATTTTTAAAACATCTTCATCTGATGAATATCGTTTTTTTAACATTTTTTTCAAATCTCCACATTGAAGAACTTCATACCTTCATTTATCAACAAAATATTTACTTTATTTGGTTTAAAAGAGTTGTGAAATTTTAGAAACTTATTCAAAGTTATACCACTTTGATCACATGTGTCTGATAAATGAACAAAGTAGGTAAAACTTTGTTTATTTTTGCTTGGTTAGATTAACCTATTCGTAAACATGCAAGTACAAAACAAAGTATTATTACCAATATTTTCTGTTGTCTTTTTTTATTATTATTTTGTGAATATAAATGTTACTTTGTAGGCAGCAAATTAATAATACAAGTATTAGATAAAATACAAAGGAAAAGCTATTCGGCTGGTTGTTACCGGCCTGTTTCTTTTGTTACTTTTGGTTTTTTTTTTATCTGACTTGTACGACATTTCAATAAAGTAATAATACATTTTGCAAGACTAAACATTTGGAAAAAATTAGATAGCCATAAAGCAGTAAATGTAAGTTATTATAGTATAAACACATTTTTTTCATTTCCCTTCAACCGAGATTTTTTTTCAAGAAAATCAAGAAAAAAAATCAGGAATCTAATAATTTAATAAAAAAAGAACCATTTCAAGTAAAAGATGAATGTTGTACACATTTTAGACTTTTTAAAATGCAACTTCGTAAGAAAGTAATATAGTAATATAAAGAAATATTTTAGTGGTAAGTAGGATAACGTTTGATTTTTATGGATGAAACGGAAAGCGGGGAGGGGGAGGGCTAATTACTTTTAAAATAAACAGGCTGTGATCTTTATTTTTGATGAAAAAATGCAGGATGTTCCATTCCATCCCCCCATTCCCCTTAAAAAAAATCGTAAAAATCGCGCGTTTGTTGCCAAATACATGAATTTAAGTTTCAATGATTGGGGATCCCGGGGGTTGGAACAACTCTTTTTGTGGATGATCAATGCATTTAAATGAGGACATAAAGTTGGACCCCCCTGTTTTGTCCTGGATTTGAACCTGGATCCGCCACTGATATAAATTCGATAACAATATAAATGTATCAAAAGAATGAAACTTCGTTAGTGAATGAAATTTTTATGAAAAAACGGATTTTGTCTTAATATTATATATATTCAGGGATATACTTTAATTTTTTTTTAAATTCATGCTCGTCTCTAGATCTGCAAGTGTTGATCGTGATTAAACACGTGTTACTATATGATGCAATCGCAGCTTACCGTCCAAAATTGATGACATAAGTTGAATGATTTTCTTCTAGATTTGCTACTTATTTGGACGTGTATTACATGAACACTTTTTGTTTATAGGATCAATCGTCTATTGGTGAGTTGATAGGGATTTTAGCTTTTGATAAGATTTGATTTTTGTTTACTTATTTCCTGTCTTATTTTTATTGAAATATACACGCCAGTATCATCATTTCTTTACTTTCAGCATTGTCCAAAATACTATTCATGTCCATATATTGAAGAAAACATTTATTGACCAATTATTTTGCTTCATAAAGGGGGTGTATCTTCTTTTTTTTAGTATATTAATTATTTACTTTTCAACGCCATCACCCAAATGTTTTTGTTTAAATTAGCACTATTTACGGTATTCGGAAAATCAGGAATCATGCAAAACATTAATTTGTCATCTGCTTGAGCATTATAATTTTTTTCTCATAAAATTTGGGATCAAAATATCTTTTTAAGAAGAAAACCATACCCCCCTCCCCCTTTTGAAGTTAAATGTCTAATCCCTTAGTGTACTGATATGAATAGTATTTTACTGGAAATGTTTTAAAAAAGATATTGACGCTAACGTAAATATTTTGTTATAAAAATAAAAAGACAGGAAATAAGTCGGTGAACTAAAAAGTTCAAATCTAATTGAAAGTTAAAGTGACCATGAACTAACTGATCATGCAAGAGTGATTCTATTCATAAAAAGTGTCCGTGTAACAACTAAAAAGAGTCCGTGTATCATCTAAAAAGAGTCCGTGTAACACCCGTTAATGTACTGTTTTTCTATAGCTCTGCGGGGGGCAAAGTCGAACAACACTTATTTGCTTTTTATATATCAATTTTCATGCAGCAATAATATGCTCTTGATCTGATATGCATGTAATATTTGCCACTGGATCACATACCCTAACCCACTCAATTTCTTATACCTTACATATGTGTTTTTCTCCTCTAATGACAGCTATCAACCTAATGTTCAGTTTTTATATTTGATTTAAAAAAAATTGATATAATTGGTTTTATTTTCTACAGTAATTATACAGAAAAACTATAATAAACAGTAACTTTCTTTCAAACACGGTAGTGATAAGAGCTTGTTTTGTCTTCTTTCTGTGGCTCATTGACAAAATTTCCAAAATGTTTATCATATTTTCCCTGGTTCCATATGTTGCACTTAAATTTTACCTCAATTATTTGAAGTAACTTTTGTGTGTATGTTTGCTCTTGATTTCAAGACATTTATGCCTGAGCCATTGTTCTACAGTATGTCAGTTGTTTTGTGCATGATATTTCACTTAATATTAAAATAAAGAATAGATTAACCTCACACTTATTGAGTGTTACTGTTGTAGTCTTTTTTCTCAGAAATTCTTAATAAAAATGATGAATTTAATCAGTGAATCTGTAAAAAAGATCTTAATTATTTCAGGGATTTTGTAAAATCACTAGTCAAAATCAGGGATGTTATAAAATCACTAATCAGTTCAGTGATTTTACAAATTCCCTGAAGTTTCAGTGATTTTACATAATCACTGATTTCACAAATTCCCTGTAACATATATACCTTCTGCGGTATTCTTGGTGTATCCCCAATGTGTATAGGTCCAGCAAATGCATATATGTACTTTTATATCAATTTGGTAAATGTTAAATATGTTAGTGATGAAATAGCAAATATATGGATGCATACACATTATGTATTGTTAGTTCAAGCTAGTAAATGTTGCATATTCTATATCACTGAAATTTCAGGGATTTTGTATAATCACTGAACTGATTAGTGATTTTATAAAATCCCTGATTTTGATTAGGTATTTTACAAAATCACTGAAATAATTAAGATTTTGTTTACAGATTCCCTGATTAAATTCAGTGAATTTGTAAAAAAAAACCAGAAAGTAAATTAAAGAAAGTAAATTCTTTTTTTTTTTATCTAAAAATTCGTTAAAAAAAGTCTAGAGCAGTTGCACTCAACAATTTTGAGGTTAAATAAGCCTTTAATATTAAAACTAAATGAGCAATTTTCATCAAACAACTGATACACTGTAGAAAAATGGCTCAGACACAAACATCTTTAAATTGAGAGCAAGTTTACTCACAAAAGTTAATTCTTATAATTAAGAGGAAATTAAAATAGAACACATGGGATCTGGATAAAATAAGAACTTTAAAATACACCTTCTCTTGTTCAAGACTGTATGATGTCTTTAGTTAATTATGCCGTTGGCTTACTGCTTCATTGAGCATGCATTTCTTCCACAGTGGCTAGAGGTATTAGGAGGGGTGAGATCTCAGGCCGCATATTTTGGAGCCTCTAGCTTTTGTTCTTGTGTTTTCTTTTCTTTCTTTTTTTTTAATTTTCGGTCATTTGATTGTTTCCGAGTTAAGTGTAGCGTCCATCTCGCTGAACTAGTATACACTATTGTTTAGGAATCAGCTCCCGGGTGCAGGATTTTCTCGATGTGTTGGAGATCTATTGGTGGCCATTGGTTTGCTCTTTAGTCGGGTTTTTGTATCCCGTTTCCATTCTCTATTCTAGATATATTTCTTTCACCATATATTTCTCAAAGAATATTGAAACAGGTACATACATGATGTGACGGGGTTAAACATGTTTCAACATTCCATTCTGAATTCTATTGCCAGCTCCAAGTTCTCCATTTACCTGCGACATTGACGTAACAGCACAACATAAAAGTGAGAGTAAATCAATAATCGTTTGGAAATGGTTTGATTCATCAGACACAGAGCACACTCAAAACAACTAAAGAACAACGTACCGATCCTCAAGTATTCAGTTTCTAAAAGCTACTTCTAATTACAACTAATAAATAAATCACATTTCCTAGACGAAAATCTTTTATTTTACTTAAAGAAAACATAATCAGAAATTATTTACATTGATGATGATATATATTATGGCTTAGAATAGCAATTATATTTGTCTATGTTCATACAATTCTATTAGTTTGCTATTTTTTAGCAAATCTGTAATATTGTGACGAAGAATGTTGTTATAACAAGTAGATAGGAATGTGTTACGGCCCTTTTGTCTGTGTTCATATAGAGCATTGAAAAGCGAAGTTGACCATGGTTTATCTTTTTTTAGTCTTTTCGTGCCATATAGCTCCTTGAATATTAACGCATTCTCTGTTTTCAGTTCTTTGTTTCGAACGTTTCTGATAAAGGTTAATTCAGAAAAGTGCCTTGGACACACAAATTTGATTAAAAGTGCTATTTTTATCAAAATCTTTGACGATTTAGAGCTTTTCGTTGTTTCAGATTGTATGTCACTCTATAGATATATTTTGGTTATTTTTGTAGTAAGTTGATTGTTAAGGATTTCCAGCCGGAGTGCCATCCTCTAGATGTCTTTTGGATGTATTTGTAGTAAGTTGATTGTTAAGGATTTCCAGCCGGAGTGCCGCCCTCTAGATGTCTTTTGGTTATTTTTGTAGTAAGTTGATTGTTGAAGATTGCCAGCCGGAGTGCCGCCCTCTAGATGTCTTTTGGATGTATTTGTAGTAAGTTGATTGCTGAAGATTGTATGTAGCCTTCTATATAGATGTCTAATGGTTAATTTCGTAGTTTGTTGATTGTTCAATATTGTGATTCGTCCTCTGGGTGTCTTTTCGTTGTTGTGTATTTTGTTAACTGTTGAAGATTATACGTCGCCCTCTAAATGCCAAATGGTTAGTTTTGTAGTTGATCGATAGTTGAAGATTGTCAGCGGGATCGGTGCCCTCTAGACGTATTTTCGTTGTTTTTGTAGTTCGTTGATTGTTTAATATTGTATGTCACTCTCTACATGTCTTTTGGTAGTTTTTATTTTTAGTTTATGAACTGTTGAAGATTGTATGTCACCCTCTAAATGTCTTTTGGTTTATTTTTGTAGTTTGTTAACTGTTGAAGATTGTATGTCACCCTCTATATAGTTGTCAAATGGGTATCTTTGTAGTTGTTTGATTGTTAAAGATTGCCAATACGAATGGCCCCCTCTCGATGCCAATCCGTTAATTTTTGCAATTGGTTGATTGTTGAAATCATAAATATGATCTCTGCGATTTTTCTCCTTCAACCGCCGTATTTTGCCGAGAAGCTTTCACTGTACATAACTCAACATGTCGATAAAACGTCAAGGCCTCTTTCCCAATTGAATTCCAACATTAACATTTTCGACTCTACAAATTAACATCTTTCTTAGCCTCACTGTATTTAATTTTCTTGGTTTAATGACTCCAATGGTTCCATGTTTTTACAGAGAAGCACAGGAATAGAGGTATGATGAATAACATAATTACTAACACTACCAAGTATTGTTCGTCGTAACCAGCCGTGACCTCTACTTCCTACCATAACTAACGACGCCTTTTCTTCTTCGGCTACTTTAACTATTTGTTCACCTGGGTGTCCGTATACTAATCTAAACTGGAAATCAACCTGAAATTGTATAAGTATTGAATAAATGTAATCCACAGCCCAATTATTAAGAAGAAATTTCTTTAACAAATCGGATTCTCTACAAGCTAGGTGATACTGAAAATAAAAGTGTAAGCGTTTTAATATATGGGTAGAAAGTGACCCCTGATATTAACGCCTTTTTCGTACTTATAAGTTTCCTCTTACACGATTTAACCCGAATGTAACTTGCCCTTCCGGAGCACCTGCATTCATTCAAATTTCTTTTGTGTGTCTGTTTCTCCTGGTCATTACTATAATTATTTTCAGTCCTTTAACTTGCTATTTCCACCTACCAGACCCCCGTTATTGTGTATTCGTCCATTTCGTTCCCCTTTCTTCGTAAATAAAGTATCCCCTTTATATTAAAAGAAGCTAATCTTACACTGATATCTTTAAGTCTGTCTGTATATGTCTTCTCTACTTCACTTGCCTTTTCTTTAATTTTTTCTAATAATTCATGTATAACGCCTGGACCTGAAATAACATGGCAACTTAAGATTCCCATTGATAGACAACAACAAAAATATGGTTTTCATAACGACAACTTCTAAATTATATGCGCCTGGAACATTTTGACACAGTATTTGAAAAAAAATAGTTTGAAGAAATCAAAATGTAAAATATTCTTTTTATTGTCTCAAGTAATATAAGCCTGCAATGATCTTATAAAGTCCTTTCAAAAATAAATAGATCTAGTAATAAAGTCATATGCGGAGAGTATCAAATCGTGGCATTAGTATACAAAAACTCATCTGGTTAATTCTTACTACTAGTAACAACAACTTATTTCTATAGTTGAAGATCTCCCAAATTGTGTAATGCATGGCGACGTTTAATGACAGAACATTCTTCTTGTTAATGACAAAATAAAAACTCACTGGCATCAGTAAAGTTATATTCCTCTGGAACATTCACCAGCAGAAGTTTATCACCAGGTATCTGCACGCGATCAATGTAATCTATAATTAAAATAGAAGTATATATAATTTCCATGCGTCTGGAGAATGTTTAGATATTTGCAATCCTCTTATTTGTCTGTTTGTCTATTTCTATTTAAACAATGAAAACTATAAAGACGTTATTTGCTGATATAGTGTAATGTTACACTACTGCCTCAGGTTAGGGTGAAGGCTTGCGTTTTTTTAAACGTTTAAACCCTCTGTATTGTATGCACCTGTCCTAAGTCTGCTGGAGTCTGTTGTTCTGTGGTTGCCGTTTGTTTGTGGGGTTCATAGGTGTTTCTCTTTTTTTATATTATAGTTTCCTGTTTGAATTGTTTTACACCTAGTCATTTTGGGACTCGTTAAAGCTTGTTTTTCGGTGTGAGCCAATGCTCCGTGTTGAAGACCGTACTTTGACCTATACTTGTTAACTTTATATTAAGTGTGACTTTGATGGAGAGTATATATATATTTATTTGTTGTATGGATATGGTAACTTAATCGAGTATTTACATAAGAACAGGGTTGTCTCCCTTGATATTTATCATACCATATAATATAATATTTCCTTTTTTATGTGTGTATTAGATCTCTTTGTCAGCTATAACTCTTTCTCAATATTTATGTACATATGCATTTATACTGTTCATTTTATGCTCTTTGTGAGTTTTCTTGAATAAATAATTTGAATTTGAATTTGTCTCATTGACTCTCATACCAAGTCTTCTTATTTATATCGTCATTCCTTAAAAAAATATACCAGCACAATATGTAGAATATGCATTAAAAATAAAGATCGTTATGACAAAATCTTAAATCAATTTTAAATTAAATTAAAAGAAATTTTCATTTGTAGGTTTATGTGTTTTGAATATGAATTGGAAATAAATTAACTTTTAAATCTTTGACCTTTTTCGAAAAGTTGTTCACGTCATAGTTATGGTGACAATCAACATGGCCTTGTGTGTTTTGGACCGCAGTATATCAAGGTCTTGCTCACCTGGTTTTTATATGAATACACTCTAAAGGTAAACACTTTAAAAGAGTCAATAAATCCCTAAAAGTTGTTAACAGCGCAAATGTAATTTGTGAATGTATTGTAATATGCTACCTGTAAGCCTATCTTGTGATTTTTAACAGCACCTCAGTATTTGACACTATAAAATATTTATAAATAAATAGTATCGTTATAAATACAAAGCAAAGATCACACACATATCTTACACATATCCAATTTATATATTTATACAAATTGATACACGCTGTTGTGACCTACGAGTTTATAAAAGTTAATCCCTGGCAGTCCTATTAAAATTAAAATATAATTTGTCAACTTGATTTTTATGAAAGCCGTGTTGTTAGAGATATGAATAATAAAGAACTATATAAATCTAGCTTACATTTAAGTGCGTTGTCCGAATGGACGCTTCCATCTACAGCTACCACAACAACTCTCCCTGCTGCCATAGTTCCTCCTCAAAGACGATGAATAAAACGGTACCTTCAACGTTAATATTAAACAAGTTAAGTTAATATCCAGTTATATTGTGAATCGAAACTAATTAGCAGTCAAGGTGGTAAACATGCCAGTGTGTATTGATCGTAATTTTAGTTGTGTATATGATTGATTCGTTCTCTACAACGATTTTTTAACAAATCACCGAAGATTACATTTGCTTCGTCCAAATAACGGACATGGATTAACTTTTTAGGGAGCTACCATTTGATTTTTATGAGGGGGGTGGGGGCAAGGATGAAATTTGAAAATAATAGACAGGATAGGAGTTTTGAGTAGGATGAGACACTTGCAAAAAAAAGTCAGGACGACAATTTAGGTAAAAAAAGTCAGGATAAACTAAAATCAGAATTAGATGGTTGTCAACTTCAAAACAGTTCGCCGAGCCGAGCATAGCAACATAATATAATGTGCCTATTTCAGCTTTTAATAGAAAAAAATACAGATTTTACAAATTAATTAATCATGTTTTTATTTATCAACTCGTTGTCGGACTGATTTCGTAAGACAATAACAATAAAAGTCAGTACTTACAGAAAGAAGTAAACTGTTTATCTTACTAACAAAATAGATAAACAGATTTGACAAATATCTGATAATGAGACACTAATGATGTAATGAGCTTACTCGTAATCTTATTTTCTCTTAATCATATATCATGAAGCTGAAAATATTAAGTTGTAAAATATTCTACAAACAGTAATTAAGTTCCCCCCACCCCTTTCCTTGAGACTCGAACTGTCTGAAGATAAAAAAATAAGGATCTGTGATATGATTTCCAATGAGACAGCTGTGATCTAAAATTCAAATGAAGTGGATGTAAGCAATTATAGGTAAACATAAGGTCGTGACATGAAAAATAGCAAGCAATGAAATTGTAACCAACGACGTAATTATAAAAAAGAAATTGAACGAAAAACAATTATGACGGACACGAATCAACGACAAGCACTGAAATATATGCTCCGGACTAGGGTTAGAGATAAAGAATGTGGCGGGTTGAAATGTTTTACAGGCACCCCTTAAACTGGGACAGTGTCCTTTTGGATAATGCTGTTATAAGTTCCGTTCTAAAACATCAAATTCTTCCATTCTTACACAATAGTCTATAGTCTTTCCGATGCACTGTAAAAATGTCTGTATCCGTCCATGTTAATCTTATCACTCGGAAGCACTATAAATCATACCACAGTTGTGTGAAAGATTTTGATTGGTTTACACAAGAACTGAACAGAATAGAATGAGAAACTAAACGGCTAAAAAGTGATTGGCAAACTAGCACGATAGTGTTCATACCCAATTGTAAGCAGCACGTCATATTAGAATTCTGATTTTCTGATTTTCAAAAAGATATCCTCTGATTTTGTTTCTTCACGCGGGTTTCACGATTTCATACTAATTTGGGTATACAAATAGGTATCTATTTCGTTAAGTACACACTTATAAATTAGTAAGATATGCTGTTTTAAAAATCTGTCATAAATTACTACAGATATGGTTCACATGACTAAAGTGTGCAGTTATAAAGTCATATTAAACAAGTTTCTGGTAATTGTATATATGTAGACGTTACGCACGATATTGGGGATATTTTTGTTTTGCACATCAATATGGATACTTTTTAGTGTTTAGTTGTACTGAATATGCATGAAATATTTCCCACTGAAAGTAACGTAAGCAACAAACAACAAAATATATCGTATTTGGGTAATGCATAAGTCTATATGAAATGAGAAGATATATACGGAAAGATGAGTGCCAATGAGACAACTCTCTACCAGAGACCACATGACATACAACGTAATAAAATGCAAGGTTTCCCCATGTTTGACTACGCAAATTACCAAAAAGTAAGTAGCTGTTATGTAGAGTTCAAGTACAATTACGGAAAAGCACTATTAACATGCAACAATCTAAATTTTCAATAAATAACGTCGCAAATGACAGTTTATTTATAAAAAGCGGCAAAATCCGACATTGGACTTCTTGAAAGACATTTGCCAGAAGCCGTTGTATTTTTATATGAAATGTGAGTGCTGCCAATATTCAATTTTGATATGGTCTATCTATGTACTTTTGTGAGCATAATTTACACAAACGAAATTTCATATAATCTTATATTTTAAAACCTATAAATTTTGATAACTTAACATTTTCCTAAATCTGACCATAATAAACAATATTTGTTTTTGCCAAAAAAAGAGTGTTGGTCGTTACAGGAACGCATATTCAGTAATATTGTAATACTTTATATATAAAGCACAACATTCGTTCGAATTTCCGCGGATATAACACTGTTTTGATGTACACAAACACTCCTACTAAAGTTATCATGAGTATAGTCTAATACGTCTGACACGCATATTTTTAACGTTTTGTCATTATGTTGTCCTTAATTTAGACTATTGTAAAATCTTATAAAACAATAATGTTTAAGGAAACTATTGAACCAATGGATAAATACATACTGAACTGTTTCTTCTGTACATGTTTCTTACATTTGGGTCAGTTAAAAACAAACCTTTACAACAAGAGATGATTTCATCTTCCCAATTAAAAACTCTCCATTTCTATGCAGCAACATTCCAGCCACGCCTGCATACGGAGTATATGTCTCCAAGTTGATACGATATTCTAGGGCTTATATTTTCTATCATGATTTCCTTGATAGAGGGTTGTTGCTCAAAAGGAAACTATTAAAACCGAGTTTAAAGTGGTGAAGTTGAAGTCATCGCTTCGTTGGTTTATGGACGCCTTTACGAGTTGGTTGACCGTTATAGAATATCCGTTTCACAGATGATAACAGATATGTTCCTAATGTCGTAGCTACAATCCCGTACACTTTTCCCGAAATTAAACTTATTACCGGTTTTGTAATAACAGGAGGAACACGACAGATGCCAGATGTGGAGCATGATCTCCGGAGCACCTTAGATCTCCCCCATGTTTAGTGGGGTTCGTGTTGCTCAGTCTTTAGTTTTTTTATGTTTGTTTTTTTTTGTTTACTATTGTGTGTCTATTGGTCTTTTTTTTCTTTTTTAGCCATGGTGTTGTCAGTTATTTTCGACATACGAGTCTTAATGTCCCTGTGGTATCTTTGAAACTCTTTTTATAATGAACTCATAACTATAATCGGGTAAAAGGGGATTCCTGCAATGATTGCTGATCGAAAACTTTGACTGTAAATTGATGTTCGGGTTTTGCTGCTGACGTTTACCGAATGTAACCAATACAGTCATGGACACGTGTTTGGTAAGTCAGTGAGATGACGGTGCGATGTTTTATTTGGGTTTGGTTTTTTTGGCAGCATATTTATTTGTTTATAAACTTTTGTCATAAATGTTGTACTAATTTGGTGTATTATAATTCTCAATCTAATAAAAATATTGATCTCGTTATACTACATATGAGCTCAAAAATGTATAACGAAATCAGAGATTAATATTTTAATTAGATCGTTATAATTCTGTTAGAATCAGTTGATACTATATTCCTCATTCCACGTTTGCCAAAGTTGTATACAAATTATACCAAAATCGATGACATAGCCCCTGTTCCTTGAACTTAAACCATCGCTTATTAACGTTGTGTTTTGTCAGTTTTTATGAACTGTCCCTTCTTTAATTTGCTGAGGAGTTCGGTATTTTTTAAAAACTTTTCATGAATCCTTGGTAATATTTATGAGATGCCTTTATCAAATATTTCTTAAGATTTTCAACATCAATTTTAACCACAACAAGTAAAGCAGGCGAGACATTTCTACTTGCGTTCTTTAAGCTTATTTATTTGGCCATTATGTTGTCTTATTTTACCTATCAAAGCTACGGCATTCGATTGGCCCTTGTTTCGACAGGCACTGGTCCCATTTACCTTTATATATGCATATCTGTATGGGGATCAGAGACAAGTGCTGGTGTGTGGTCCCAATTATTTATGGAACCGTGAGCTGTAATAACATCGTGCTCTTTATAACATCTTACAGGAGCAAGTCAATATGATAGATAGATTACAGGTGGGCGTACATGCTACTTTGTTTGTTTGAATATTTTGGCGAGGAGGGAGGGGTTGTTGTTTTTTGGATAAACAATACAGAATTATTCATCGAAAAAGATCATAGCGGTCAGGTGTTTGAAATCCTGAGAGCATGGGTCAACTATTTCCCTTCCTCAAGAACAACATTCTGTATCTATATCTCACTGTAGTTTCAATCACTATTTCGAGAAACAAATGATCGAATGTCAATGACAATAAACGGAATACAATAAAACAAGCCCCATATCCGTTACCATTGTTCATATAACTAAAATAGGTCAGTCATTAATCTTATTTTGTTGGCTCTTATTATTTTTATTTCAATATTTCCGATTTTTTTCTTTATATCTTTCTTTTGGTACATCAAAACCATAAAGGGATAATATAAGGTAGTAATACAAATGAAGCAAAAATAAATTCACAAATATATGTACTATGTAAATATCTTGTTTTTATAGTTTTGGTTATAGATCTATAGATATAATCACATATACTAATCTTCCAAAGAATGATATGACACTTTTAATTGTGGCAAATTAAAACTGGAACGTGTGAGTGGTGTAGTACATAGTCACTAACACTCCCCATGATTGTCCGCCTAATAGCACCAAGTCCTCGTGTTCCCATAATTATAATAGCAGCATGAGTTTTAGCTGCAAAAGCACAAATTTGTTCTCCTGGATCTCCGAATCCAATTTGTACATCTCCTTGCAACTGAAAAAAATAAAATTTCAAACTAAATATTGCATTTGTTTCAGTTTTTGGTTTTTGAAGTTTTGAAAATAAACAACTTCACTAACAGTGTTTTGTCAAATTTCTCGTTTTTTATACATCATTTTTTATACGAATTAAGTATTTACATTGGCATAGTTTTTTGGTCTTAAGTCGTATCTATTGGTATTAAATGCAATATAGCAACGAAATATGGTAAACAAAATACATGTACGTGTTTGATCACCTATTGCGGGCCCATCTCTTGAAGACACAAGCATTATCATAGACCAAATAGTTGTGTAAAGAATTCTGATTTTGATTGTATCTGGACATGATCGAAGGGTTTTGTATTGTAAGCATGCAATGATAAGAGAATGACTTTTAAATATTCTGGGGCTGGGGGTTAGAAGGATTTTTTCCGATTGATTAAATATTTTCATCGGTTGCTTAACGCATGCTTAATTTTTTTCACGGTTTTGTTGCGTAAAAATTTATTTTCACTTTTGTACAAATTTTATATTCCGGCCCAAGTTATTCATTCCCCCCCCCCCCAAAAAAAAAAAAAAACTACACAGTCGTCCCTCTGCGAAAATTTAAGGTAAATTTATTGATTTGGATTGGTCTTTTACTCAAACACTTACAGTGAGTGATTGAGTCACCGAGACGACAAAGTTAACACATACAAAAAATCCATTCACCCACAAACTTAAACCAGTCATGTGAGCATGTCGGCCGAATTAAATTTTACACATTACTAACCGCCTTTAAGAACAGTTTCACTCTAAAATTTAGTTAGAGTGATACTGTTCTTAACATCTTATCACAACATATATTTAAATAATTTGTTTGAGCAATACCGTCTACACGGTTTTAACAATTATTTATCAAATATCATCGAAGTACGTACTCCTAGTTCAGCCATTTTAGCAACGTATCTCGCCTTCATTTCATCTGCCCCGGCCTTCATCTTCTGCATAAGATCTTGCATGATACCTGGACCTAAAACAACAATATTAAATCAACGAATTTCAAAGGACTCAACGATATTTATAAATCATAATCATACAGAAAATCACATTTCATTTTCACTGAAGCATTCATTCTCTAAGAAATTGATAAAAGATTTAAAGGGACATTGGCTGTCAAATTCATGTTCATCTATTTGACTCAATTTCTCATATTTGATTTATAACATACTCAAATATATATCCAAATATTTAAAATTCTCAACTAAACAATTTACAAGGCATAGACTCGATAATATGTAATCAGTTTTTCGTGTCTATTTTTGTCTAGGAGCCATCTAATTGAATATAATTGACCTCTGAAGACTGCCATCGGTCATATAAACGATATAAACATAAATTTAGATGAAAATAAACAGCGAACTCGTGCTATTGGATTTTCAAGGTCTGTTTCATTTCATATTATAGGTAAACAATGTATGATTTGTTTCACTTTCGATGTTGACATTCTTTTCGTTTTAACAACTTTTAAAACACGCATATCTTTCGTTATATATCTCTAGCTAAGGGGTTAAATTGAAGTTCACATCAATATTGATTCTATGAGGTCGAATTATTCACTTACAAGTGTTTCTTAGCTTATTTTGACAAAATGTAACCATACTGACCGCTAAAAGCGAATTATTATTTCACTATTTCACTTTCATTAATAATTGAACAAAGTAGATGGAGAGTGTGTCCATGGGACACAGATGATGCCCCCGCTTGCATATGTTATAAAGGGACATAACTCAAGAACTGTAAAAGTGACGCTATCCAAAGTACTTGATCTGAGTTTTTATGGTAATTAGCATTTTGTATACATTGGAAACATATAGCTACGGCAAACTCAAGTTAGAAAACTGAAACGAAAAACCTAGCAAGTTTTCCATTTGTAAAGGAGCATAACTCTAGAACGGCAGATGTGACGCCATAAAAGTCCAAACTTGGTCTTTATTTTGTGGTAATAAGCTTTGTGTATAAGTTTCATAACATTTGGTTGAGGCAAACTAAAGTTGGAGAAAGGAAACAAAAAAATATATTGTTTTCCATTTGTAACTGAGCATAACTATAGAACGGCAAAAGTGACACCACCAAAATTCAAACTTGATCTGTGCTTTGTGGTAATCAGCATTGTGTACATAAGTTTCATAACATTTGGTTGAGGCAAACTAAAGTTAGAGAGACGGAAACACAAAAAAAAATAGCAATTTTTCAATTTGTAAAGGGGCACAATTCTAGAGCGGTAAAATGTTACGCCACAGAAATCTTAACTTGATCTGTGTTTTGTGCATTGTGCATAAGTTTCATAACATTTGGTTGAGAAAAACAAAAGTAAGAGAACGGAAACAAAAACAAAAAATTTGTAAAGGCTCTAGAACGGCAAAAGTGACGCCACTAAAATTCAAACTGATCTGTGTTTTGTGGATACATTTCCTTACATTTGGTTGAGGCAAACTAAAGTTAGAGAACGGAAACGAATTTTGGGAAGTACGGACGTACGTCCAGACGGACAAGGGGAAAGTTTAATGCCCCCTCCACTACGGCGTGGGCATAAACAATCATATATTTTATTTTTTTACATATCTCGGAGCTAGTGCCCCTTAAGGAGAGAATATGCAAAAAAAAACCTAAAATTAATCAAGAAATCGTAAGTGAGTTTTCAAATGGTTTCAGTCATATTGTCATTTTGTAAATCTAGCATATGATAATTGTGTTGTAATTAGAAAGAAGGTCGATTTTGACATCTTAAATTCATGTCAGATATTTATTCCCTATCAATTGTGGTTTTCAAGAATATGACAGTTAATTAATTTTACCCCTCAGTCAGTTATTAACCATGGCGGTCAGATTTCTTAACGCAGAAGAGTTAAGACCAAAACACTCTGAACTAAAACACAAACATGTATATATTAGATATCATAAGCATCATACAGCCCAAATTTACACGTTTAGTCTAAATGGTTTCAGAGTAGAATATATATATATATATATACAACTCGTCTAAACATCAACCCAACAATGTTAGATCTGTAAATTTGCTTTCGCAAATTTTTGGTTCTTCCCTCGCCGGGATTCGAACCCATGCTACTGTGATATCGTGACACCAAATCGCCTGCACTGATCTGTAACAATAACATCTTCATGCCTTATATATCATGTACTGTAGTACGCCGCTAGATTAAAACTGACGTGGAAAGGTAACACATGCCCACCGAAAGCTCTTTTTTTGAGAGCCCAGGTGGTCGTGTGGTCTAGCGGGACGGCTGCAGTGCAGGCGATTTGGTGTCACGATATCACAGTAGCATGGGTTCGAATCCCGGCGAGGGAAGAACCAAAAATTTGCGAAAGCAAATTTACAGATCTAACATTGTTGGGTTGATGTTTAGACGAGTTGTATATACATTATGTACACAGCCATGTATCACCATCATTGATGGCGATCCGATGGATACATCTGTTGTAGAGTTGTCACTGACTCAGACGTACTTATATATATGTTACAGTAAATAGATGAAATTAGGAATTACATGTAATTACTAAACGTTTCAGTAAATACCTGTAATAACTAGCCAATTTAGTAATTACATGTATTTACTAGTTGTTTCAGTGATTACTGGTAATCACTGATTTTTTTTGTCATTTTTACAGCTATTTACTAACTTGATGTTTTTGTTTTAAAATTAAAAACATAATTCAAAATACCAAATAAGAAAGTAAAGAGATAGGGATTTTAAGGGAGCTTACTTAAGGATGTAGGAATATAAGGCACATCAAAAGTGCATACTCTTTAATGTTTGTGAATTGAAACTGGAAAATAGTTGTTTTATCGGATTTGAAACTCTGTAAATATATGCATGCAGGACAATGATATCTATCTAAAATTGATTTTAATAATTTGGTTAAACTAAAATCTCCATCATGCACTGTGGTTTAAAACTTTAAAATAACTTTCGCCAAATATCCTGGTTTTATACCAAACATGGACAGAAGCAATTTTTTATGATTATAAGTTAATATCCAAAAGTAAAGTTTGTAAAACGAATCCTTTTTTTCGTATATTACTTATAAATGGACTAGAGTTTTTTTCTCCAGTTAACATTTCATACACTATGCAGTTAAAGTTTTTAAAACATTAGGTTTTATAAACCATCCTGGATTTTTACCCAATTTTGACAGAAGCTTCTTACAAGTTACAGTACTAGTCAAAAGATAGTATCTAGATTAAAATTTTAATAGTTTCCCCTCATTTTTGTTGAGCCTGCGATTAACAGCAAAAGTAGGCTATCTGTTCTGCAAAACCCTTACAACTTTAATAGCTTTTAAATACATCGATAACCCATCTCCAGCAAGAGGTTGAATTGGAGGTCACACGAATACGTATTCAATGAGGTCCAAATATTCCCTCGTAAGTGCACAACTGATCAACCTTGTTTCTCAGCTATTTTAACAAAATATAACCAGATTGGCTGCTAACAGTGAATTATAATGTCACTATATCATTTTTATTAATGATTTAACAACAACAAAAATATAAAAAAAAATTATATCTCGAAGCTAATGCACATAACAGTTCGTTCCAGTTTTTTACCCGCTACATAACGTTATCTTATCTGTATAAGGTAGTAAGTCTAAATATTCTTAAAATTCAAAGTTTTCTTTAAAAAATTAAAACATTATACTTTAGGAGAATTTTTAATTTCTGATTTCCATGTCTGCTGAAATTTGTCAAAATTATCTGTTTAATGCTCAACTTGAACCGTTTTGCATTAAAACTAAAGTTACTCGGATTTAACCAAATATTTGAAAGTCCACATTTATTCAAGATATTTTTTTATAGAAATCAACCATTAAAAATTTACTGTACTGTACTAACTGATCTTTTAGTTAGTATTACCATAACTTTTGATCACCTGACCATAATACAACCTTGTTTTAGCAGTCAGTAAATAGGTGTAAAAATTCATTTTAAAATTAGTAATTACTGGTAATAACTGGGCCGTTTCAGGAATTACTTGTATTAACTAAGTGCATCGGGGATTACCTGTAATTCCTAAATTTTAGTAATTACATGTAATTCCTAATTTCACCTATTTACTGTAACATATATATATACAACTCGTCTAAACATCAACCCAACAATGTTAGATCTGTAAATTTGCGAAAGTTCTTCCCTCGCCGGGATTCGAACCCATGCTACTATCGTGACACCAAATCGTCTGCACTGCAGCCGTCCCGCTAGACCACACGACCACCTGGGCTCTCAAAAAAAGAGCTTTCTCTGGCCGTGTGTTACCTTTCCACATCAGTTTTAATCTAGCGGCGTACTGCAGTACATGATATATAAGGCATGAAGATGTTATTGTTACAGATCAGCTAAATTATCTATAGTAAAGGATCCTACAAATTAATGTAAGATACAGTCACAGAAAATAATTATATTTATAAGTACGTCTGAGTCAGTGAAAACCCTACAACAGATGTATCCATCGGATCGCCATCAATGATGGTGATACATGGCTGTGTACATAATGTATATACAACTCGTCTAAACATCAACCCAACACACGGCCAGCGAAAGCTCTTTTTTTGAGAGCCCAGGTGGTCGTGTGGTCTAGCGGGACGGCTGCAGTGCAGGCGATTTGGTGTCACGATATCACAGTAGCATGGGTTCGAATCCCGGCGAGGGAAGAACCAAAAATTTGCGAAAGCAAATTTACAGATCTAACATTGTTGGGTTGATGTTTAGACGAGTTGTATATACATTATGTACACAGCCATGTATCACCATCATTGATGGCGATCCGATGGATACATCTGTTGTAGGGTTGTCACTGACTCAGACGTACTTATATATATATATATATATATATATAATGCGACGACAGACGCCAAGTGATCTAAGTAACTCATTACAAATTCAGGCGAGAAATATATAAAAAGACAACATCTATACACTTACTGGCGTCCTTCATTGAGTACAATTGTGGAATGTGTAGTAGTGTCAGTTTATCACCAGGTGCTTTAATTTGCTTTGCATAAACTGAAATATACAGAAACTATAAATTTTAAATACATATCTATAAATTCAAATATTTTATTGGATAAAACACATATGATAAAAGTGACATTGCGTAATCCAAGTGTCACAACATATAGAATAGAATAGAATAAGCAGCATGACAAATGATGTAAATAAAACATAATGCATAACAAATATGCTAAATATATGTCTATTTTTTTGTACAGTACTTCCGCAACTTATAGTACTAGACCAACTGACACTAAGCGCCGGTTATTGTGAACTTCAAAGCATTTTTCGCCTGTCCCAAGTCAGGAGGCTCTGGCCTTTGTTAGTCTTGTGTGTGTGTTTTTTTTATTTTTTTTTTAATTTTAGTTCATTTATATGTTTCGGAGTTTATTATGACGTTCATTTTCAAACTATTACAGTTTTTAATTAAGGGGCCAGCTGAGGCTCAACCATTGGTGTCGGCTATTAAAACGCATTTTGGTACAGGATTGTGTAAAGAGGGGGGGCAAGGGGGGTCCCAATAACAGCAAAACAGCAAATTGATTTGGCTCATAACAGATAACAAGGAATTAAAATGGACAAAAACAGATAACAGTAAATGAAATATTAAAATAATTCGGTCTTTGACAAATCAGTATTTCTTATTACGGATATAATCCTTTGTAATGCATTCCATTTTCTATGATTATGTTTTTAGTATTAATTTATGTATCTAGAATGTGTTTTACTCAATATATTATAATATTTTTTATACGCTCGTTTATGCCCGCGTCACACTGTCCCGATTTTTACGCCGAAGGGAACACGATTATGGAAATTATCAAAATCGGGACTGATCGTATCCAGATCGGACTATTCGTAGTGCCATCTTTAACCATCGTAGAACCATCGGCCACTTTTTCTAGTCTTCGGGGACAACTTCGGGAAGGGTTCTAAATTTTTTAACATGTTAAAAAATCCCCGAAGGTGCGTCCGATGTTGAGGGTTCGTATTGAGTTCGTATCACCATCCTCACCATCGTAATGTCACCGGGAATGCATCTTTGAACATCGTATTGCATTTATGTTTCCATCGTTTCCATCGGGCAGTTTTGACATTACGATGTCTACACGATGAATCACGAAGCTACCCGAAGGTCTTACGATGGCAACACGACTTCGTGAAGACCTCGTAATCCCGTCGTGATGCCATCGAATAAAAGTACGAAGGTGACAAGATGGAACTACGACGGCAATTAATCCAGCTAAATGTAAGTTAATTTTCGCGCTTAAATACATTTAAAGTGCCATGCGCGATATGCACTGGTCAGTCTAATACGACATTTAAGAAAGACGTTCACAAAACATGGAGGTCATATCATATGATTCTATGAGAACAAGAAAGGCGACAGCGTTGTTAATATTAATTCAAATGGAACAAGAAGAGCAGGTATTACAGGCTCAGGATTTACTTTTACAAATAAAATATTTTTTTTGTCAATTTTTCATATCAAATAACATAATGAAAATCATAAACGCGCCTCGTATACCAACACTGTAAGTACACGTATATAGGGAAACCAACTTTTTCTTCATTATTCTGATTTTTTATGTATCGTCTGAGTTGTCACACGAATGTTTACTCCATAAACATTTTGTTATGCCGCATTTGTTGCTTTCCCCACATCCTTCCTTTAGTCTATATTATTATGATATTCTCCTGGAAAGAGCTCTTTTTGAATAAAAGGGATCAACGAACCCATTACCGTACCTTTAAGATAGATCAGTAAACATGGGCATAATTATGGGTGATTATTCAGACTAGTGTAAACATTTAACAGTTCAAACAAGGCAATGCCGAGCGTGGCATCCCCTCGTATGTAACATATTGGGGACAAATATGGACACTATATTTGTATATGACACATGCAGAAAATGGTGAATACGCATATTTGATACATAAACTATTTTTTTAGAAATCAACCAAATTAGTCAGTAACTGGAAATACCCACGGTCTTCCGTCTTATGATTAAACCAAAAATTAAATGTACAATATAATGTATATTCAATATTGATCAAACAATTTAAAACGCGTGATGCCTTCGGCATATAATTTAAATGCATCGTAAGCTGTACACGACGTCTTTTAGACATCGTATGGCCATCGCGCCATCATCGTAAACCATCGTGTAGCCTTCGTGATCCATCTTGTAGGCTTCGGCTGAGATATGAAGCTTATATACCGTCTTCGGTTAACCTTCGTATGTCCATCTTTTGCTATCGTATATACTTTCGGCACCCTCGTATAGACTTCGTTATTCATCGTACTTGCTTCGGTCACTTTTGGGTATTTTAACGAGATCGGGACCAACTTCGTACGAACTTACAATTTTCGCATTCGGGTGTCCATCGTATATAAAAATCGGGACAGTGTGACGCGGGCATTACGGAACGTATTATGGTATACTGTTGTCCGTCTGTTGTCAACATGTCGAACATTACCTCAAAAACTCTTTAACCAATTTGCATTAAACTTTGGATACTTGTTTATATCTATTGACGTGAGCTCCCTTTTTTTTTTTTTTTTTTTATAAATTTTAGATTTTAAGTTTCTGGGTTATGGGTTTTTATTCAATAAAATTGGTGGTTTTTTTTCTCAGTTTCCTGATAATATCTCAAAAATGCTTTCACAAAGCAAGGAATTTTGGTGAATTGTTTATATCTATATGAGGTCACTTTCAATTTTTATAAATTTTAGATTTTACGTTTCCGAGTTAACGGGTTTTATTAATTAAAAAGGGGTGATTTTCCAGTTTTCAGACATTAACACAAAAATGTTTTCAGCAGTTCTCATGAAACGTTGCTGAAATGTTTATATCTATTGTTGTAAACTCCCTTTCGATTTTTATTAATTTTAGATTTTATGTTATTGAGTTAAGGGATTTTATTCATTAGAAAAAGGTGGTATTTTCTAGCTTTCAAAAATAACTCAAAAATGCTTTCAGCAGTTCTCATGAAACGTTGGTGTATTGTTTATATATATTGACTGAAGCTTCCTTTGTTGCTAATAAAAGAAATGACCTAAAAGAGTTTGAATATTCTGACTTTTTCTAAATGACCATTTAATGAGGTGTGTAAATTTTTCTTAATAAGACTATTAGGCAAAGTGGTATATAGGGTAGAAAATCAAAAACACCAATTATAAGCATGTAATTTATCAAGTACTTCGAACAAATTTTGACATTCCAAAAGCAATTTATTCCACTATTTTCAAAGGCCTTATTTGAACATTTTTTTTATCAGGTTTTTTATTGTACCAAGTGTACTAGTAAGTAGAATACATAGTTCAGTAGGGAAACAATGTCTTGAAACGAAATAAATCTTTGTTTGTAATGAGTTATGTGCATGCGCAGCTTCCGACCCAAGTACATGGTTGGAGTTTCATTGTACAATGCATTTGGTTCTGCTTTGATAAGAATCACAGAGCTGAGTCTATGTAGCATATTATATAAAAGGTTAAGTGGTTGTTAGGACCTAGTCCTTAATTGAGATCCTTGTCAGATATTCCTGGCCATATGTTTTCCTTTTTGTCATATTAAGAATTGTTTTAATTTAATATGTTCGTAGGGGAAACAAGGAACATTATTCTCATACAAAAAATTAAGATAATTCTAAATACACATTCATACAAAAAATGGAATTTATTACAAAGGATAATCATAAGATATACTTGAATTGTCCTGGACCTTTACTTCTGTGATGGGTATATGTTAATGGAATCATTCTCTGAATACGGGACAAACATATCAGTAGTGGTAGACCCCAATGATCCAATGTCCAATGATCTTCAATTTATACCGAATATTGACTGTCAAAAAAAAATGCTAACATTCCAATTTTCAATAACAGTTAACAGCAAATACATTATCACAATAACAGATAACAAACAAACTAAAAGCCCAATAACAGCTAACAAAGAGTGAGACAATAACAGCTAAAAAAGAATTAAATTGCCCCATAACAGCATAACAGTTAAACCCCTTGCCCCCCTCAAGTGTAAATCGGTGCATTACGTTTGCGCGCATTACCATTACGTGTAAATGTTCGCCAACGTCGCCAACATTTACGAACTCATGATCTGCTCTTGCGACGGGTTGTTGTCCCTTTGACATATTTCCCATTTTTATTCTCAGTTTTATTCAAAAGCTTGTCTCAAACATACATTTTTGTTTGGCATTGGCCAACAATTATTTGGATTAAATGATTTTGTATCATCTTCAAATTTTGGAAAATATTAAACTTCTATGGAAGGTTTTATAACATCAATATGCATATCATTTTATCCAGTCGAGATCGATCAGCAGCATCATCGTTTCACTGTGTTGTTCTAAATGAAAATACTTGTATTGCCATATAAAATAAAATTGTTTTAATCTGAACTTTAAATTTAAAAATAGTGTGTTGCAATTCCTTGACCTTTTTATCTTTTCAATAAAATCTTTCAGGTATGTCGAATAGTTGCCTTGAACTTAACTTGTAACTGCGTTTAAAAATAAAAATATGCATTAATTCAGAACTGGTTTTGGGCAGCCTCTGCCTATATCATTTACAAATTTTGTTTATATGTAAACATTTAGCTATTTATACATGTTATACAGCATGGAATTCATAGTCACTAACTCGTTACATATTATGTGCATACTAATGAATGTACTTTCAAACGTCAATTATAGTGTAAAGGATGACCTGAGGAGTGATTGATTGTTCCTTGCTCAATGTCCAGTTATTTCATGCAATTTCGAGACGAGAAACTAGCTTTAATACATTATTAAAACAATAGGTAGGTTCTGAAAAGTGGGACATGAAATAAATGACGTTTATTTGAAACTGCATTAGAATACAAAGACAGGTGACATCGGGAGAATGAACATTATTACTTCTTTTCATTTTCAGCTGAAATAATTGTACATAGACACAGGCATTACACAAAAAAGCGTTGTATGAGGATAGTCCAGTCGTATATATATAGATATATATATATATATTATATATGTAAAAGCGTATGTGCACACTATTAATCTTATATTGTATGTGTACGGAAGTGAAAATGACCACAAGAAATACTAACTTGTGTGACCTAGTGTAGTCTTAATATCCCTTTCTATGCAGCATTATACCACTTGGGTTTTTAAAAGAATTAGAATACAATAAATATAGATTATTCATGGTTTACATTTAAGCACAAAATACTCACATTCAAGTGCATAATCCGCATATTTACTTCCATCTACAGAAATCAATACTAGTTTTCCAGTTCCCGCCATGTTATTAACCTCCTTGTTGTCTAGATGTGTTTATGTGAAATTCACAAACCTCCGTCTACTGAAAGCTTATACCTGAGTTTCTACGGGTCACTGACATTATAATACTTAAAAGCCAACAAAAATATGCCTTTCACAGTGGTTAAGTAATATTAAATGTTTTTAGAATAATTTCATAAAAATACATCTGTAAAAACATATTTTTGTGTAGGTGATTATATGTAAAAGGAACATGTGTATTCATAAAAAATGAAAAGTTAAACGTATTTGACAGGTTGTCGTTTCGATGCAACCGTGACTAAACAGTGACCATTTAATACCGGTAGTATAAATAAACAATAAATCAAAGATTAGAGACTCTGGTATGTAATGTTCTGTCGTGTGACTGTTTTAATATTTAAGTTTGAGTTCCCTAAACTTAAGTTCACTATTTTGTGTTTTGTGTACTGTGGTTCTTTTTGTCCTTTTATAAAGTGTTCTTTTTTGTCATGGCTTTGTCGTTATATTTTCGACTTATGAGTTTGAATGTCCCTTTTATTAATTTTGCCTTTCTTTTAAGCATAATGTGATACAAAATGAAAACGATACAGATATGTAATGTCCAGTGGCAATTTGGTTTTATCCCTAAATGCCACTTATAGCAGTTATCAACAATATTCTTTAGCCTTCACTTTGAGCAAGCCACAACATCAAGTTCTCTATTCGCCACAACATTAGTTCTCTTTTCTCCACACTCAGTACAAATGCATTCTCTTTAAATAAATAAAAGCTAACCTTTAATGTTTAATGTGGCTATGAAAAACATTTAAAACGTTTCTAGGTGAGACATTTGATCTTCCAGATATTACTTTTCAGGTCCAGTACAAAAAAATGTGTGAAAGTTTTACTGCAATTCCGGCAAAAAATATTTAGATAAAACCCTTTTAATATTTACACATTCCTTTGATTTTTTAACCCAAGGGTAGTAACTCCGTATTAAAAAGTCGGACAATCTAACCGAAACGCATACTTGATCTACAAAAAAAATCTAAAATCACAAAAATACTAAACGCCGAGGAAAATTCAAAACGAAAAGTCCCTGATCAAATGGCAAACTCAAAAGCTGAAACACATCTAACGAATGGATAACAACTTTCATATTTCTGACTTGGTACATGTATTTTCTTATTTAACACTTATCAGCTCCAGAACTTAAGATATTACAAACTGTAAGTATGGACAAGTACAATAACTATAAATTTTCATAAGTTTTAGGGACTAAAAATCGATCAATCGATACAAAACAAACACAAACTTACACAGTACTGTAACTATAACTAAAACACTATCGCACAAAAAATCAGCACCAGATCTGCAGATATAGCAATTAAAGTCCGACAACTGTTTGAATTTAGTAGACAGTGCAGTATGCATAGAAGGACAAGGGCACCACTATAAGTAAGTGGTGGTCAAACAAAAAATCATGTATTGTTTGATGTGCATTGGTATTGAAAAATGGCATCTCGAAACTCGAGTAATAAAAATGTAACATGAAAAATCAAATTAAATGAATTCAACCTTTATTAAATGATAACAATTAATTATTTCAAAACAAATGCGTATGTTAAACTTTATATTCATTAAATGTTTATACAGTTTCTTCGGCTTTGGTAGCAGTGACCTACTTTTATGCTTTACATACTAACACTGGTACATGTGAATGATGAATGACATAGTCACTGACACTTCCTAGAATTGTACGGCGGATCTTCCCCAAACCACGTGATCCCGTTATAATCATGCTGGCATTTTCCTCTTTTGCGATGTGTATTAGAAGTTCGCCTGGTTTCCCTTGACCAGTCCTAAATTTCCCATCAATCTGAAGAAGAAATAAACGTCTTATTTAAATTGAAGCAACCAGTTAAAAATTGAGCAAGTTGCACATATATTTAATTACAGTCAAAATGGCTCTTTGTAAGTAGTCACAAGCACTTGTCTCAGATTTTTTCTTCTTTTTTCTATTATTTATACCTTGTTATATTAAGGTATATATATTGAGGTATCTAAAAAAAAAATCTGAGACCAGGGTCTGTGTAGGTAGTCCAAAAATGTAAACAAGTAACAGGGGCGGATGCAGGAATTTTCGAAAGGGGGGGGGGGTGCTAAACCAGGGCAAAGGGGGTGGGGGGTGCAGGGGGTGCAAAACATATGTCCCGATACAAATGCATTGATCGGCAAAAATAAAGGGGGTGCGCACCCCCGGAACCCCCCCCCCCCCCCCCGGATCCGCCACTGAGTAAGGAATGATACTGAAAGGAATACGTGCATGATTACATTTTTTTATTTGGCATATTTTCAAAATGCCAAGAGTATTGTATTAAAGTTCGTCTTTACAATCATGAATGGGCAGAACATCAACAACATAGTATAAATTATAAACAAACGTCAATAAGACCGCATGCAACTCAACGAGACAAATTGATATAAAAAAATTATTAAATATAATTTTGAAACAGATTTAAAAGGTACAATGATGAAACACTAGCTATCAAAGATGCGGTCGTTTAAATTGTGATTATCTTTCTTTCCACATAATTTCACGAGTTGGACGTCAAATTTTGTACGTCTAAAGGGGTAAATTCAGTTCAGTAGATAACGTTTCTAATAAATATTTTTTGGTATATCAAAACTAGAGTTGAAAAAAAAATGCTGAATGAACTATTTTTTTTTACTACAGACTACAGGGTTGAAAAGTAATGGGGGTCAGTATAGGAATTCAGTGCGAATCTACATTGTTTGTAAACAAGGCCATGTGAATGCCCCAAAATGCCGCATGTGTTTTTATTGTTGGAAAAGATGGGGCTACATTTGTACTTTCGTGAATGATATATGAAAGTTTCTAATTTCTTAAGGTAAATCAGGTATAAATTTAATTCCATACATAGATTAGCATTAAAGTCAATGGGGGATTTTTTACTGAATTTACCCCTAAAATATAAAGAAACATGTGTTTTACTCATATCATTAAAACTATTTGAAAAATGGATCTTCAAATCATCGTTTATATTAAGATTGAAAATGAAATTGAAAAATTTCTGTACATAGTTTTATATAAATATTGGTTTGGTTAATTTCAGGTGTGATGGTGTAATTGTAAAAATAAGATTACGGACGCCAAGCAAATGGTGGTTCATATAAGCCTCTGGGAAATACAGAAACTTTTTCGTTTGAATCCATTCACTCTATCTTATCAAGCAATCTTTGAAACATTATGTGCATCATAAATGCCAATTGTTCATATATTCAGTAATGACAAAATGAAGCGAACGGGACGAGACGGATGACTGCTAGTACTTACATTTTTGGCTTTTGCTTTAGCTCTGTATTTATCTTCGAGAGTTTTAACTGTTTTTTCCAGTTCTTCTAACAACTGTTTCACAACACCGGGACCTATTTTAAGAAAACATGTCAGATTAATCTATTTTTCCGAATTGTAATTAAGATGTTTTTCATATTTCAAAGGTTACAGGTTACTGATGACAAAATGGAGGTAGAGTTCGATACAGAGGAGTTTTGCTTATGCTGTCTTTGAAGTTATCATTAACCTACAATGTTTTTTCGTTTCTATGCATTAACTTGATTTCTGCTTAATTTTCAAATGCTTAAATCAGTTATGTCAGTGATTTTCAATTTTGTTAGTCAGGAGTTTATTTTTTGTACTAGGGTCAGAGTTACAGGGATTTTTTACTAACCATGTATAAAACTGTTGTATATTTTTTAAAATTCAATTATCGGAACAAAATTGATTAAAATGCGTCACCGGTGTATCATAAAAGTGCAACTTGGTCTCCAGTTGAGAGTTATCTCATTGTGAATCATACCACTTCTGTTTATTTTCATAAACTTACTATCGAGTATTGACACTGGTATGATGAACACCATAATATGTTGGATATGTTGAATATAAAATGCTTGAACCCGCAATGAAACAGCAAATCTGTTAATTGTGAAGGTGAATCTTTTTACATTACTTTTACTTATACATTTTGTACTTACTTGCCATAGTGAAGTCGTATGTTTCAGGACAATGCACCAAAATAACCTCATCATCTGGCTTTCTGATATTGTCAGCATACCCTTAAAATGACAATCCATATCTGTGAACAGCATAAAGCGAAAAGCTCAAATAAACATTAAGTTTTTTGAGAATATTTGATTTTTTTTTGTTTTGCCAAGTCTGCATTCAAGATTTAAAAAATGTGTACATCGTCAAACATTGACATTCGTGGTTCACCTATACCCACGAGGTCGACGAAAATTGGTATCCCACGAATAATAATGAATCCCTGTTATTTGTGACCATTTATACGGCAGAACTTGTGTAATATTAAGAAAGATCTGGCAATGCAAATACTTGTGTATGAATGTGTTCTTAATTCACCCGAACAGCTGACTTCATTTAACATCTGATTCTCTTGTCTATATCTCTCTGTTATTTTACATGTTTTAACATAAGGCATAAAACAGTGCTGATTGATGTAACATTATATTTAGATTAACATTGAACAAAATACAATTTTTGAAGTAGCTCGCTCCATTTAGTTGTTTTCTGCATTTTTTTTTGTCGATTATAAACTCTTTAGCATCAATATAGATTTGTCCTTATTGAATAAAAACATGTTTGTATTTAAAATGGAATTTGCATGAAGTAAAGATGTTTTCTAATTGTTATTGTTAAAGGAGCACTAGCTACGATATATATAAAAAAAATAAAGTATGATTTTTTTTAGATCAATCATTAATCAAATTGGAATAATCAAATAATAATTTGCTTTTAGCAATCAATTTCCTTTAATTTTGTTGAAATAAGCGATTAAACATAATTTTTGACTGATTCACTTGCAAGTAAAAACGTCATCATCATTCTAACCGGTATTCATGTGAACTTCAAGTTAACCCCTAGCTAGAGATTGACAACGCATGCATTGTACGTGTACTGGTTATTTAAAGAAAAAGAATGTCAACAATGAAAGTGAAACTACGGTAAATCATTTGATTACTAATTCGATGCACATAAAATCATTCGTATATGGTTAAAAACAATGAGAAACATCTATTTTTAATCTATAAAATAAAATCAAACAGACCTATAAAAATCCAATTGCACGTGTTGGTTTAATCTATTCGTATCTTTATTTTTGTTTACATCGCTTATATGGTCATCTGAGGTCAAATCGATAGTTAATTAGATGGCGTCTGGACTAAAATACACACGAAACGAACCTATAAATTATCTACCCCATGCTCTGTAAACTGTTTATTTTAGACTTATGATAGTTTGGATAAATCGCTATATTGATTCTCAAGAAAATCGTTTCAGTTGAGAGAAAAAAACGAAACAACAAAATCCTTTTTAAATCATAAACACGCACACAAATTCGAAAACAATTAACCCAAAACCAACGTTTAATGAGATTTGTTGAAGAAGAAACAATCTAAGAAATCAAAGAAAAGTAACAACATCGTAAACTCCTGTCCTGCCTTTTTAAATTTCCGTCTAGCCCCTTCCCCACTCAAATCAAACGATAGCCCCTACGCTTCCAAACGATAATAACACAAGTACAAGAATGTTGATTATGATATGTGACGCCGCATAGAAAAGTCAAACGTCCCAGTGAACTGTAAAATACTGGCGGCGATAGGCCGAGGGTAGTATAAGTCCAATAATTTCAAATCAAAATGACGGTCAAATATGGTCACAAACATCTTCGCTAGCCAAGGGGTTAGGGGAGTGGATCGTAACCATGGTAACCCTTTGCTAGCGAAGATGGGTCACAAACAAATTCAATGAATCTTCGAGCTTTGAGGCAAATAATCTCAGAAGAGCTACGTTTACAAGAGATTTCCACTCATTGTGTTACAATAATATGTTGTGTTAATCAAAGACCAGTTGCCCATATATAAAGATATCATTTTGTTACAATACAATGTAGTAAAAATGTTCAAAGTCCCATCACACACTCATGAATAATTGTGATTTTGGGCTCTCCCTTGACACCATTTGCGAGTATGGTATTGAGGAAACGATGATAGTCCATCGGAAGGGGACGATAAACGGCTGACCCGTGTTCAGAGAGAGCCATATCTCTTGCAAGTAAAAGACATCCTTGTAGATTTCGAAAAAGAGTGTGGAAAGGGATTGACATATGTTGAAAAACTTGTTTCCCAATCCACTATAAATAAATATGTTTAAATTAAATTAAAATGAATAATTGTCATATCGAAATGAAAAAATAGTATCGTTAACTACATAGGCGAGTGTAATATTTGAAAAAGACGTCTAGTTAAGGACTTTAATGCACCCACCTAACACACGGCTAATTTCTTTTTTAAATGAAAGAATAATGATTTAACTTTGATTTTTGCCCGGTCGTCACAAAATCGTACGGTGCAGTTTTTGTAAAATTGACGTTTATTTCAGAAATTAGTTGAAAATTATAAAATTACGACATGTTTTTCAAGCAAAAGAAATTAGTCGTATCTCTTCTTTTAGACAGAATAATTAAGTGAATTAGATTCTTAAAATAATGAAAAACAATATTTACAACTAAAACTCCGCATGCTTTTGCATTCCTTCTAAATATTTGACATTTTGTACGAAAATGTTCATAATCCTGACCTTTTTGGATCAAAATTATTTTTTTTATTAAATGCTTTTGCACTCTATCCATTTTAGAACACACCAAATCACTCACCAGTTATCGTTTTTTCATTCAAGATCAAGACTTTATCTCAAAATTTCTTAAAATCACAAATTTCTGTAATTTTATGATGTTGGGTAAAATCACTATAGTTTCCGGAATCCTTTATCTATTTCGTTATCGTTTTTTTACTGAATATTTAGTCGATTTCCGTGTACTTAATAGTGCTATTAGAGTACGATAAATCATATTTAAACGGTTCTATTTCTATCTTGAACTTCAGTGTAGCTGAAATAGATATAAAATCGTCCGAAATTAAGATCAAATCAAAGTAAAACATAGTTTTTGAGTTCTGTAGAATTCACCCATTTCTAAAAAAGGAATCGTATCGGAAAATTGTAGAAAATCTTCCGAGTCGTGTCAAATTTTCACAGTCCAGTTCACAATGAAACCCTTCCTATGCTAAAGAGCAAAAACTATCTATTGATTGACACAGATGCATAGTCTGTCATGTATTTACTACATAGAAACTATGTAGTTAAACACTTAAATGAAGATACAGTTGTATTTCCGCAGTGGGAAAACGAAAAGATGAAGTTTACAGAAGACTGAAAAAAATGAAAACATCCCATTTGAAAATACAAAATATCATAAAAGTTGCTATGAATATTTCGTAAGCACAACCTATCATCTTCTGTTTTGTCTGTACAAAGACTTTGTACTACATGTACCAATTCTACCGACCAGTCTCTTCTCATATATATCAACGAGGGCAATAGATCTACAACTCATTCTGATTTGTCTGTTTGTATATTTTGCAAATGTATAAAGCCTATAAGCAAGTTACACAACTTCATAAGGTATCCTCTGAGTAGCAAACTCAAGTTGTATTGAGTGTTAAAATACATATATCTCCTACAATATATCGAAAACAGAAGATGTGGTATGATTGCCAATGAAACAACTATCCACAAAAGACCAAAATGACACAAACATTAACAACTATAGGTCACCGTACGGTCTTCAACAATGAGCAAAGCCCATACCGCATAGTCAGCTATAAAAGGCCCCGATAAGACAATGTAAAACAATTCAAACGAGAAAACTAACGGCCTTATTTATGTTAAAAAAAAAAAGAACGATCGAAAAACAAATATGTAACACATAAACACGACAACCACTGAATTACAGGCTCCTGACTTGGGACAGGCACATACATAAATAATGTGGCGGGGTTAAACATGTTAGCGGGATCCCAACCCTCCCCCTAACCTGGGAATGTGGTTTAACAGTACAACATAAGAACGAACTATAAAAATCAGTTGAAAAAGGCTTAACTCATCAGATGGACAAAAATACAAATGGAATTAATGATCTGATTTACAAAATAACTCATGATAATTTTACTATTAAATCTTTATACCATCGAGCTTGCATCGCTAAATATTTGCTACAAAATTTGGAGTCAGAAAGTAAAGAGCTATTTTATTCTGAACATAAAACAGCTTTTACTAACATTTCGACGATTAAAGATGACGTGCCTGCACACAAGGAAGTATTCTGGTTAACAACTTTAATTACTTGCTCAGTTAACCGGGCTTAATTTATGCCCGAGGATTGCCGCCGAGAAAACTAACATAACATATTATCAGCTTCAACAAATACTAAAAATACATGTATATGGTCATTTTATAGTTACAATGTACATGTATACAGCCTCGACAAGACCAAGGTACATCCAATATTGTATACAGCAGCTCTATAATTTTGTCTTATTCTTTTTAACTGTTTTTCATTTAGATTTATCATTACAAATGCACCGTATTTATGGACACACCTTTGATAACTATTAACAAGTTTGACTGATCAACAGATTAGAAAAATTAAAAATGGGGCATACATTCTACATGGCATTATTTTTTTTCTGGAGGTCAAAATTTTATCCAAGACAATGTCGACCTAACTACAGAAACAATAAAAGTTCTCCATATGACTTTGGTTGGTTAAAAGGCAACAATGGTCCAGTATGGTGTTATCCAACTTTCTACAAGATTTGATCTGTTCACGCAGGGGGAGGGTTGAGATTGCAAAAACATGTTTAACCCCGCCGCAATTTTGCGCCTGTCCCAAGTCAGGAGCCTCTGGCCTTTCTTATTTTTGTATGATTTTTTGTTTTAATTTCTTGAGTATATTTCGAAGCTTAGTATGACGTCCACTATCATTTCAAACTAGTACATTTTTGTTTAGGGGCCAGCTGAAGAACGCCTCCGGGTTTGGGAGTTTCTTGCTGCATTGATGACCCATTGGTGGTCTTCGGCCGTTGTCTGCTTTTTGATCGGGTTGGTGTCTCTTTGACAAATCCCTCATGTCCATTTCCAATTTTTAATTCAATCTGTATATAGTAGATCTTGTGTCTTCTTTGAGCAAAACCTTTGCTGTACTGGTATATGCCCATACCAAGGGAGTTGTCTTTGTATGGATCTTTTGACCGATATGAATGATTAGATTACAAGTTAAAATGAAGCTATAATATTCCGATATCGCAATATTCCGACACCTAAATGGTACTACATCCCATTGGTCCGACGTTTCGATCATTTAGGTTATACGCTAACGGGATTTTAACATAAGAAAGCCAAACAAAAGGTTCAATATTAGGATAACCTTGTCCTCCGTTTGAAGCGGCGAAACAAGATATAAAAAAGTATTACGTAGTGCCAAAGTAGCCGAAGGTCATCACTAGCGTAATTTAAAAAAAGAACAAACTCCTTTGTCAAGTGTTGTTTAATTAATAAGATATCTCAAGATACACGGCGGCCGACTAAAGTAAAATCAAACACAGTTTGACGTACAATGAGTTGTCATTTTTTCCTTGTGATGTTTTATATTAAAATTGTCAATTTGTTGATATAAATATACTAGTAGCACTTTACTCATTTTAGTAATGTTAGTTAGTACTCTTTATCATATCTGATTTAGTGATGTAAATGAAGTTGCGGTATGATCCAGACTCAACATATTGCACTACAATAATAACAAAAAATCCGCCCTATGGTTGTCTGATCTTGAAGCGGTTCGTAGGCTTTCAAACTAACAGGAGACCATACGCTTCCTCAATTTTAATGTACAGCTCATCATGGGACTTTCTAAACAATTAAAAATACGTCATATGTTAAATTTCCCCTTGCTTCAAATATTTTGTTTCGGATTATTTATATCAAATTTGCAGATATATGTTTGTAAATACGTGCAATCAAATGATACGGAGGTATTATAAGATTTAGATAATACAAGGGCGACTACAGATACATTTGTGTGACTTAATGGTTGATTTTCAAAGACTCCGAGAGAAAACGTTACGTAACATGCGTTACCGTTAAAATCAACCAAAATTAATTAATACTATGATAGAAATATATTTTCCCAACAGTAATACAGCATTCCTATACAATTGTTTCATTTTTGCATTTGTTTTGATTCGATTTTTCTACTGGAAGTATCCGTGAATTGAAATTGCACCCATGACCTTTGACCACGAGTTAAAAAAAAATTGCACCATAATTTCTTTTGACGACCGGGATATTTAGAAAGTACACATTCTTAGCTTTCCAGTGATATATAATTTAGCCGTGTGTTAGGTAGGTGCATTAAAAATGTAAATTTGGCTCTCATATCACTCGCCTAACACCTGAAGTCAAACAATTCATAAGGTGTCATTGTGTAACAAAATGGTCAAAGTGCCATAACTCCTGTCAAAATGAGGGTGAAGTATGGCCAGGTAAGGTCTTTGACTACGTGTATGTCTAACGCGGCTGGCGCTGGGAGAACAACGAAAAATAAAATTAAAAAAGTATGTCATGCACATTTCAAAGCTTTGAGCAATATTATTTGTTTGAGAGTCTTCTATGCACACCCTGTCAGATTGTGGCACACAGGGTGTTAAGATCACGTTAATTTTTACTATAGAGATTGTATTGATTCGATTGTTTGTCTTTTGCAGAGAATTTAGAGGGCAGGGTTCCCGACCCTCTCTTGTTAATTAAAGAATAGAATAGAATATTTTTATCTCCCAAATTACAGGACCCATAAAGGGCATACAATTAGATACAGTTGATTGGCATAATTGGTAACTACAAAATTAAAAGTCACAGCTAGAGTACATGTAAATATATAGTTAAGCCCCAGTCCGACTAGACCACGATCGCACCACGCTCACCGCGATCTAAAATAAATTCAGATCGTAGTGAGGTCGCGGTATGAGCGGCATGAAAATGTAAATTTTCGTTGCTTTCACGATGCTACTATAAAGTCCTCATTACGCTTCTACAACGATCCCGCTACGATTATACCACGTTCTCACCGCGCTTATTCTGCGACCTCAAGATCTTTCTACGCTCATCACGTTCTCACTACGACCATGCCACGAGGTTTCTGGATCCACCACTGATTTGTGCAACTTAACCTCAAAAATCAGTAAATAATTCAAAATTTGAAAGATTGTCTTGTAGGTGACTTATAGCTGTTAATTTCTGCGTCATTTGGTCTCTTTAGGAGTGTTGTTAACGAACACAAAGTGAAACAACTATTATCTTAAATCTTTAATGATATTTTCTAGGCTTTTTATATAAAACGATATTTTCATCCAAAAAGTGATGTTGTTGCAACATTACTTTCATCAAATATAACCAACTTCTCCGAGTTGTTGTTATCACTATCATTGATAATAATTTGTTGACACGCGTATATATCAGTAATCATTCAGTCGTTTGCTCATACTTGTGTTACAAATAACTACTGATAAAATACTAGGTAGTATTTCCGTGTTTATACACATGCATACTCTCAATGCATAATAGTAATATTAATATCTTGCAACTGCTGATTTCCTATGCTTTTCCGTTTATTGTGTTTACAAATACCTTTTTTCATAAACATGGTAAAACAAAACTGAAGTCAAATATTTTACTTCCATCACATGTCAATAAAATTTCTGTTGAATTAGCACTATTGAAAACCCATTATCTAGATCTGCTTGGCATGTTGCCTGGATTTGTTCGTGCTTGGAATACAACCGGAATAAAGATAAAGTGCATTTCGACGCTCTGGCCACAGACCACAATTAATTCCTCTATTAGTTCTTTATAACTTTTTGTCTCATTAAAAAAAATGGACCTAATCTTTTTGTCAAATTTTTTGTGTGTGTAATGTATATTACTAGTCCAAAAACATATCCAAAATTCAGAAAGATTGCTCTGATGTAACTTACAATTTTAGCCAATACACATCCATACCCCTATGGACAAGTCAAGAGATGTTCCGAAAACTGAAAATATTACCTTTTTGCACTTGACCTAATCACTCTTTCCATATTAAAATCAGTTAAAATACCTTCAACAAAAAGTTATTTCACCTCTCTTCTTTCATTTCCACCCCATAAAAACTAACAAATGAATGAAAAAGGCAAAGAAAAAAAATAAATAAAAAATACACTATAATTAAGGGGAACTATATTCGTGAACAACGAAAAGCGGGGTCATTAATTGTGGTCTTGGGCCTATTAGGGGCCAAAAACTTGACCAATTCCAATAAAACTTGGCATGATTTAAGCTTAGTGTATTATAAGTCAGTTTACAAAGTTTAAAAGCCATATGATATATATTATAGAAAATGTGGCATTTTTTATATCTCAACTTTAGTTGCTGAATTGAGACGTTGAAATAGAAAAATTTCAACTTTCAAATTTTGGCTTCAAAAATTTCCCCAAAACACCAAATTGCACTTTTTATGTCTCAATGTGTAAGATATTATATATTCAAAGTAAATGATAGCATACTTAATGTATGAGACTTATAAAAATTTGACAAAAAGTAATTTTATATGTGCCTATGCCAAAAAATAGAGGTTTTCAAATGAAGCGAGGCCTTGTATGAAATGCAATATTTTCCACTAACAACAATTTTTTGAAGTTGTTAAGTTAAAACAAAACTTTTAACATATCATAAATGTTCTTTTCATGTAAATATAAGTTTCAAAAAGCATAACACATGAGTTTTACATGGTATTAAGCAATGTCAAGCTTAAAATAACAAGTTGTCAATTTAGGCCGTTCCCTATATTTCCATATTTAATTGCATATAAATGATATTGGAGATGGAAATATGCTTCTTTTTGCCAAAATCCTTGCTGAGATATGATCAAATTTGAAGCCTGGATGTAACAAGACTGTTGCTTTTAATTGTATATGTAGAAAGTATGGTCTGATGCAAAGTTTTTTCAATTTACTGTTTAAAACCTGCATGGAATTTCAGTCTTAAAATGCCAATATTTTAACCACCAGCCATCCAGCAGAAGAAAATAAAGGTATTCTGTGAAACAGACAAGTTTAAACAACCTGCAATAAGTGCTTTTCATATAGATTCAGTGCAATCTGTTTAAAGAAATACAATTTTAAAGTGCATAGAACTTCATATTTCACTTGCTTCGTACGGACCGCTAGACCTAGACTATTAAAACAGCACATTTTATACTCTTTTTATGCTTTTATCCACTTTTCCTTGTGTTCAGAGTTCACAAATGAGTAAAACACATGAAATAAATACCACAAACACAAATAGGTATCAGAAAAAAATTGTCAGAGAAAAAATAAGGATGCTGATTTTGCAAAAATGTGGAAAAAAGTGAAAAAGCTACTTTTTGGGCATATTAGCTGAAAAGTGACTTTTTTTACAAATTTCTATCAAATAAAAGTGGAAATCATTTCTTCTCATATAGTTTGACAAATCAATACCAATAGATCATTCAGAGAAGTTGTCAAAGTATAAATTCAAAATTTGCTGAAATGCACCTCTTAGGCCACAGACCACAATTAATTCCTCTATTAGTTCTTTATAACTTTTTGTCTCATTAAAAAAAATGGACCTAATCTTTTTGTCAAATTTTTTGTGTGTGTAATGTATATTACTAGTCCAAAAACATATCCAAAATTCAGAAAGATTGCTCTGATGTAACTTACAATTTTAGCCAATACACATCCATACCCCTATGGACAAGTCAAGAGATGTTCCGAAAACTGAAAATATTACCTTTTTGCACTTGACCTAATCACTCTTTCCATATTAAAATCAGTTAAAATACCTTCAACAAAAAGTTATTTCACCTCTCTTCTTTCATTTCCACCCCATAAAAACTAACAAATGAATGAAAAAGGCAAAGAAAAAAAATAAATAAAAAATACACTATAATTAAGGGGAACTATATTCGTGAACAACGAAAAGCGGGGTCATTAATTGTGGTCTTGGGCCTATTAGGGGCCAAAAACTTGACCAATTCCAATAAAACTTGGCATGATTTAAGCTTAGTGTATTATAAGTCAGTTTACAAAGTTTAAAAGCCATATGATATATATTATAGAAAATGTGGCATTTTTTATATCTCAACTTTAGTTGCTGAATTGAGACGTTGAAATAGAAAAATTTCAACTTTCAAATTTTGGCTTCAAAAATTTCCCCAAAACACCAAATTGCACTTTTTATGTCTCAATGTGTAAGATATTATATATTCAAAGTAAATGATAGCATACTTAATGTATGAGACTTATAAAAATTTGACAAAAAGTAATTTTATATGTGCCTATGCCAAAAAATAGAGGTTTTCAAATGAAGCGAGGCCTTGTATGAAATGCAATATTTTCCACTAACAACAATTTTTTGAAGTTGTTAAGTTAAAACAAAACTTTTAACATATCATAAATGTTCTTTTCATGTAAATATAAGTTTCAAAAAGCATAACACATGAGTTTTACATGGTATTAAGCAATGTCAAGCTTAAAATAACAAGTTGTCAATTTAGGCCGTTCCCTATATTTCCATATTTAATTGCATATAAATGATATTGGAGATGGAAATATGCTTCTTTTTGCCAAAATCCTTGCTGAGATATGATCAAATTTGAAGCCTGGATGTAACAAGACTGTTGCTTTTAATTGTATATGTAGAAAGTATGGTCTGATGCAAAGTTTTTTCAATTTACTGTTTAAAACCTGCATGGAATTTCAGTCTTAAAATGCCAATATTTTAACCACCAGCCATCCAGCAGAAGAAAATAAAGGTATTCTGTGAAACAGACAAGTTTAAACAACCTGCAATAAGTGCTTTTCATATAGATTCAGTGCAATCTGTTTAAAGAAATACAATTTTAAAGTGCATAGAACTTCATATTTCACTTGCTTCGTACGGACCGCTAGACCTAGACTATTAAAACAGCACATTTTATACTCTTTTTATGCTTTTATCCACTTTTCCTTGTGTTCAGAGTTCACAAATGAGTAAAACACATGAAATAAATACCACAAACACAAATAGGTATCAGAAAAAAATTGTCAGAGAAAAAATAAGGATGCTGATTTTGCAAAAATGTGGAAAAAAGTGAAAAAGCTACTTTTTGGGCATATTAGCTGAAAAGTGACTTTTTTTACAAATTTCTATCAAATAAAAGTGGAAATCATTTCTTCTCATATAGTTTGACAAATCAATACCAATAGATCATTCAGAGAAGTTGTCAAAGTATAAATTCAAAATTTGCTGAAATGCACCTCTTAGGGGCCAAAAACTTGACCAATTCCAATAAAACTTGGCATGATTTAAGCTTAGTGTATTATAAGTCAGTTTACAAAGTTTAAAAGCCATATGATATATATTATAGAAAATGTGGCATTTTTTATATCTCAACTTTAGTTGCTGAATTGAGACGTTGAAATAGAAAAATTTCAACTTTCAAATTTTGGCTTCAAAAATTTCCCCAAAACACCAAATTGCACTTTTTATGTCTCAATGTGTAAGATATTATATATTCAAAGTAAATGATAGCATACTTAATGTATGAGACTTATAAAAATTTGACAAAAAGTAATTTTATATGTGCCTATGCCAAAAAATAGAGGTTTTCAAATGAAGCGAGGCCTTGTATGAAATGCAATATTTTCCACTAACAACAATTTTTTGAAGTTGTTAAGTTAAAACAAAACTTTTAACATATCATAAATGTTCTTTTCATGTAAATATAAGTTTCAAAAAGCATAACACATGAGTTTTACATGGTATTAAGCAATGTCAAGCTTAAAATAACAAGTTGTCAATTTAGGCCGTTCCCTATATTTCCATATTTAATTGCATATAAATGATATTGGAGATGGAAATATGCTTCTTTTTGCCAAAATCCTTGCTGAGATATGATCAAATTTGAAGCCTGGATGTAACAAGACTGTTGCTTTTAATTGTATATGTAGAAAGTATGGTCTGATGCAAAGTTTTTTCAATTTACTGTTTAAAACCTGCATGGAATTTCAGTCTTAAAATGCCAATATTTTAACCACCAGCCATCCAGCAGAAGAAAATAAAGGTATTCTGTGAAACAGACAAGTTTAAACAACCTGCAATAAGTGCTTTTCATATAGATTCAGTGCAATCTGTTTAAAGAAATACAATTTTAAAGTGCATAGAACTTCATATTTCACTTGCTTCGTACGGACCGCTAGACCTAGACTATTAAAACAGCACATTTTATACTCTTTTTATGCTTTTATCCACTTTTCCTTGTGTTCAGAGTTCACAAATGAGTAAAACACATGAAATAAATACCACAAACACAAATAGGTATCAGAAAAAAATTGTCAGAGAAAAAATAAGGATGCTGATTTTGCAAAAATGTGGAAAAAAGTGAAAAAGCTACTTTTTGGGCATATTAGCTGAAAAGTGACTTTTTTTACAAATTTCTATCAAATAAAAGTGGAAATCATTTCTTCTCATATAGTTTGACAAATCAATACCAATAGATCATTCAGAGAAGTTGTCAAAGTATAAATTCAAAATTTGCTGAAATGCACCTCTTAGGCCACAGACCACAATTAATTCCTCTATTAGTTCTTTATAACTTTTTGTCTCATTAAAAAAAATGGACCTAATCTTTTTGTCAAATTTTTTGTGTGTGTAATGTATATTACTAGTCCAAAAACATATCCAAAATTCAGAAAGATTGCTCTGATGTAACTTACAATTTTAGCCAATACACATCCATACCCCTATGGACAAGTCAAGAGATGTTCCGAAAACTGAAAATATTACCTTTTTGCACTTGACCTAATCACTCTTTCCATATTAAAATCAGTTAAAATACCTTCAACAAAAAGTTATTTCACCTCTCTTCTTTCATTTCCACCCCATAAAAACTAACAAATGAATGAAAAAGGCAAAGAAAAAAAAAAAATAAAAAATACACTATAATTAAGGGGAACTATATTCGTGAACAACGAAAAGCGGGGTCATTAATTGTGGTCTTGGGCCTATTAGGGGCCAAAAACTTGACCAATTCCAATAAAACTTGGCATGATTTAAGCTTAGTGTATTATAAGTCAGTTTACAAAGTTTAAAAGCCATATGATATATATTATAGAAAATGTGGCATTTTTTATATCTCAACTTTAGTTGCTGAATTGAGACGTTGAAATAGAAAAATTTCAACTTTCAAATTTTGGCTTCAAAAATTTCCCCAAAACACCAAATTGCACTTTTTATGTCTCAATGTGTAAGATATTATATATTCAAAGTAAATGATAGCATACTTAATGTATGAGACTTATAAAAATTTGACAAAAAGTAATTTTATATGTGCCTATGCCAAAAAATAGAGGTTTTCAAATGAAGCGAGGCCTTGTATGAAATGCAATATTTTCCACTAACAACAATTTTTTGAAGTTGTTAAGTTAAAACAAAACTTTTAACATATCATAAATGTTCTTTTCATGTAAATATAAGTTTCAAAAAGCATAACACATGAGTTTTACATGGTATTAAGCAATGTCAAGCTTAAAATAACAAGTTGTCAATTTAGGCCGTTCCCTATATTTCCATATTTAATTGCATATAAATGATATTGGAGATGGAAATATGCTTCTTTTTGCCAAAATCCTTGCTGAGATATGATCAAATTTGAAGCCTGGATGTAACAAGACTGTTGCTTTTAATTGTGTATGTAGAAAGTATGGTCTGATGCAAAGTTTTTTCAATTTACTGTTTAAAACCTGCATGGAATTTCAGTCTTAAAATGCCAATATTTTAACCACCAGCCATCCAGCAGAAGAAAATAAAGGTATTCTGTGAAACAGACAAGTTTAAACAACCTGCAATAAGTGCTTTTCATATAGATTCAGTGCAATCTGTTTAAAGAAATACAATTTTAAAGTGCATAGAACTTCATATTTCACTTGCTTCGTACGGACCGCTAGACCTAGACTATTAAAACAGCACATTTTATACTCTTTTTATGCTTTTATCCACTTTTCCTTGTGTTCAGAGTTCACAAATGAGTAAAACACATGAAATAAATACCACAAACACAAATAGGTATCAGAAAAAAATTGTCAGAGAAAAAATAAGGATGCTGATTTTGCAAAAATGTGGAAAAAAGTGAAAAAGCTACTTTTTGGGCATATTAGCTGAAAAGTGACTTTTTTTACAAATTTCTATCAAATAAAAGTGGAAATCATTTCTTCTCATATAGTTTGACAAATCAATACCAATAGATCATTCAGAGAAGTTGTCAAAGTATAAATTCAAAATTTGCTGAAATGCACCTCTTAGGCCACAGACCACAATTAATTCCTCTATTAGTTCTTTATAACTTTTTGTCTCATTAAAAAAAATGGACCTAATCTTTTTGTCAAATTTTTTGTGTGTGTAATGTATATTACTAGTCCAAAAACATATCCAAAATTCAGAAAGATTGCTCTGATGTAACTTACAATTTTAGCCAATACACATCCATACCCCTATGGACAAGTCAAGAGATGTTCCGAAAACTGAAAATATTACCTTTTTGCACTTGACCTAATCACTCTTTCCATATTAAAATCAGTTAAAATACCTTCAACAAAAAGTTATTTCACCTCTCTTCTTTCATTTCCACCCCATAAAAACTAACAAATGAATGAAAAAGGCAAAGAAAAAAAATAAATAAAAAATACACTATAATTAAGGGGAACTATATTCGTGAACAACGAAAAGCGGGGTCATTAATTGTGGTCTTGGGCCTATTAGGGGCCAAAAACTTGACCAATTCCAATAAAACTTGGCATGATTTAAGCTTAGTGTATTATAAGTCAGTTTACAAAGTTTAAAAGCCATATGATATATATTATAGAAAATGTGGCATTTTTTATATCTCAACTTTAGTTGCTGAATTGAGACGTTGAAATAGAAAAATTTCAACTTTCAAATTTTGGCTTCAAAAATTTCCCCAAAACACCAAATTGCACTTTTTATGTCTCAATGTGTAAGATATTATATATTCAAAGTAAATGATAGCATACTTAATGTATGAGACTTATAAAAATTTGACAAAAAGTAATTTTATATGTGCCTATGCCAAAAAATAGAGGTTTTCAAATGAAGCGAGGCCTTGTATGAAATGCAATATTTTCCACTAACAACAATTTTTTGAAGTTGTTAAGTTAAAACAAAACTTTTAACATATCATAAATGTTCTTTTCATGTAAATATAAGTTTCAAAAAGCATAACACATGAGTTTTACATGGTATTAAGCAATGTCAA
The DNA here is from genome assembly GCF_963676685.1 of Mytilus edulis. NCBI lineage: Eukaryota > Metazoa > Mollusca > Bivalvia > Mytilida > Mytilidae > Mytilus > Mytilus edulis. The sequence continues at coordinate 14,458,760 of NC_092344.1, forward strand.
GCTTAAAATAACAAGTTGTCAATTTAGGCCGTTCCCTATATTTCCATATTTAATTGCATATAAATGATATTGGAGATGGAAATATGCTTCTTTTTGCCAAAATCCTTGCTGAGATATGATCAAATTTGAAGCCTGGATGTAACAAGACTGTTGCTTTTAATTGTATATGTAGAAAGTATGGTCTGATGCAAAGTTTTTTCAATTTACTGTTTAAAACCTGCATGGAATTTCAGTCTTAAAATGCCAATATTTTAACCACCAGCCATCCAGCAGAAGAAAATAAAGGTATTCTGTGAAACAGACAAGTTTAAACAACCTGCAATAAGTGCTTTTCATATAGATTCAGTGCAATCTGTTTAAAGAAATACAATTTTAAAGTGCATAGAACTTCATATTTCACTTGCTTCGTACGGACCGCTAGACCTAGACTATTAAAACAGCACATTTTATACTCTTTTTATGCTTTTATCCACTTTTCCTTGTGTTCAGAGTTCACAAATGAGTAAAACACATGAAATAAATACCACAAACACAAATAGGTATCAGAAAAAAATTGTCAGAGAAAAAATAAGGATGCTGATTTTGCAAAAATGTGGAAAAAAGTGAAAAAGCTACTTTTTGGGCATATTAGCTGAAAAGTGACTTTTTTTACAAATTTCTATCAAATAAAAGTGGAAATCATTTCTTCTCATATAGTTTGACAAATCAATACCAATAGATCATTCAGAGAAGTTGTCAAAGTATAAATTCAAAATTTGCTGAAATGCACCTCTTAGGCCACAGACCACAATTAATTCCTCTATTAGTTCTTTATAACTTTTTGTCTCATTAAAAAAAATGGACCTAATCTTTTTGTCAAATTTTTTGTGTGTGTAATGTATATTACTAGTCCAAAAACATATCCAAAATTCAGAAAGATTGCTCTGATGTAACTTACAATTTTAGCCAATACACATCCATACCCCTATGGACAAGTCAAGAGATGTTCCGAAAACTGAAAATATTACCTTTTTGCACTTGACCTAATCACTCTTTCCATATTAAAATCAGTTAAAATACCTTCAACAAAAAGTTATTTCACCTCTCTTCTTTCATTTCCACCCCATAAAAACTAACAAATGAATGAAAAAGGCAAAGAAAAAAAATAAATAAAAAATACACTATAATTAAGGGGAACTATATTCGTGAACAACGAAAAGCGGGGTCATTAATTGTGGTCTTGGGCCTATTAGGGGCCAAAAACTTGACCAATTCCAATAAAACTTGGCATGATTTAAGCTTAGTGTATTATAAGTCAGTTTACAAAGTTTAAAAGCCATATGATATATATTATAGAAAATGTGGCATTTTTTATATCTCAACTTTAGTTGCTGAATTGAGACGTTGAAATAGAAAAATTTCAACTTTCAAATTTTGGCTTCAAAAATTTCCCCAAAACACCAAATTGCACTTTTTATGTCTCAATGTGTAAGATATTATATATTCAAAGTAAATGATAGCATACTTAATGTATGAGACTTATAAAAATTTGACAAAAAGTAATTTTATATGTGCCTATGCCAAAAAATAGAGGTTTTCAAATGAAGCGAGGCCTTGTATGAAATGCAATATTTTCCACTAACAACAATTTTTTGAAGTTGTTAAGTTAAAACAAAACTTTTAACATATCATAAATGTTCTTTTCATGTAAATATAAGTTTCAAAAAGCATAACACATGAGTTTTACATGGTATTAAGCAATGTCAAGCTTAAAATAACAAGTTGTCAATTTAGGCCGTTCCCTATATTTCCATATTTAATTGCATATAAATGATATTGGAGATGGAAATATGCTTCTTTTTGCCAAAATCCTTGCTGAGATATGATCAAATTTGAAGCCTGGATGTAACAAGACTGTTGCTTTTAATTGTATATGTAGAAAGTATGGTCTGATGCAAAGTTTTTTCAATTTACTGTTTAAAACCTGCATGGAATTTCAGTCTTAAAATGCCAATATTTTAACCACCAGCCATCCAGCAGAAGAAAATAAAGGTATTCTGTGAAACAGACAAGTTTAAACAACCTGCAATAAGTGCTTTTCATATAGATTCAGTGCAATCTGTTTAAAGAAATACAATTTTAAAGTGCATAGAACTTCATATTTCACTTGCTTCGTACGGACCGCTAGACCTAGACTATTAAAACAGCACATTTTATACTCTTTTTATGCTTTTATCCACTTTTCCTTGTGTTCAGAGTTCACAAATGAGTAAAACACATGAAATAAATACCACAAACACAAATAGGTATCAGAAAAAAATTGTCAGAGAAAAAATAAGGATGCTGATTTTGCAAAAATGTGGAAAAAAGTGAAAAAGCTACTTTTTGGGCATATTAGCTGAAAAGTGACTTTTTTTACAAATTTCTATCAAATAAAAGTGGAAATCATTTCTTCTCATATAGTTTGACAAATCAATACCAATAGATCATTCAGAGAAGTTGTCAAAGTATAAATTCAAAATTTGCTGAAATGCACCTCTTAGGGGCCAAAAACTTGACCAATTCCAATAAAACTTGGCATGATTTAAGCTTAGTGTATTATAAGTCAGTTTACAAAGTTTAAAAGCCATATGATATATATTATAGAAAATGTGGCATTTTTTATATCTCAACTTTAGTTGCTGAATTGAGACGTTGAAATAGAAAAATTTCAACTTTCAAATTTTGGCTTCAAAAATTTCCCCAAAACACCAAATTGCACTTTTTATGTCTCAATGTGTAAGATATTATATATTCAAAGTAAATGATAGCATACTTAATGTATGAGACTTATAAAAATTTGACAAAAAGTAATTTTATATGTGCCTATGCCAAAAAATAGAGGTTTTCAAATGAAGCGAGGCCTTGTATGAAATGCAATATTTTCCACTAACAACAATTTTTTGAAGTTGTTAAGTTAAAACAAAACTTTTAACATATCATAAATGTTCTTTTCATGTAAATATAAGTTTCAAAAAGCATAACACATGAGTTTTACATGGTATTAAGCAATGTCAAGCTTAAAATAACAAGTTGTCAATTTAGGCCGTTCCCTATATTTCCATATTTAATTGCATATAAATGATATTGGAGATGGAAATATGCTTCTTTTTGCCAAAATCCTTGCTGAGATATGATCAAATTTGAAGCCTGGATGTAACAAGACTGTTGCTTTTAATTGTATATGTAGAAAGTATGGTCTGATGCAAAGTTTTTTCAATTTACTGTTTAAAACCTGCATGGAATTTCAGTCTTAAAATGCCAATATTTTAACCACCAGCCATCCAGCAGAAGAAAATAAAGGTATTCTGTGAAACAGACAAGTTTAAACAACCTGCAATAAGTGCTTTTCATATAGATTCAGTGCAATCTGTTTAAAGAAATACAATTTTAAAGTGCATAGAACTTCATATTTCACTTGCTTCGTACGGACCGCTAGACCTAGACTATTAAAACAGCACATTTTATACTCTTTTTATGCTTTTATCCACTTTTCCTTGTGTTCAGAGTTCACAAATGAGTAAAACACATGAAATAAATACCACAAACACAAATAGGTATCAGAAAAAAATTGTCAGAGAAAAAATAAGGATGCTGATTTTGCAAAAATGTGGAAAAAAGTGAAAAAGCTACTTTTTGGGCATATTAGCTGAAAAGTGACTTTTTTTACAAATTTCTATCAAATAAAAGTGGAAATCATTTCTTCTCATATAGTTTGACAAATCAATACCAATAGATCATTCAGAGAAGTTGTCAAAGTATAAATTCAAAATTTGCTGAAATGCACCTCTTAGGCCACAGACCACAATTAATTCCTCTATTAGTTCTTTATAACTTTTTGTCTCATTAAAAAAAATGGACCTAATCTTTTTGTCAAATTTTTTGTGTGTGTAATGTATATTACTAGTCCAAAAACATATCCAAAATTCAGAAAGATTGCTCTGATGTAACTTACAATTTTAGCCAATACACATCCATACCCCTATGGACAAGTCAAGAGATGTTCCGAAAACTGAAAATATTACCTTTTTGCACTTGACCTAATCACTCTTTCCATATTAAAATCAGTTAAAATACCTTCAACAAAAAGTTATTTCACCTCTCTTCTTTCATTTCCACCCCATAAAAACTAACAAATGAATGAAAAAGGCAAAGAAAAAAAATAAAGAAAAAATACACTATAATTAAGGGGAACTATATTCGTGAACAACGAAAAGCGGGGTCATTAATTGTGGTCTTGGGCCTATTAGGGGCCAAAAACTTGACCAATTCCAATAAAACTTGGCATGATTTAAGCTTAGTGTATTATAAGTCAGTTTACAAAGTTTAAAAGCCATATGATATATATTATAGAAAATGTGGCATTTTTTATATCTCAACTTTAGTTGCTGAATTGAGACGTTGAAATAGAAAAATTTCAACTTTCAAATTTTGGCTTCAAAAATTTCCCCAAAACACCAAATTGCACTTTTTATGTCTCAATGTGTAAGATATTATATATTCAAAGTAAATGATAGCATACTTAATGTATGAGACTTATAAAAATTTGACAAAAAGTAATTTTATATGTGCCTATGCCAAAAAATAGAGGTTTTCAAATGAAGCGAGGCCTTGTATGAAATGCAATATTTTCCACTAACAACAATTTTTTGAAGTTGTTAAGTTAAAACAAAACTTTTAACATATCATAAATGTTCTTTTCATGTAAATATAAGTTTCAAAAAGCATAACACATGAGTTTTACATGGTATTAAGCAATGTCAAGCTTAAAATAACAAGTTGTCAATTTAGGCCGTTCCCTATATTTCCATATTTAATTGCATATAAATGATATTGGAGATGGAAATATGCTTCTTTTTGCCAAAATCCTTGCTGAGATATGATCAAATTTGAAGCCTGGATGTAACAAGACTGTTGCTTTTAATTGTATATGTAGAAAGTATGGTCTGATGCAAAGTTTTTTCAATTTACTGTTTAAAACCTGCATGGAATTTCAGTCTTAAAATGCCAATATTTTAACCACCAGCCATCCAGCAGAAGAAAATAAAGGTATTCTGTGAAACAGACAAGTTTAAACAACCTGCAATAAGTGCTTTTCATATAGATTCAGTGCAATCTGTTTAAAGAAATACAATTTTAAAGTGCATAGAACTTCATATTTCACTTGCTTCGTACGGACCGCTAGACCTAGACTATTAAAACAGCACATTTTATACTCTTTTTATGCTTTTATCCACTTTTCCTTGTGTTCAGAGTTCACAAATGAGTAAAACACATGAAATAAATACCACAAACACAAATAGGTATCAGAAAAAAATTGTCAGAGAAAAAATAAGGATGCTGATTTTGCAAAAATGTGGAAAAAAGTGAAAAAGCTACTTTTTGGGCATATTAGCTGAAAAGTGACTTTTTTTACAAATTTCTATCAAATAAAAGTGGAAATCATTTCTTCTCATATAGTTTGACAAATCAATACCAATAGATCATTCAGAGAAGTTGTCAAAGTATAAATTCAAAATTTGCTGAAATGCACCTATTAGGGGCCAAAAACTTGACCAATTCCAATAAAACTTGGCATGATTTAAGCTTAGTGTATTATAAGTCAGTTTACAAAGTTTAAAAGCCATATGATATATATTATAGAAAATGTGGCATTTTTTATATCTCAACTTTAGTTGCTGAATTGAGACGTTGAAATAGAAAAATTTCAACTTTCAAATTTTGGCTTCAAAAATTTCCCCAAAACACCAAATTGCACTTTTTATGTCTCAATGTGTAAGATATTATATATTCAAAGTAAATGATAGCATACTTAATGTATGAGACTTATAAAAATTTGACAAAAAGTAATTTTATATGTGCCTATGCCAAAAAATAGAGGTTTTCAAATGAAGCGAGGCCTTGTATGAAATGCAATATTTTCCACTAACAACAATTTTTTGAAGTTGTTAAGTTAAAACAAAACTTTTAACATATCATAAATGTTCTTTTCATGTAAATATAAGTTTCAAAAAGCATAACACATGAGTTTTACATGGTATTAAGCAATGTCAAGCTTAAAATAACAAGTTGTCAATTTAGGCCGTTCCCTATATTTCCATATTTAATTGCATATAAATGATATTGGAGATGGAAATATGCTTCTTTTTGCCAAAATCCTTGCTGAGATATGATCAAATTTGAAGCCTGGATGTAACAAGACTGTTGCTTTTAATTGTATATGTAGAAAGTATGGTCTGATGCAAAGTTTTTTCAATTTACTGTTTAAAACCTGCATGGAATTTCAGTCTTAAAATGCCAATATTTTAACCACCAGCCATCCAGCAGAAGAAAATAAAGGTATTCTGTGAAACAGACAAGTTTAAACAACCTGCAATAAGTGCTTTTCATATAGATTCAGTGCAATCTGTTTAAAGAAATACAATTTTAAAGTGCATAGAACTTCATATTTCACTTGCTTCGTACGGACCGCTAGACCTAGACTATTAAAACAGCACATTTTATACTCTTTTTATGCTTTTATCCACTTTTCCTTGTGTTCAGAGTTCACAAATGAGTAAAACACATGAAATAAATACCACAAACACAAATAGGTATCAGAAAAAAATTGTCAGAGAAAAAATAAGGATGCTGATTTTGCAAAAATGTGGAAAAAAGTGAAAAAGCTACTTTTTGGGCATATTAGCTGAAAAGTGACTTTTTTTACAAATTTCTATCAAATAAAAGTGGAAATCATTTCTTCTCATATAGTTTGACAAATCAATACCAATAGATCATTCAGAGAAGTTGTCAAAGTATAAATTCAAAATTTGCTGAAATGCACCTATTAGGGGCCAAAAACTTGACCAATTCCAATAAAACTTGGCATGATTTAAGCTTAGTGTATTATAAGTCAGTTTACAAAGTTTAAAAGCCATATGATATATATTATAGAAAATGTGGCATTTTTTATATCTCAACTTTAGTTGCTGAATTGAGACGTTGAAATAGAAAAATTTCAACTTTCAAATTTTGGCTTCAAAAATTTCCCCAAAACACCAAATTGCACTTTTTATGTCTCAATGTGTAAGATATTATATATTCAAAGTAAATGATAGCATACTTAATGTATGAGACTTATAAAAATTTGACAAAAAGTAATTTTATATGTGCCTATGCCAAAAAATAGAGGTTTTCAAATGAAGCGAGGCCTTGTATGAAATGCAATATTTTCCACTAACAACAATTTTTTGAAGTTGTTAAGTTAAAACAAAACTTTTAACATATCATAAATGTTCTTTTCATGTAAATATAAGTTTCAAAAAGCATAACACATGAGTTTTACATGGTATTAAGCAATGTCAAGCTTAAAATAACAAGTTGTCAATTTAGGCCGTTCCCTATATTTCCATATTTAATTGCATATAAATGATATTGGAGATGGAAATATGCTTCTTTTTGCCAAAATCCTTGCTGAGATATGATCAAATTTGAAGCCTGGATGTAACAAGACTGTTGCTTTTAATTGTATATGTAGAAAGTATGGTCTGATGCAAAGTTTTTTCAATTTACTGTTTAAAACCTGCATGGAATTTCAGTCTTAAAATGCCAATATTTTAACCACCAGCCATCCAGCAGAAGAAAATAAAGGTATTCTGTGAAACAGACAAGTTTAAACAACCTGCAATAAGTGCTTTTCATATAGATTCAGTGCAATCTGTTTAAAGAAATACAATTTTAAAGTGCATAGAACTTCATATTTCACTTGCTTCGTACGGACCGCTAGACCTAGACTATTAAAACAGCACATTTTATACTCTTTTTATGCTTTTATCCACTTTTCCTTGTGTTCAGAGTTCACAAATGAGTAAAACACATGAAATAAATACCACAAACACAAATAGGTATCAGAAAAAAATTGTCAGAGAAAAAATAAGGATGCTGATTTTGCAAAAATGTGGAAAAAAGTGAAAAAGCTACTTTTTGGGCATATTAGCTGAAAAGTGACTTTTTTTACAAATTTCTATCAAATAAAAGTGGAAATCATTTCTTCTCATATAGTTTGACAAATCAATACCAATAGATCATTCAGAGAAGTTGTCAAAGTATAAATTCAAAATTTGCTGAAATGCACCTATTAGGGGCCAAAAACTTGACCAATTCCAATAAAACTTGGCATGATTTAAGCTTAGTGTATTATAAGTCAGTTTACAAAGTTTAAAAGCCATATGATATATATTATAGAAAATGTGGCATTTTTTATATCTCAACTTTAGTTGCTGAATTGAGACGTTGAAATAGAAAAATTTCAACTTTCAAATTTTGGCTTCAAAAATTTCCCCAAAACACCAAATTGCACTTTTTATGTCTCAATGTGTAAGATATTATATATTCAAAGTAAATGATAGCATACTTAATGTATGAGACTTATAAAAATTTGACAAAAAGTAATTTTATATGTGCCTATGCCAAAAAATAGAGGTTTTCAAATGAAGCGAGGCCTTGTATGAAATGCAATATTTTCCACTAACAACAATTTTTTGAAGTTGTTAAGTTAAAACAAAACTTTTAACATATCATAAATGTTCTTTTCATGTAAATATAAGTTTCAAAAAGCATAACACATGAGTTTTACATGGTATTAAGCAATGTCAAGCTTAAAATAACAAGTTGTCAATTTAGGCCGTTCCCTATATTTCCATATTTAATTGCATATAAATGATATTGGAGATGGAAATATGCTTCTTTTTGCCAAAATCCTTGCTGAGATATGATCAAATTTGAAGCCTGGATGTAACAAGACTGTTGCTTTTAATTGTATATGTAGAAAGTATGGTCTGATGCAAAGTTTTTTCAATTTACTGTTTAAAACCTGCATGGAATTTCAGTCTTAAAATGCCAATATTTTAACCACCAGCCATCCAGCAGAAGAAAATAAAGGTATTCTGTGAAACAGACAAGTTTAAACAACCTGCAATAAGTGCTTTTCATATAGATTCAGTGCAATCTGTTTAAAGAAATACAATTTTAAAGTGCATAGAACTTCATATTTCACTTGCTTCGTACGGACCGCTAGACCTAGACTATTAAAACAGCACATTTTATACTCTTTTTATGCTTTTATCCACTTTTCCTTGTGTTCAGAGTTCACAAATGAGTAAAACACATGAAATAAATACCACAAACACAAATAGGTATCAGAAAAAAATTGTCAGAGAAAAAATAAGGATGCTGATTTTGCAAAAATGTGGAAAAAAGTGAAAAAGCTACTTTTTGGGCATATTAGCTGAAAAGTGACTTTTTTTACAAATTTCTATCAAATAAAAGTGGAAATCATTTCTTCTCATATAGTTTGACAAATCAATACCAATAGATCATTCAGAGAAGTTGTCAAAGTATAAATTCAAAATTTGCTGAAATGCACCTATTAGGGGCCAAAAACTTGACCAATTCCAATAAAACTTGGCATGATTTAAGCTTAGTGTATTATAAGTCAGTTTACAAAGTTTAAAAGCCATATGATATATATTATAGAAAATGTGGCATTTTTTATATCTCAACTTTAGTTGCTGAATTGAGACGTTGAAATAGAAAAATTTCAACTTTCAAATTTTGGCTTCAAAAATTTCCCCAAAACACCAAATTGCACTTTTTATGTCTCAATGTGTAAGATATTATATATTCAAAGTAAATGATAGCATACTTAATGTATGAGACTTATAAAAATTTGACAAAAAGTAATTTTATATGTGCCTATGCCAAAAAATAGAGGTTTTCAAATGAAGCGAGGCCTTGTATGAAATGCAATATTTTCCACTAACAACAATTTTTTGAAGTTGTTAAGTTAAAACAAAACTTTTAACATATCATAAATGTTCTTTTCATGTAAATATAAGTTTCAAAAAGCATAACACATGAGTTTTACATGGTATTAAGCAATGTCAAGCTTAAAATAACAAGTTGTCAATTTAGGCCGTTCCCTATATTTCCATATTTAATTGCATATAAATGATATTGGAGATGGAAATATGCTTCTTTTTGCCAAAATCCTTGCTGAGATATGATCAAATTTGAAGCCTGGATGTAACAAGACTGTTGCTTTTAATTGTATATGTAGAAAGTATGGTCTGATGCAAAGTTTTTTCAATTTACTGTTTAAAACCTGCATGGAATTTCAGTCTTAAAATGCCAATATTTTAACCACCAGCCATCCAGCAGAAGAAAATAAAGGTATTCTGTGAAACAGACAAGTTTAAACAACCTGCAATAAGTGCTTTTCATATAGATTCAGTGCAATCTGTTTAAAGAAATACAATTTTAAAGTGCATAGAACTTCATATTTCACTTGCTTCGTACGGACCGCTAGACCTAGACTATTAAAACAGCACATTTTATACTCTTTTTATGCTTTTATCCACTTTTCCTTGTGTTCAGAGTTCACAAATGAGTAAAACACATGAAATAAATACCACAAACACAAATAGGTATCAGAAAAAAATTGTCAGAGAAAAAATAAGGATGCTGATTTTGCAAAAATGTGGAAAAAAGTGAAAAAGCTACTTTTTGGGCATATTAGCTGAAAAGTGACTTTTTTTACAAATTTCTATCAAATAAAAGTGGAAATCATTTCTTCTCATATAGTTTGACAAATCAATACCAATAGATCATTCAGAGAAGTTGTCAAAGTATAAATTCAAAATTTGCTGAAATGCACCTATTAGGGGCCAAAAACTTGACCAATTCCAATAAAACTTGGCATGATTTAAGCTTAGTGTATTATAAGTCAGTTTACAAAGTTTAAAAGCCATATGATATATATTATAGAAAATGTGGCATTTTTTATATCTCAACTTTAGTTGCTGAATTGAGACGTTGAAATAGAAAAATTTCAACTTTCAAATTTTGGCTTCAAAAATTTCCCCAAAACACCAAATTGCACTTTTTATGTCTCAATGTGTAAGATATTATATATTCAAAGTAAATGATAGCATACTTAATGTATGAGACTTATAAAAATTTGACAAAAAGTAATTTTATATGTGCCTATGCCAAAAAATAGAGGTTTTCAAATGAAGCGAGGCCTTGTATGAAATGCAATATTTTCCACTAACAACAATTTTTTGAAGTTGTTAAGTTAAAACAAAACTTTTAACATATCATAAATGTTCTTTTCATGTAAATATAAGTTTCAAAAAGCATAACACATGAGTTTTACATGGTATTAAGCAATGTCAAGCTTAAAATAACAAGTTGTCAATTTAGGCCGTTCCCTATATTTCCATATTTAATTGCATATAAATGATATTGGAGATGGAAATATGCTTCTTTTTGCCAAAATCCTTGCTGAGATATGATCAAATTTGAAGCCTGGATGTAACAAGACTGTTGCTTTTAATTGTATATGTAGAAAGTATGGTCTGATGCAAAGTTTTTTCAATTTACTGTTTAAAACCTGCATGGAATTTCAGTCTTAAAATGCCAATATTTTAACCACCAGCCATCCAGCAGAAGAAAATAAAGGTATTCTGTGAAACAGACAAGTTTAAACAACCTGCAATAAGTGCTTTTCATATAGATTCAGTGCAATCTGTTTAAAGAAATACAATTTTAAAGTGCATAGAACTTCATATTTCACTTGCTTCGTACGGACCGCTAGACCTAGACTATTAAAACAGCACATTTTATACTCTTTTTATGCTTTTATCCACTTTTCCTTGTGTTCAGAGTTCACAAATGAGTAAAACACATGAAATAAATACCACAAACACAAATAGGTATCAGAAAAAAATTGTCAGAGAAAAAATAAGGATGCTGATTTTGCAAAAATGTGGAAAAAAGTGAAAAAGCTACTTTTTGGGCATATTAGCTGAAAAGTGACTTTTTTTACAAATTTCTATCAAATAAAAGTGGAAATCATTTCTTCTCATATAGTTTGACAAATCAATACCAATAGATCATTCAGAGAAGTTGTCAAAGTATAAATTCAAAATTTGCTGAAATGCACCTATTAGGGGCCAAAAACTTGACCAATTCCAATAAAACTTGGCATGATTTAAGCTTAGTGTATTATAAGTCAGTTTACAAAGTTTAAAAGCCATATGATATATATTATAGAAAATGTGGCATTTTTTATATCTCAACTTTAGTTGCTGAATTGAGACGTTGAAATAGAAAAATTTCAACTTTCAAATTTTGGCTTCAAAAATTTCCCCAAAACACCAAATTGCACTTTTTATGTCTCAATGTGTAAGATATTATATATTCAAAGTAAATGATAGCATACTTAATGTATGAGACTTATAAAAATTTGACAAAAAGTAATTTTATATGTGCCTATGCCAAAAAATAGAGGTTTTCAAATGAAGCGAGGCCTTGTATGAAATGCAATATTTTCCACTAACAACAATTTTTTGAAGTTGTTAAGTTAAAACAAAACTTTTAACATATCATAAATGTTCTTTTCATGTAAATATAAGTTTCAAAAAGCATAACACATGAGTTTTACATGGTATTAAGCAATGTCAAGCTTAAAATAACAAGTTGTCAATTTAGGCCGTTCCCTATATTTCCATATTTAATTGCATATAAATGATATTGGAGATGGAAATATGCTTCTTTTTGCCAAAATCCTTGCTGAGATATGATCAAATTTGAAGCCTGGATGTAACAAGACTGTTGCTTTTAATTGTATATGTAGAAAGTATGGTCTGATGCAAAGTTTTTTCAATTTACTGTTTAAAACCTGCATGGAATTTCAGTCTTAAAATGCCAATATTTTAACCACCAGCCATCCAGCAGAAGAAAATAAAGGTATTCTGTGAAACAGACAAGTTTAAACAACCTGCAATAAGTGCTTTTCATATAGATTCAGTGCAATCTGTTTAAAGAAATACAATTTTAAAGTGCATAGAACTTCATATTTCACTTGCTTCGTACGGACCGCTAGACCTAGACTATTAAAACAGCACATTTTATACTCTTTTTATGCTTTTATCCACTTTTCCTTGTGTTCAGAGTTCACAAATGAGTAAAACACATGAAATAAATACCACAAACACAAATAGGTATCAGAAAAAAATTGTCAGAGAAAAAATAAGGATGCTGATTTTGCAAAAATGTGGAAAAAAGTGAAAAAGCTACTTTTTGGGCATATTAGCTGAAAAGTGACTTTTTTTACAAATTTCTATCAAATAAAAGTGGAAATCATTTCTTCTCATATAGTTTGACAAATCAATACCAATAGATCATTCAGAGAAGTTGTCAAAGTATAAATTCAAAATTTGCTGAAATGCACCTATTAGGGGCCAAAAACTTGACCAATTCCAATAAAACTTGGCATGATTTAAGCTTAGTGTATTATAAGTCAGTTTACAAAGTTTAAAAGCCATATGATATATATTATAGAAAATGTGGCATTTTTTATATCTCAACTTTAGTTGCTGAATTGAGACGTTGAAATAGAAAAATTTCAACTTTCAAATTTTGGCTTCAAAAATTTCCCCAAAACACCAAATTGCACTTTTTATGTCTCAATGTGTAAGATATTATATATTCAAAGTAAATGATAGCATACTTAATGTATGAGACTTATAAAAATTTGACAAAAAGTAATTTTATATGTGCCTATGCCAAAAAATAGAGGTTTTCAAATGAAGCGAGGCCTTGTATGAAATGCAATATTTTCCACTAACAACAATTTTTTGAAGTTGTTAAGTTAAAACAAAACTTTTAACATATCATAAATGTTCTTTTCATGTAAATATAAGTTTCAAAAAGCATAACACATGAGTTTTACATGGTATTAAGCAATGTCAAGCTTAAAATAACAAGTTGTCAATTTAGGCCGTTCCCTATATTTCCATATTTAATTGCATATAAATGATATTGGAGATGGAAATATGCTTCTTTTTGCCAAAATCCTTGCTGAGATATGATCAAATTTGAAGCCTGGATGTAACAAGACTGTTGCTTTTAATTGTATATGTAGAAAGTATGGTCTGATGCAAAGTTTTTTCAATTTACTGTTTAAAACCTGCATGGAATTTCAGTCTTAAAATGCCAATATTTTAACCACCAGCCATCCAGCAGAAGAAAATAAAGGTATTCTGTGAAACAGACAAGTTTAAACAACCTGCAATAAGTGCTTTTCATATAGATTCAGTGCAATCTGTTTAAAGAAATACAATTTTAAAGTGCATAGAACTTCATATTTCACTTGCTTCGTACGGACCGCTAGACCTAGACTATTAAAACAGCACATTTTATACTCTTTTTATGCTTTTATCCACTTTTCCTTGTGTTCAGAGTTCACAAATGAGTAAAACACATGAAATAAATACCACAAACACAAATAGGTATCAGAAAAAAATTGTCAGAGAAAAAATAAGGATGCTGATTTTGCAAAAATGTGGAAAAAAGTGAAAAAGCTACTTTTTGGGCATATTAGCTGAAAAGTGACTTTTTTTACAAATTTCTATCAAATAAAAGTGGAAATCATTTCTTCTCATATAGTTTGACAAATCAATACCAATAGATCATTCAGAGAAGTTGTCAAAGTATAAATTCAAAATTTGCTGAAATGCACCTCTTAGGCCACAGACCACAATTAATTCCTCTATTAGTTCTTTATAACTTTTTGTCTCATTAAAAAAAATGGACCTAATCTTTTTGTCAAATTTTTTGTGTGTGTAATGTATATTACTAGTCCAAAAACATATCCAAAATTCAGAAAGATTGCTCTGATGTAACTTACAATTTTAGCCAATACACATCCATACCCCTATGGACAAGTCAAGAGATGTTCCGAAAACTGAAAATATTACCTTTTTGCACTTGACCTAATCACTCTTTCCATATTAAAATCAGTTAAAATACCTTCAACAAAAAGTTATTTCACCTCTCTTCTTTCATTTCCACCCCATAAAAACTAACAAATGAATGAAAAAGGCAAAGAAAAAAAATAAATAAAAAATACACTATAATTAAGGGGAACTATATTCGTGAACAACGAAAAGCGGGGTCATTAATTGTGGTCTTGGGCCCTCTATTGTCATTTTCACCCTCTCTCTAAATATTGGAAATGGTGAAATGATAATAGAGGAGGGGCAATAGGGGTCCGTTAACATGTTAACAACACCTCGATTTTGACAAAAACAGTTAACAAAAAATGCAAAAATGCTGATAACAGTTAACAAAGTGGGTTGAAAACAGATAACAGTTTAAATTGATCTCAAATAACAGTTAACAACACCTTGAAAAAGGCCAAAACAGGTAACCATAAAAAGGTATTAACCCCCCCCCCCCCCCCCCCCCCCCATAATAGAGTGTCAAAATTTTATAAATGAGTAATTTTATAGGAGCAAACTCTTACACCCATTAAACAAGTGAAAATATTGCAGAATATTAAAAAAAAATACAAAATAGCGCATAATCAAGAGTCGGGATATTTTTCAGCCGGTATGAAATGTAATAATCCCGGTTGAAATATAGACCAGACTGAAATGATTTGAAGTTCAAGTGGCTACAGGATATTGATCTATATAAGTGATCTACAAGTGGCATGTCTTACATGTAAAATGATGTATTGATGATTTACATTTGTTTTAACTGAGTTGATAGTAACTAGGGAAAATGGCTTTCCACGTGATGTTGCTGGACAATATTTTAAATAACTTAGTTTTAAAAATGTAAACATACTTACAATCAAATGATTTTTCTGCAAACTCACTGTTATCAATTCCGATCACAATTATCCGTTTTTTGTTTGAAGCCATGATCTTGGTCAGTTGCTGATGCTGGAATGTATCGGGAAATGAACGACACTATTTATAGCACTTTAAAAACATTCACCAAGACAGCAACGAAGGTCATAAGATATGGATAATTATAATCAATGAACAGTCAAACAATCAATTAGATAAACTTCAATACAAAGGTTGTACTTTGAATACGTTAACTTGTTGAGTAACTGATAAATACTATGATTAAAACACTCGCATCAGTCTGAATTAATCTACGGAATCTTCAGCGTAGCACCAAAATTTACCACGTGTTTCCTATTATTTAGACAAAACATGTGCTATCATATGCACTCGAATGCATAATCGAACTATTATTTATTAATATCATATATTAACACAAATAAGGTCAAGACCTCGCTAATCGGTGGTTTATCAAGGGATTACGTGAAAAAAAGGGGATGCACGAATCAGGAAACAGGAGAAAGAAAGTGGGATTCGGGGCTGGAACAGGTTAGGAGGGTATGTTCACGGGGGGGGGGGGGGGGGGGGGGGGCCGGGTTAACTTCCTATTATTGGGTATATGGGGATGTGCCAAAAATATGGGTCATAATTTTGCGAGATTTTAAAATAACCCTCCTTTTTAATGACATCCTATATTAAAATGCATTTACGTTTGATAACTGTATTTTGATTTGGGGTATGATCTACGATCATCTACATATCATATATAAATATGCTATTGATATGTGCACCAAACGATGTCAATTCATATATAAAAACTTAAGGGGTAGCTGGTATATGAATTATGAGTGATGATAAGTTAGTGCTTATAAAAGCATGGGTCATATTTTAAATATTGTATATATACGTATAGGTCATTCTTTCTTAAATATTTATATAACTATAACTATAGGTACTGAATTTCAGTGAATGTTATTATATTAAAATGGGTACGTTTTTGAGGCAAAAATGGCACACCCCTACCAAAAAAATATCGAAGTTACTGATGAGTCTCGAAAACAAGCACATTGACCTCTATAATTTTTTTTGCTTTTTTTATTCCTCAATTAATCCCCTATGAATATATACTACTGTTATGGAAAGGTATTTATTTTGAAATTGAGCAGCGAACTTCCTTAAGACTATTAACTATTTTGCAGTTTTCAAGATCAAAAACATAAAAAGTTATTAAAAGCGTCACTTAAAGGAGAATACCACTGAAGATCTTGTCCTATAGAGGATTGAGGTCAGTGTTAAGTTTCTTTCTGTCAATCAATTGCCGCATATTAGTTTTCAAACAAAGTTAAAAGCAAAATGCATAAATGGACATTTCAGGGGCAACAACTCTGATAATGTCTTATATTTCTTAAAGGTTTTCAAGTTATTAAGGAACAGGTGAATCGATTTTGAACTTTTGATCAGACAGTTTTATAATAAAGATTTTACATTGAGGTTCTACTTTAATCAAAGCCTTGTTTCTTGACAAATCAAAATCTGGGAAACTAGATTCCTCTAGCAACATTTAAACAAAGATTCATTTAAATCTGTTCCTTGGTTTCAGATGAGTTTTTTAAGTTGACACTGACAACCAGTAAAGCAATAGGTTAAATGGAAATTACAGTATGTGTGAACTAATGAAATTAACAAGACAAACCCTTCAATAAAAATTTGCACTAAAAATTAAAGATTGAGAAATAAAAATCCGGCCAACAATAAACCATATGTGGGATCATTGTTATGTGAAAAATTTGTGCTTTGAACATCTAATAATAGCAATTGAAATTTTTTTGTGCACAACATATTATTATTCATTAATCTGATGTTAAATTTTTGACAAAGCCTGTGACTTTGAAACATGGTTTATTTGTCCCCCATTTTTGTAGCTCTCCTTTAACTTTACATTTACATGCATGACAAATTACAGGGCATACTTACACAGAAATGAAAACCAGTAGTTCTCTTTTGCTTGAAGACTAGTATCCATATCAAATGCAGATAGTAATTTTTAAAATAGAAATGTGAAAGTAGAAAACTTCAGTAAAAATAGAGATAAGGAATGAAAAATGAAAAATGAACTTGTAGATATATTTAAACAACCAATGCTCATATATAACAGCAAGTAACAGGAAAGATCTCTCTAACCATTCATCAGTAGAGCAATAATTATTTGTTATAAGAATTCCTCATTAAGTTTTCTGTAATTCCTTATCTTATGGTGGCAGTCATCTTGAGATGAAGATAAGTGCCATGAATATTATTTTTTAGAAATAACTATCATATTCTCATATAGCACATTTTAACCCTAGTTGGAACAGTATACTTATACTTATATCCCATATTTCATGGTCCATAACATTGTTCCAAATTTTAAAAGATTTCAGTCAAGCAGTACTCAAATTATCATCTTGAAACTAAACTTGTGACAGGCAGAGAGAATTATGCTCTCAAAAATAGCCATGGTTGTAAAATTAATTAAGCCTCTTTTACATGAGATGATAGTTGCCAATTAATATTAACCTGAAATAAACTTCACATGAAATAAGCCTGCATCATCATGTTCCTGTCAATAATGATAACAGTAAATTCCTGTAAGTATAAACATTAATAATTATTATGATTTTTCTTTAATAACAATGATACATTTATTTATGATTTAAACATAAACAAGAGCATACACACTGAAATATCTGTAAAAATAAAAAGCATCTGTACTGACCAGGATTGATTTAATGTTGAAAGTCTTATAAAAAAGGTTTTACTGCAGGTATCACATAAGCTTAATATTATATCAATGATCAATGACAATAAGTTCAAGGTCAAAAGAACCCTGTCAAACATACATGTACACCTTAAAATCCGTCCATACACCAAATATATAGTTGACCTTTTGTCGTTTTTGATACATGACAGACACATTTACACCTAACAATTATTCCATTCACCAAATATAGTTAACCTATGGCTTTTAATATCTAAGAAACATGAAAATGAGGTCACAAAAAATCTTAGTATCTTCAAACAAAAATGACTGCCCTTTTGATCAGAAAATAGTTCACATGATTGCAGTACACCTTCTTCTCTATGTAAGTGAATGTAATCTAGCATTGAAATATAGAATCAAGTATATTGAAATATAGAATCAAGTATATCGATTCAGAAATCAAATGTATATCCACTGGAAAAGACTACTGTAAATTCAGAAATTATTGCTATGTTTTATTATTGCAAATAATGCTTCAGGATTATAGCCGCAATTATTTAAACTGGCATTTTGAATGTTTTAATACAAATTAAACAGGATTTTTCTCAATATCCCAAAAGTTAAAACCCCCTTTTAGTCTAATATTATAAAATCGCAATTATAAATGCACGCAATAATTTCTGACTTCACAGTATCTAAGAAAAGATTTTCATTGTGTTCAGTTATTCTATGCCACAAGAGGCAGTAGTTTAAAACGAATCTAGTGTTTAAATGTCTAAAATGTTCTTGGTTTTCAACTGTTTTAAACAGCAATAACAAAATATGTTAAACATTTAACTGTATGGAGATTTTCCTGAAATCACAATAAATTAAGCACACAATAAATATTGAATTTACATTATTATTGAAATTGTTATTTTATTTAATCACACTGTTTAAACACATATTTCATCTTTTAGCTACAGACTCATAATTTTAATAGTTTCAAATGTTCCAAAAAAAGCAATTTGAATCTTTTTTGCATGCATGAGTACATATTTTAGTGCCCCTCAACAGAATTGTTTTTAAATAACAGTTAGTTTATATTTTCATAAATCAGCATCTTCTTGAAGCACTATTTTCTTTCAAGGTTACTGTTCCAGACCACAAATCAAATTATGAATGTCTCTTTTTCTACATCATTTCATCTGACAGCTGGGACAACAGATCATCACTTAAATCTGAAATAAAAGGATAAAAGATTATATACATAAAACATCAATAAAACAAATAAAGCATGTAAATTTCACCTGCAATTCAAATATACAATGCATCATCATGACTAAATTACTTGTAGGCAGAAAAATAACTTGAGTGTGGTTTATGGCTATGAGGACGCTTATGTTCTACAAAGATATATAGATGATAATGAAAAGTCCAAACCTTTCACCAACATAAACATGAACATAAAATCCTTACTTTCCCATTTTTGACTCTAATGCGACAATATGTATATAAATGGATTACATCCCCATTAGTCATTTACATCAAACACCATGTACCTGTTGAATGTTATGCAGTTGCACAGTTTTAACTTGAAATGTATCTACATGTACACCAGTTAAGTATTGAAGTGAATATTGCTCAGCCCAAAAAAGTTACATTTGACTTTATTTACATAATCAAATAGACGTATGGTAATTGTTTTCCTACCAAAAGGCATGAAAGTTAAACTTCATGTACCAAAAAAAAAAATCATAATTCTTTATAATAATTTTTCTTACACTGATTTACAACTATATAAAAATATGATGTGGTATGATGAACAAATGACGTAAATGCTAACAACCATATTCTATAATTCGAACGGTAAACCTTTTCAATCAGGAAATTATTCTATTTACTAAGTTTGGTAGCTTTCTTTTGTACACCATTCATTGCCTGACCAGACAAATCTAATTAATCCCTCACCAAATGAGTTTTCTTTTAAAAAACAAGAAAGTAAGACAGAGAGTATGAACAAGGCTCTCATGAAGTTGTGGAAATTCCTGAGAGATATAAATTCTTGTCAACCATTATAATAGTCACACAATGTCGTGCATAAATCTGTTTCTCTGACAAATTTTTCACTTCTCTAGGGTAAAGTTGTAAAAGCAGACAAAATATTACTACCAGAAATACCTGACTTGTGAAATATTGATAAATTCCATAGAGATTTTTGTACATTATAAGATGTAACTACAATATTGACTCCTATAAAATAATAGATATATATGATTATCCCATACTAAATCAGTAATAAAAAAGTTTGTAAAAGCTTTGGAGAATTGTTCAGTATCAGATATCTAGCATGTGGGTAGATGCAGTTAATCAAGTTTTGAAATAAAATGGTTGCTTGCACATGATTTGTGCTAGATATTGGATTACTTAGCTTGGAAAGTAAATAGGATTTAATGTGACAAACAATACTAATGCTTCCCTAGTCATTAGTAAATATTTATCACATGACAGTCATGAGTAAATATTTATCACAAGACACTAAAAGAGAGATTTTGAGGACTAAATTGAGAAATTGGACTATAAATCAGAATTTAAAGTGAGATAAGACAAACAACTTAGCCGGTGAGATGGGGTGAGATGGACAGTTGAAGTACTTTTAGCTGCTAATTAAGTAACTGTATACTTTGATACAGCCATAACAGTATCATTATTGTGTTTTGTCCAGTCCTTTTATAGCAAATTTGT
This sequence comes from Mytilus edulis, assembly GCF_963676685.1. Classification (NCBI taxonomy): domain Eukaryota; kingdom Metazoa; phylum Mollusca; class Bivalvia; order Mytilida; family Mytilidae; genus Mytilus; species Mytilus edulis. The sequence goes on from NC_092344.1 coordinate 14,479,922, forward strand.
AGTCAACAATCAATTGATAATCTTTTATGGTCTGATATAAATGGTAATTCAAAGTTTTTTTTAATTTGGGCAATTTGGAGCTTGGAATATTGTACATGTAACCTGTATAGACATTCTGATTATTTAGACAACATGTACCTTTATTTTGCCTGTTGAAGAAATACCCAATTATATATATATATACACTATCAATATTAAGACTAAGTTCTTAGTTAATTGAAATATATTTAATAAAGAGCTGCACCATGAACACATGATACACCCATCACCTTTTTAGCTTTTCTTCAGGCTTTAAATGAAATCTATTTGCGATGTTGTCTGACAAGTCTTGACGATGGACGAATGGACAACAGTACACAATAATATGTCCTGTAAATTGTTTTGTTTACCTTGACCTATTACGTTACTTTTTCATCAACATTCACAGGATGTGGCTGCTTAAGTATATTGATCATTTCTTTTGGTCCCTTTTTCTAACTGATCATATTTAAAAAATAAAATCAAAAGTAAAGTAAATCTAAAATAACTTTACATATATCATTTTTTTTTTAAATCAGAAAATTGTGCACAGTTAAATTGTACATTTAAATAAGGACTCACCATCATGCCACATGGAATCAACTTCAAAGCATGGTCTGGGTGGATCTCTAACATGTTTCAATACATTCTTGGTAGTAATAGCCTTCGACTTTACTGTCATATGAGTGTCTGTAGTTTTACATATATCAGCTGACACTTGAGTCCGATTTGATGATTTAAACCGGAAACCATTTTTTACTGATGGACTAGCACTACATTCAGTAGTTTCACTATTTGATGCCTGCTTTACAGTATTACCAGATTTAATAGGTACATTGGGAACATTTCTTTCGTAATTATTGCATGCATTTGTGTTTCTCACTTCAAGAGGGGTACTGTCATGGCCAATCTTGTTAGAATTAAAGTCTGTTGAACACAGATTTCTACTGAAATAAGGCTTCTCACTAATTTTTCTTTCATCATATGCATGTGTCAAGCTTATTGAAGATGAAGCTTGATTTAAGTTTTGTAAATTTTGATTTATAGAAACTGGTGTATTGGGAACTCTACTGTTAACAGATGGGGTTATGTTCATATTATTTGTCACTGACGGTTTTGCCGTTATTTGGCTATTGTTTAAATTTGGTGTCAGAGCTATGTGACTTCCTGTGTTATTTGACTGAGCTGTGTGACTTCCAGCTCTCTGTACCGAATTACAACCAGTGTTCAATATATTTGGTGTTTTCACAAATTTAAACTTGTTTGAACTTTGTGGCCTCTGAGGTGTCTGATTAGAAGAATTCTGTTGAATTGTTGGAGTATGTACAGCAGGATTATGAGTTAGTTTTGGAGTTGTCACACACATACTGCTTCCTGTCTGATCTGATCTTGCTAAGTTACTGCTGTTTATTATATTTCTAGAATTGTCTGGAATAGAACCAGGCGTAGATAAATTTCCTTGTCCACATTTGTTTGAGAAGGAAGGTGTAATTTGTTGTCCAAATTTGCTTGATATTGAACCAGGTGTAGCCATATTTCCTTGTCCAAATTTGTTTGAGATTGAACTAGGTGTAGATATATTTCCTTGTCCAAGTTGTATTGTGATAGAGTTAGGTGTAGACATATTTCCATGTCTGCCATTGTTTGGCAAGGAACCAGGTGTAGACATATTTCCTTGACCACATGGAAATGATGCCATTGATGGGGTTTTGGTCAGATTTATTCCAGATCTCCTTCGGATATTACTATCTTCACTGATATAAGGTTCCACTTGGTGAAGTACTGAGTTTAAGGATGTATTTTTTTCTATATTTCTTATGGTTCTCAATCCATTTGATGTGTTGCTATAAATAACAACAACATTGGCTGGAGTGACATTCAGATAGTGGTTTCTGGTTGTTGGACTTATCATGCTAACCTGAAAAGACAAATTGGTTTTAATTATATTATCATTCATTACTTTTAATCATATGAAACATTCCAAGTATACTATCCCTTGTTTTATAAATAGAAATATATACCGGTATATAAGAAAACAAGAATGTGTCCATAGTACACGGATGCCCCACACGCACTATCTTTTCTATGTTCAGTGGACCGTGAAATTGGGGTAAAAAATCTAATTTGGCATTTAAATTAGAAAGATCATATCATAGGGAACATGACTACAATAGATCTTTATACTGCATTGTTGATGGCTTAGGATCATTCTTAGCTATAAGTTTTATTGTGAAATTGACTCATGAACTTCAAATTAAAAAGGTTTGACTAAACAAAAGTTGAGAACTGTGAAAAATTTCCCTTATGGTTGTTTCAAACTATGGACCTACATTCAACCAGATGCTCCACAGGGCACAGCTTTATACGACCGCAGAGGTTGAACCCTGAACAGTTGGGGCAAGTATGGACACAACATTCAAGCTGGATTCAGCTCTAAATTTGGATTGTGATTAAATAGTTGACACAGCATAGGTTTCTGACACAGAATGAATGTGGTCTAATGAACTTAAAATATTTTTTTTGCCATTGAGCAATTCACTATGCTGTTGAATATTAATCCTCTCAAAACCAGATGCTCCGCAGGGCGCAGCTTTATACGACCGCAGAGGTTGAACCCTGAACGGTTTGGGCAAGTATGGACACAACATTCAAGCTGGATTCAACTCTAAATTTGGATTGTGATTAAATAGTTGACACAGCATAGGTTTCTGACACAGAATGAATGTGTTCTAATGAACTTAAAATTTTTGTTTTGCCTTTGAGCAATTCACTATGCTGTTGAATATATTTTTCACATCCCCCTTTCCCTTATTCCAAAACTGATCTCAATTCAAATTTCTAATGGAGTTTGCAACAATAACTACTCATTTAAATACATCATAAAATATTAAAATGTAAAAAAAGTGCTTGTTATCACTGAATGGTAAAGATTGTTTTAATTTATCAGTTGGTAGTAAAAGTGAATATACATTGTATATTGTATAAAACAATGATTTAAGTTGATTCAACTACTATTCTGGACAAAGAAAGATAACTCCAATTAAAAAATTTCTTGCTATTGCACAATATTGTGCAATTAGATATTTCTTGCTATTGCGCAATACTGTGCAATTGAAAATACTTGCTATTGCACAATACTGTGCAATTGAAGATTTCTTGCTATTGCGCAATACTGTGCAATGGAAAATTTCTTGCTATTGCACAATACTGTGCAATTGAAGATTTCTTGCTATTGCTGAATACTGTGCAATTGAAAATTTCTTGCTATTGCACAATACTTAATATTATAATTTTGGATCCTGATTTGGACCAACTTGAAAACTGGGCCCATAATAAAAAGTCAAAGAACATGTTTAGATTCAGCATATCAAAGAAGCCCAAGAATTAAATTTTTGTTAAAATCAAACTTAGTTTAATTTTGGACCCTTTGGACTTTAATGTAGACCAATTTGAAAACGGGACCAAAAATTAAGAATCTACATACACAGTTAGATTTGGCATATCAAAGAACCCCAATTATTCAATTTTTGATGAAATCAAACAAAGTTTAATTCTGGACCCCGATTTGGACCAACTTGAAAACTTGGCCAATAATTAAAAATCTAAGTACATTTTTAGATTCAGCATATCAAAGAACCCCAAGGATTCAATTTTTGTTAAAATCAAACTAAGTTTCATTTTGGACCCTTTGGACCTTAATGTAGACCACTTTGAAAACGGGACCAAAAATTAAGAATCTACATACACAGTTAGATTCAGCATATCAAAGAACCCCAATTATTAAATTTTTGATTAAATCAAACAAAGTTTAATGTTGAACCCTTTGGGCCCCTTATTCCTAAACTGTTGGGACTAAAACTCCCAAAATCAATCCCAACCTTCCTTTTATGGTTATAAACCTTGTGTTTAAATTTCATAGATTTCTATTTACTTATACTAAAGTTATGGTGCGAAAACCAAGAAAAATGCTTATTTGGGCCCCTTTTTGGCCCCTTATTCCTAAACTGTTTGGACCTCAACTCCCAAAATCAATCCCAATCTTCCTTTTGTGGTCATAGACCTTGTGTTTAAATTTCATTGATTTCTATTTACTTATACTAAAGTTATTGTGCGAAAACCAAGAATAATGCTTATTTTGGCCCTTTTTTGGCCCCTAATTTTTAAACTGTTGGAACCAAAACTCCCAAAATCAATCCCAACCTTTCTTTTGTGGTCATAAACCTTGTGTCAAAATTTCATAGATTTCTATTTACTTAAAGTTAAACTAAAGTTATAGTGCGAAAAACCAAGAAAATGCTTATTTGGGCCCTTTTTGGCCCCTAATTCCTAAACTGTTGGGACCAAAACTCCCAAAATCAATCCCAACCTTGCTTTTGTGGTCATAAACCTTATGTTAAAATTTCATAGATTTCTATTCACTTTTACTAAAGTTAGAGTGCGAAAACTAAAAGTATTCGGACGACGCCGACGACGCCAACGTGATAGCAATATACGACGAAAATTTTTTCAAATTTTGCGGTCGTATAAAAACTATCAAAGTCTATCAGTAATTGAGAACCAATGGATACCTGTCGTTTGTTAAAGACCCTATGTTGACCTCAAGATTATTTTATTTTTTTGTGTTGTTTGGTTGCTTTCTTATTGATTTGTTTATTTATTCTCAAACCTGCCTTGGCTTTGAAATAGATTGAAAGGAAGTTTTTCAGTACTAAGGTTCAAGATTGCACTGCAAACATGTATAATCTGCATGAATCTATTCTGATATGTACAATTAAACAACCATGTTATTACCAAGTTTGAATCTTACATTGATTTTATATTACATGTATTACATTATGTCAGAATAGTTTGTTTACAATATTTAGATGGGCTTTCAAAAATCTATCTGCAGTGAAAAGTTAGATGCCTCTTACATAATATCTGATGATTAGAAACCATCATTGTACAAAACAGCAACTTCTTTTGCCATTACGTTATGTAACTTTTATTCTAAAATTAACACAATGATCAGTCACGATTTGTAACCCTATCAACTAATTTCATTTAAAACATGTAAGTGACTGATTTTCAAGATAAATTTAAATGGCTGCAACAACAAAAGCAATCATTGTCATATCTAAATAGTATTGATGGAAACTTTTCGTTGCCAAGATAATTAATTAAAATATTTCCAGAAATGCACTGAAAAATCAATCAAATAAAGAAAATGTCTATTTTTATTTATACTATCTAATAAAGAAGACAAGTCGATTTGTTGGGCTTTGTCTATAAATAAGAGCATTATTCAGATTTCTGGTTAACTTCATTTACAATAGACTTCAAACTTAATATTAAGAAGTATATGCTGGCATTTAATTAAGTTTTCTTATAGGAAATCTAATATCACAATGATTTCTATTTACCAAAGCAATTCTGATAAGTTTTACAGGTTATATATGGTCTAAAATCAATTGCACAAGAAGTAAAATTAGTTTTAATCTCTTTCTTAATGCACGTTTTGTTTAATCATAATCTAAAGTGTTTTTTATTGAGGGGTGATAAAAAAAAAATCTCTGATAATGACTTGAAGTAAATTCATTCCAGAATCTTTACAAATTTACTTCTTGTTCTTGAAAACAACAACAAAACCCAGAAAACAAATGAAGTTCTATCTTGACTGACAATTTTCTATAAAGATGTTGCTGTTGCTATGACTTCATTTATCAGTGTGTAACATGCCAACTCATGTCTTATCCCGCAATGACATTTGGGATTTCAATAACAGAACAATTTATTTCTGGAGAATAGTTTTGTTCAGGATTTTGTTATCACCAATTACTTTTTAGCATATAAAGAGAGTATAATGAGTTAAAAAAACAAGGTTTTATGTCAATAGCATTGACCTGATTTATTTTAGCATAGTTTAGCTTTCAGTAACTGAGTATTTCTTTTCCTTCATGTCTCTTGTATATCTGAAGTATTGTGTCAATTTTTCTAGAAGTTACAGGCCTCTAGATGGTATCTATGAAATAGATTTTTCCTTACACTTTCCCAAATATGGACCATTCTGGTTAGTGGTGAAAGGGTTGTAAATTTTTTGGAAAAAAAATTCTCATAAGGAGGACCTATGAACTTTAATACTGATCCTAATTTTGCCAGAATATTGTTGCATTTTTTCTACACTGTACCAATGATCATGCTCCCTGTCATACTGTTAGTACTATTCCAGGACAAATCAAAACAGTCATATTTTTGCACCCCTGCTATTATGCAAGTGCAAACTCCTTATTTTTTAGCACAGGGCCGTAACTAGGGTTCGAATTCAGGGGAGGCAGGGGTTTTGGGGCCGGCGATTGAGGGGGGTTTGGGTTTTTTTTCTCTCTTAGTAAAACGGCTAAAAATGACCGTTTTCCTTCGATTTCCTTACATCAGTATAGCTTGAACCTGGAAACAATTTTTATGCAAAAAGAAGCTGAGATTGCTGTTCAGGGTGTACCAAGGCTCCGTCTTGAAGGCCGTACTTTAACCTGTAATTATTAGCATTAAATACACTGTGACCGCAGATTTTTTTCTCAATAAAATCAGTTGCTTAACCCGTTTTCCTTTGATTTCCATACTTTAAGAAATTGTATTGCTGGACCCTGGAAGCAATTTTTATGCAAACAATTATTATCTGTATTTAAAGATCAAAGATCAAAAAATCAAACTGATAAGTTAAAGAAAAAACATATAAAGCAACTTGAGATCATAAAACACAAGATATCTTTTTTATTGAGGACCTTGAATTTCAATATTGTTGAAAGCTTAACAGACATGTATATAACTACAACCAGGGACTTTCTATAATAGTATATACTTAGTATAGAAAGTCCCTTCTACAAGGAATGGGAGTGTCTAACTTCTAAGGCATACCAAAATGTTCTCGTACGATCAGGAGACGTTAAAAAAATGATCCAACAGCTGATTCAGCCGGTAACGAATTTCCGATAGCATAAAAGATTCACAATATAAAGGGAACTTCCTCTGCTTAATTGAGCCCCTAAATAAATGTGAATAGTTAAGTTTTATTCAAAATTGTCGAAAGCAAAGTTCATATGTGTTCTCGTACGAATACTGAATAACAGAAAAAATAATAATACTGAAAAACAGTTCACTATCGATCAAAATCAGGAAAATGACAGATATATCACATATCATAATAACACTGTTAAAACTATAAATTGTGTTGTTCATAATATAAATTTAACTTCTGAGTGAACATATTGTCAATACTTGTATTTCATTTTATTACTTCAAAAAAAAAAATTTGGTGTAGAAAATTCAGGGGAGGCAGTCCCCTGCCTCATAGGTAGTTACGGCCCTGTTTTAGCATTTCTTTTCAGTGAAGGTTAAAATTCTCTGTCAATTCAAAGATCCAATTCACCAACTGGCATAATCTTATGTAATTTTTCTATTTTTTGTTTTAAGTTCAAAGAATTTTTTTTACTGCTGGTTGTATAGATATATTATTAATTTCCACAAAACAAGCACTAGAAAATTAAAATCTGCATTGTTCAGTATCTTGTGCATTCTGTTTTGAAATGTGTTCATGAAGAAATAGTAAAGCTGAAACTGTATTATTATACCATTATCACCAACTTAATTAAAACCTAGCATGCAATTTTAAATCATAATTTAAATGTAAAAAAATATGCTTCAAAGTTAAGAAAGAACAAATTACTACTCGTCAGGAAGTCTTCTCATCTATTGATCTTTGTAAAACAAAATACCTTAAAAGCTGTACATGTTAACAAATGGATTTGTTAAAGTCATCCATAGAAACAATACATTACTGTCAGCCATTATTGGAAGAGTATAAAGATTTATTGTGACAATTTGGAAATATTATTAATTTATTTTCACAGTTGTTTTCATAATTTATCCATTCATCCTCGTATGTTATGATATACGGTTGTATTGTCTTTCAACAAACTATATAAATAGTCTACAGTTTTGTCCTTTCTTTAATTTCTATGATTGGCATATATATCTTTCAAGCCACACTAGGGTATCTTAAATTGTGTCTTTGAAATAAAGTGGTTATGATTTATTCACCTATTAATGTTACAAATGGGACAAGACATAATAAGAGTAGAAAGTCTTACTGTTGTAATCCGGTTTAGTTTAAAACCAATCCATAGAGTCGAAATTTTCTGGTATGGATAATTACAAAGCTTGTTTCATTGTGACAGCTTGTCTAAGTTTGTCACCTTACATGAAAACTAACAGGACTTTGTTTGGAATGATATGTCATATAATAAATGCAAAAAACTGAGGAATTATAATTTGACTATTAAAGAATATAGTATTGTGACCTTTTCTTCTTGTTAATAGTCATTTCTCAATAAACAATTTTTTTTAATATTAAAGTGTTTAAGAATGTTAAGCTAGGTATCAAAATATATGCAAAAAAAATCTTTCAAAAATAATGATGATAGTCTTTCAAATGAAATGAAATTTGAAGACAACAAGCTTGTTGTTCAGTGGCTGTCATTTGTTGGTGTCCTTCATATGTGTTTCTTGTTTTTTGTACAGGTTGTTGGTTTTCCTGTTTTCAAGTACCTATGAAACAACCCTTTTCCTAGTTTATCATGCATAATGACCATCACTAAGACACCTGATGAACTTTAACAATGCCGGGTAGGGATACAGGCTTGATAAATGACATCATAATGGCACTAATTTGACAAACTTTTCTGGTGTTGAACATCTCAAAGTTTGTCTATTCAACTTTAAGGGTATCATTTTCTGTGTATAGAGATGTTGTTCCTATTTGATTTCCTGCAGTATCAAAGAAAAAGAAAACTTTTTCATGCGCAGCAGATTTCAATTTGATAGTTCTTAGCTTATTCAAAATATCTATTATCTATTATCAAATTTGAGAAAGTCTTGCCTTGCTGTTTCAGAGATAAAATAATTTAAGAATGATCTATTCTGAACACAACTGAACTTCTTTCTTATTCAACCTACATGTCTGAGGACAACAGTTCCAGGTTGAAGGTCACGCTGATGTTCTTTCTTATTCAACCTACCTGATTGAGTACAACAACAGTTCGGGGTTGAAGGTCACACTAATGTTCTTTCTTATTCAACCTACCTGTCTGAGTACAACAATAGTTCAAGGTTAAAGGTCACATTGATGTTCTTTGTAGTTCAACATTCCTGTCTGAGTACAACAACAGTTTCAGGTTGAAGGTCACACTGATGTTCTTTGTTATTCAACCTACCAGATTGAGTACAACAACAGTTTGGGGTTGAAGGTCACGCTGAGGTTCTTTGTTATTTAACATACCTGTCTGAGTATAACTGCCCAAGGTTAAAGGTCACACTGATGTTCTTTGTTGTTCAACCTACCTTTCTGAGTACAACAACAGTTCCAGGTTGAAGGTCACACTGATGTTCTTTGTTATTAAACTTACCTGTCTGAGTACAACAACAGTTCCAGGTTGAAGGTCACACTGATGTTCTTTGTTATTAAACTTACCTGTCTTTGTACAACGGCCCCAGGTTGAAGGTCACACTGATGTTCATTGTTATTCAACCTACCTGTGGAGTACAACTGCCCCAGGTTAAAGGTCACACTGACGTTCTTTGTTATTCAACCTACCGATCTGAGTACAACTGCCCCAGGTTGAAGGTCACACTGATGTTCTTTGTTATTTAACCTACCTGTCTGAGTACTACAACAGTTCCAGGTTGAAGGTCACCCTGATGTTCTTTCATCAAACTCTGATGAACTGTGCCATAAATCCTTCCTGTAATTTATAGTAACAACAGGTATTGATATTAAATCTACTCACTGGGCATTTCATGCTTACAACATTAATACACTCCCCCCCTTTATATTAAATGATAGCAGGTTTTAATTTTATATGCAGATTGAGAATAACTAAAAGCTTGCTTTCAATTTTATATAAAGTGGTTTTAAGGAGTCTGTATTGTGCTTCTAGCAAATTTATAAAACAGTCTTTAAGCAGTCAGCAAACCATGAGAATTAGGTCAAGGGCAATGGATATAAGTCAGACAGTCAACTTCCTTTCATACAGCATATATATATACATTTGCACAAGGAATGAAGCTGCCATTCTTTAAATGAGCAGGCTTTTGGAAATATTCAAAATCAAAAATGAATCTACATCTTTTAATACCTTGTTTTAATTTAATTCAATTGCAATCATACTAGAGTTAATGCATGATACTTCAAAAATGTCTTTTATTTATTTAACGGTTCAGTCCAATGGAATGACCTATCGTAAAAAAAAATGGTTATGGTATCTAATTTCAACAATTATGTAAAAGATTACAAGCAAAGCCAAATTATGGTACAATATGTGAAAATCTATCTAAATGTCTCTTAACTGAATAACTCTGGAACAACAAACCAGCAAATAAAAAAAGAAAGTCAGAAATAGAGAGCTTTCTTCTAGTTAAACAATAAAATGAATAATACAACTTTTTTTAAAGTCAGAACCAGTCTTTTTAAATCAGTACAAAACTGTTTTTCCCCATCATGTTTATCTCAATGTTCTCTTTGATAATTAAGTCAATTGGTTGTTGAAAACCACATGCCCTCAAGCAATTCTAAGCAACTATTAATTACTTCAGTATAGTTAAATCAATCTGATCAACTGTTAGGTTAATTCAAATGCAAATCTCAATTACTTTGAAGAGGGGCAACATCAATTTATTGATTCAATATTTCTACTTTAAAATGTATTATAGTTTAAAACAATATGTAGAAATGGATTTTAAATGTAATTAAAAGAAAGCTGAGTAATGCTTTTGTATTCAAATAGAGGTAAATTTTCCAATATCGCTTCTGCATGATGATCTTCAATTACAAATTTAAAGTGCTCAGGGACATGAAAACAAAAGGCTACTAAGAAAAGATAAACAATGTAATCTGATACGTAGAAGTATGAATCTGTACTATGGTAATACCATGGATACAAAGCTAAAGCATTTCCGTATAAGACATTGTTTCTGAGCTATAAATGTCCAGCTTGATCAATAAATGTTTAACTACACCACAGAAAAAGGAAGATAAAACTCAAGGCAGCATCTCATAAAAATTCATCAAAAAAGGATAGGACATTTACATAAAGAAATTGTCAAAGCATTCCAAATATTTGAATTCCATTTGACTGTCTATAGTCCTGTTTTATAATTCCTTGATCATTTTTCATCAGATCATTGTCTCAGATCTGACAGCATAAGCACAATTTACCCTAATCTTTTAATATAAATGTAAATCAATCAATCAATAACCAACCATGTCCACCGTTAATGGAAGAACTAATTGCTATCGAAGGAACAATTATTGATCCTGACAGGAAACGTGATAGACACAAATTCTCATCCATAATTTACTATTTGACCATTCAATGATGTTTTATTACAATTGTATAACAGCTATAGCAGTGCTTGTAGTTAACAAAGAGAAAAATAAATGATGATTGATCATGTTGATGGCCTGAACACTCTAATCATCTGTATACATGGAATAATCTATTCTTGTAGCTGTGAAATTAAGCTATATTAACAGCCTGTGTACCAGTAACTATCAAAATGGAATAAAGTATATAACAAAGAAATAGAAACACACCAATTTCAACTTCTTGAAAGTAAATGTTTTTGATGCATAGGTATTTTATTAGAAAGTCAACAAAATAAGCCAAAAATTCCTGTAGTCTTAAAATCATATAATACTTCAAATTCAATATCCTATAAAAATCTAGCAAGAATTGTACCTAAGAGAGCACTAACAAGGCCATTTTCCATAAATTTAAATTTCAAAGGGGCATAACTTTAAAAAAAATAATTGCTCATTCACTATTATAAAACTCGAAGAGATATTGCTATAAGACACATAGACAGACGCCTGGTATTTCGATGTCCCTGCAATGTGTTATGACGAGGCAGAACAGTTATGTTTTTAAACATGTACTTTGCATGGCTACACTTTACTATGAAACAAGTGTACATGAACTTTTTTGTCCAAGAAAATCCAATTTATTAACAAAATCTGAATAAATGCACTACTATATTAATTCATGAGACCTCTTGTATAATCTTCAGACAGCGCACAGTGGAAGTGCAAGGGAAAAATCGTGATGAAATAATGCAAACAACTATGCCCCGGAAGGTAAATAGTATTAAAATGTAATGCAACATTGAAAAAAAATATACATGGGGACACATGGAAAATAAAAAATCTAGAAAACTATATGGGAAAAAGTAGTGAGTTTTTTTATGTTGATGAGTATACTGTGGATTCATTTATTTTCATGGTTGAGCAAAATTTGCATATTAGTGGATATTTGATTTCATGGTTTTGGCAAATTCTGCATACATTCCTTCAGAAAATTTGTAATTCATTGATCATTTGAATTCGTGGTTCTCTTGTACCCACGAAATCCACGAACATTAGTATCTAACGAATATCAATGAACTCACAGAACTTTGTTTTTAAAAAGGATTTTCACAGTTAACTATTTTATTAGGCCAAATAAAAATATATGTGTGGTTCCAGTTACCCGACCGACCCTAGTTCAAACCCCCCGACCCTAGAACTTTTTTATTCATTTCTGAAAAATAAATTTTCAAACGATCAAATTTTGAGGAATGTGATATAAAATAATTAAAATCATATATTTCTGTCATTTAAATTTCCATCAGAGTATCTGTTACGGCTAAAATTCAAGAATTCATAACAGATTGCAGCAAAATTAACTAAAAACGTATCATGACTGTTTATTTTACAACCAAACACATGTAAAAATGGCGGACTTCCGGTTGGGGCGTGTATAATACCGGAAACAATTTTGGTAAGCACCCGATTTTTTTTCCGGATTTTGACAATCAAAAAAAAAAAAAAATGCCGACCTACAGACCCTGTTTTTTAAAAGTATGTAACTGGAACCACACATATATTTTTATTTGGCCAACTAACATGCATATAAATATACCTTTACCTACCAGATTTATCTTTTAAACAAATACTAGCATCAGACCCCTGCCAGTCCACACTCTCTATAACAGCTATCACTAGGGGTACCTTTCCTTTAGGTAGTAGTTTCTTTTTGGCCTAAAAATGTATTTTATACTATATACATGTATCTTTAAAACTGATGAAGGTATACATAAATAAAGGAAAAAGCATTAAAAACAGAAATTGGTTATGATTTACCTTCGTTTAAATCAACTTGAAATGTTTTCCCTTCTTAGGCCTAACATTAGCAAAATTTCAACTACTTGCAGCAAGGAACGACTGCACTCCAGTCCTTCTGGAGTTCCTTTTCAATAAATAAGAAGGAAGCATTGAAGTTTTCAAAATATATAATAAAAGTATAGCTCACCATTCCTGTTTCCAAGCTAAAGATTGAGAAAAATCAACACGTTTTAAACTTTTTTTTTATGAATAACCTACACAGAAAAGGCATTTGAGAAAAATAATATATGAGTGCTTAAAATTTTCTTTCGGAAAAAAATGAAGATATTAACTGCTCATTCTTATTTGAAATTACATTATCTGAATTATCTCCCTTTGAAAAGCAAATAAAAGCAAGAAAATGTACATGTAGGACACCATGCCCAGCTTGCACTATCAGACTCCCTGCTCATGATTAGTGAACAATGAAACCACTCATTCTATAAAACTAGAGGCTGTGTTTGTTGCTCACCTGCATGTTCAACTTGTAAAAATATAACACTTTAAAGGGCAATAACTCCATAATGAGTTAACTATTAATTCAGTTTTGACATGTTTGACGACATATGTGTAGATCTTGACCTGCTGATCATTTCTGTATTTAAAGTTTTTATCTATCTTAATGGTATTGGCTAACCTGTGGTGTCAATTAAGTTTCAAAATAAAATACCCTAAAAATGATTTTTGCCAAGTTGATTCCAATTGGCCTAGCAGTTTCAGAGGAGAAGATTTTTTGTAAAATTTAAAGATATTAACAGATGCAAATCCTATGACTCTTTTGGTCAGGTGTGCTATGAATATCTCATAATAAAAAAAACATGAGCTCAGGTTCAAGTTTATGTAAACTACTTTAACCAATAAACAGTTGTGCATAAGAGCATTATACGCCAGTCACATTTTCTAAGAATAAAGTTAAATTAAAGAACCTTAGCTCACATACCCCACGTCCCCACATTGTCATTGGAGGAATAAAATATGTGTAAGAAAAAAAAATTGTATAAGAAAAAAAAATTGAGTCATAATTTCCTGTCAATATGCACATCTACATAGTTTGTCCTTATTATCTACAAAGTTTTTATGAAATTATGTTGTGTGGTTTCAGAGGAGTTGCGATGACAAACTGTTGCAGAAGTACATTGAAACAAATAAGTTCAAAGGGGCGCAACTCCTAGAAAAAAATTGAATCATAATTTCCTGTCGATATACACATCTACATAGTATGTCCTTATTATCCGAAAAGGTTTCATGAAATTCTGTTGTGTGGTTTGAGAGGAGTTGCGATGACAAAAGGTTGCAGTAGTATATTGGGCAAATATGTTCAAAGGGGCGTAACTCCTGGGAAAAAAATTGAATTGTAATTTCCTGTCGATATGCACATCTACATAGTATGTCCTTATTATCTGAAAAGGTTTCATGAAATTCTGTTGTGTGGTTTGAGAGGAGTTGCAATGACAAACTGTTGCAGTAGTAAATTAAAGTAAATAAGTTCAAAGGGGCATAACTCCTAGAAAAATAATTGAATCACAATTTCCTGTCGATATGCACAACTACATAGTATGTCCTTATTATCTGAAAAGGTTTCGTGAAATTCTGTTGTGTGGTTTGAGAGACGTTGCGATGACAAGAAACAGTAAAATTGAGAATGGAAATGGGGAATGTGTCAAAGAGACAACAACCCGACCAAATAAAAAACAACAGCAGAGGGTCACCAACAGGTACAGGGGCGGATCCAGCCATTTTTAAAAGGGGGGGTTCCTAACCCAGGACAAAGGGGGGGTTCCAATTACATGTCCCCATTCAAATGCATTGATCGTCCAAAAAAAAGGGGGGGTTCCAACCCCCGGAACCCCCCCTCTGGATCCGCGCCTGAGGTCTTCAATGTAGCGAAAAATTCTCGCACCCGGAGGGGTCCTTCAGCTGGCCCCTAAACAAATATATACTAGTCCAGTGATAATGAACGCCATACTAATTTCCAAATTGTACACAAGAAACTAAAATTAAAATAATACAAGACTAACAAAGGCCAGAGGCTCCTGACTTGGGACAGGCGCAAAAATGCGGCGGGGTTAAACATGTTTGTGAGATCTCAACCCTCCCCCTATACCTCTAACCAATGTAGAAAAGTAAACGCATAACAATACGCACATTAAAATTCAGTTCAAGAGAAGTCCGAGTCTGATGTCAGAAGATGTAACCAAAGAAAATAAACAAAATGACAATAATACATAAATAACAACAGACTACTAGCAAAGGACTGACGGACGGACGGACGGACGGACGGACGGACTGAGGGACGGACGGGTCAAAACATTATACCCTCAACAACCCGTTGCGTGGGGTATAAAAACTTCTCAATATTCTCTATAAATCAAAAATTTTTGAAAAACTAAAGGGAGGTTATCTTATTGCGAACCCTATCGTAGTTTTCCACAGATTCACCGGCAAGTTACCTGTCCATTTAAACTTTTGTAAGTTCTATTGTCCAATCTAACAAATACAATAGCTATTGTTCTCTGTTAAGTTTATTCAATGGGACCTTTACATTTCTTGCAAGAGAAATCTATCACTCACTGATTAATTTACTGG
This sequence comes from Mytilus edulis, assembly GCF_963676685.1. Taxonomy (NCBI): domain Eukaryota; kingdom Metazoa; phylum Mollusca; class Bivalvia; order Mytilida; family Mytilidae; genus Mytilus; species Mytilus edulis. Next base: position 14,495,754 of record NC_092344.1, read on the forward strand.
AACAAAAACTTGAACTGTCAATGATGAAAAATACATGTACAAATAAGTAATTATAAAACTGCATGTGATGTTGTATTTATTCAATCAATAACACATTTTTAATTTGTTTGATATAAACAGATTTAAAAATTAAAAGTTGATTTCTGATCAAATTTCAACATTTTACCTATTAAAATTTGATTTTTTTTAGTCTGTTCACAAATAAAAACTTGAAATGATAATATTTAAATAAAGGTCTTCATAAATTTTGTATTCTTTATAACTGAATAACCACAAAAAACATGCAAATTCTTTGAAACATAAATGCATGCAGTAGTTAAAAAAAATCAGAAATAAACTTTTTTATAATTAAATCAGTGCTTATATTGAACAGATTGAAAATATATTATTGATATTGAATAAATACTGTATCACTTGCAGTTTATGTGAGTTTATACATGTATTTCAATCAACAAAGAAGATATTATTTTGGTCAGGCAAATTAATCAATGAGTGATAGATTTCTCCTAGAAGAAATTCAAATGTCCAAGTGAATAAACTACACAGAGAACAATAGCTATTGTATTGATTCAATGGGACAGGTTAACTTGCAAAAGTTTAAATACCTTGGTCAAGAGCAGACGACTCTATGGTAAACTTCCATTTGGTTCACAATAATAGATCTAAACTAGTCACCAAGGTTTCATGAAAACTGCTCAAAGCACTTTAAAGGTATTGTCTGAAAACAGGAAAATCACCCCTTTTTAGCTCACCTGGCCCGAAGGGCCAAGTGAGCTTTTCTCATCACTTGGCGTCCGGCGTCCGTCGTCCGTCGTCCGTCGTCCGTCGTCCGTCGTCGTCGTCGTCGTTAACTTTTACAAAAATCTTCTCCTCTGAAACTACTGGGCCAAATCAAACCAAACTTGGCCACAATCATCATTGGGGTATCTAGTTTAAAAAATGTGTGGCGTGACCCGGTCAACCAACCAAGATGGCCGCCACGGCTAAAAATAGAACATAGGGGTAAAATGCAGTTTTTGGCTTATAACTCAAAAACCAAAGCATTTAGAGCAAATCTGACATGGGGTAAAAATGTTTATCAGGTCAAGATCTATCTGCCCTGAAATTTTCAGATGAATCGGTCAATCGGTTGTTGGGTTGCTGCCCCATAATTGGTAATTTTGAGGAAATTTTGCTGTTTTTGGTTATTATCTTGAATATTGTTATAGATAGAGATAAACTGTAAACAGCAATAATGTTCAGCAAAGTAAGATCTACAAATAAGTCAACATGACCAAAATGGTCAGTTGACCCGTTTAGGAGTTATTGCCCTTTATAGTCAATTTTTAACCATTTTTCGTAAATTAAAGTAATCTTTTACAAAAATCTTCTCCTCTGAAACCACTGGGCCAAATTAATTCAAACTTGGCCACAATCATCTTTGGGGTATCTAGTTTAAAAAATGTGTGGCGTGACCTGGTCAACCAACCAAGATGGCCGCCACCGCTAAAAATAGAACATAGGGGTAAAATGCAGTTTTTGGCTTATAACTCAAAAACCAAAGCATTTTGAGGAGATCTGACATGGGGATATAAATGTTTATCAGGTCAAGATCTATCTGCCCTGAAATTTTCAGATGAATCGGTCAATCGGTTGTTGGGTTGCTGCCCCTGAATTGGTAATTTTGAGGAAATTTTGCTGTTTTTTGTTATTATCTTGAATATTATTATAGATAGAGATAAATTGTAAACAGCAATAATGTTCAGCAAAGTAAGATCTACAAATAAGTCAACATGACCAAAATGGTCAGTTGACCCCTTTAGGAGTTATTGCCCTTTATAGTCAATTTTTAACCATTTTTCATAAATCTAAGTAATCTTTTACAAAATCTCCACTGAAACTACTAGGCCACAATCATCTTTGGGGTATCTAGTTTGAAAAATGTGTCCGATGACCTGGCCATTCAACCAAGATGGCCGCCACGGCTAAAAATAGAACATAGGGGGTAAAATGCAGTTTCTGGCTTATAACTATGAAACCAAAGCATCTAGAGCAAATCTGACAAGAAGTTAAATTGTTAATCAAGTCAATATCTATCTGCCCTGAATTTTTCAGATGAATTGGACAACTGGTTGTTGGGTTGCTGCCCTCCAATTGGTAATTTTTAAAGAAATTTTGCCGTTTTTGGTTATCTTGAATACTATTATAGATAGCGATTAACTGTAAACAGCAATAATGTTCAGCAAAGTAAGATCTACAAATAAGTCAACATGACCTAAATGGTCAATTGACCCCTTAAGGAGTTATTGCCCTTTATAGTCAATTTTTAACAATTTTCATTAATTTGGTAAATTTATGTAAATTTTTACCAAATATAGTTCTCTGTTACTAATGGGCAAAGTTCATTATAGATATAGTTGTAAGAAGCAAAATCATTCAGTAAAGTAAGAACTTCAAACACATCACCATCACCAAAATACAATTTTGTCATGAATCCATTTGTGTCCTTTGTTTAATATGCACATAGACCAAGGTGAGCGACACAGGCTCTTTAGAGCCTCTAGTTTATGAATATAATTACACCTTAATGGCTTATGTAAGAATCCTGGGTTTTGATTGGTTGATAGCCAGTATATTTTTTACCAATTTACTGTTATCAAATGAATATCGTTCATTTTTTAACCCGCCTGGTTATCTGCAAAAAGGATATGCCTTTTTTACCCTCTCTGCCGGGGTATTTGCCAAAAAATACTTTATCCAACTGGACGCTTGTAATGTCACGATCATCAATGAGTTTTTGAAGGTTAACATTCAGTGTAATTAAACAGATATAGCATATGTTCTTGAGGCGTATTTGCGAAAAATACCAGTCTTGAGAATGAATTTCCCTCGCCTTACAGCTTGCGAAATTTAACATTCTCTCATCTGGTATTTTTTTTGCAAATACCCCTCCTTAAAATGATTTATCTGTTCAAAAACCAATCACCTGGAAACATAAAATCTAAAATTTATAAAAATCAAAAGGGAGCTCAAGTCAATAGTTTTAGACAGACAGACAGACAGACAGACAGACCAGACCAGACCAGACCAGACCAGACCAGGACAGGACAGGACAGGACAGGACAGGACAGGACAGACAGACAGACAGACAGACAGACAGACAGACAGACAGACAGACAGACAGACAGACAGACAGACAGACAGACAGACAGACAGACAGACAGACAGACAGACAGACAGACAGACAGACAGACAGACAGACAGACAGACAGACAGACAGACAGACAGACAGACAGACAGACAGACAGACAGACAGACAGACAGACAGACAGACAGACAGACAGACAGACAGACAGACAGACAGACAGACAGACAGACCAGACCAGACAAGACAGACAGACAGACCAGACAGCACAGACAGAACAGACAGACAGTATACACCCACTTTTTTAAAGCGGGGGTTAAAAATATAATCCCAAAGTCAACATAACATCATACATGTAGAGTAAAATTATGTCCACAGGAAGTTAACAGTAAAATGTGAAATTTTAGCTACAACTTTTTTTTGTGTGCATAATTTGTGTTTAAGTCAAAATCTTGAATAAATCCCATCTTGCCAATTTGAACCAGAGGAACGTTAGAATCAACAGCATGGAAGACATGAACATTGAATCAAGATCTTGTCAAGACTATGTTCTAGGAATTATGAAATCAAATCCCTGTGAAAATAACCTTTTTAATTTACGATTTATCTCCTGAAAATTATTTATCAATCAACTCTTTATTGTCAAAAACTTGACACAGTTTTATACCTAGTCATCATGGTCATGTTTCCTTTATGTTTAAAGCTTGAAACTATTTTAAGTCAAAGAGAGATAATAAGTTTATAAATTTCATGATGGATGACCATGTGAAAAGTTGTAATTGTTAGTCACTGAAAAGATGAAATTTATATAGATCATTCATTGGGACATTGGCTGTCAAATTTGTGTTCACTGATGTGACTCAAATTCTCATGTTGGATTTATAACATACATAAAACATAATTCAAACATGCACATACATGTATTACTCCAACCTGGATTTTCCTTTTGAGAAAATATGCTTAAGTCTTTTTATTTCAGTAAACTTTTTAAACATATAATATAATAATTCCTTATAACATAACAAATCTTACTTTTTGTCCATGTAAAGTAAAATAATTATATAACTTACTTTTTGTCCATGTAAAGTAAAATAATTATATAACTTACTTTTAGAAAGCTTGTAGCTATAGAGAATTTGACCATTTGTTCTCTACCATCCTCTCCAAGATCAATAAGTAATGTCTGCCAAGCCACCTCATTAAATACCTCCTCTCCTGACTGTGAACTCAAGATTACTGATTCATCCTATAATGATAAAATTTATATCTGAGTTAATAGTAGATTTTTTTGAAAATATGTAAGATACAATGAACATAGACCACTGTTGGGGATACTAGGGGGAGAGTCTAAACCCAAAGTCCCCACTCACTCTAAGTAGGCAAATTAAAAATATTGATGGAACACTAGTTAAGTATCAAAATCAGGATTTGACATTTTTTACTCCAAAATTGTAATTGTCGGGCAGGAGTAATTTTTTTATCCATGCAGAACTTAAAGCAAGAAGTACAGGTAAGAGAAACTGTTAATTCCTTTATGTATGTTTACATATGTCATCATGTTTTTTCCTGAAAAAGTATAGGGCTGTTAGGGAACACTATTTATTTTCAATTTTTTAATCATTTAAATCATTTGTGTTATCACTATCATTATGCAATTCTAATAACAAATATAAGAAGAATATGACTAAGGATACAGATGCCCCAAGTTAAAAAGGGGGATGAGTGTTCATGGTCTAAAACATTAAATGACTTACAACCCAAATACGAACTCTGTCTATGTGTTGTGGTTCTTAGCATTGCGTTTATGAGTTCATCAAATTTGGATGATGAGACAAACTTAAGACGTTAAAAATTAGAAAAATGTCAATGGAAAAAACTCTAGTACAGTAAGCTACTCACACCGACCAAATTTAAACTTTGTCTGTCTGTTTTGGTTCTTAGCATTGTGTATGAGTTTCATAAATTTGGGTGAGGAAAATTTAAGCTAGAGTGTGGAAATGAATATGGGATGGACAGATGGACCAGCAAACTTGTTTAATATCGTACTTTACAAATTTGATTATTTTTTTAAAGATTTGACCCACCTGTTGATGCAAGATCTCTGGGCTTGTTGACACTGTCTGCTTTTGTAACTGTTGATTGTCTTTTATGCTTCCTGGACTCTGAAAAACATATGAATTTTTATATTTAATTGAGAAATATAAAAAAACTAGAGGCTCTAAAGAGCCTGTGTCGCTTACCTTGGTCTATGTGCATATTAAACAAAGGACACAAATGGATTCATGACAAAATTGTATTTTGGTGATGGTGATGTGTTTGAAGTTCTTACTTTACTGAACATTCTTGCTTCTAACAATTATATCTGTAATGAACTTTGCCCATTAGGAACAGAGAAAAATATTTGGTAAAAATTTACATAAATTTACCAAATTAATGAAAATTGTTAAAAATTGACTATAAAGGGCAATAACTCCTTAAGGGGTCAATTGACCATTTAGGTCATGTGGACTTATTTGTAGATCTTACTTTGATGAACATTATCGCTGTTTACAGTTTATAGCTATCTATAATAGTATTCAAGATAATAACCAAAAACAGCAAAATTTCTTTAAAAATTACCAATTGGAGGGCAGCAACCCAACAACCGGTTGTCCAATTCATTTGAATATTTCAGGGCAGATATATATTGACTTGATTAACAATTTAACTCCTTGTCAGATTTCCTCTAAATGATTTGGGTTTCAGAGTTAAAAGCAAAAAACTACATTTTACCCCTGTTCTATTTTTAGCCGTGGTGGCCATCTTGGTTGGATGGCCAGGTCATCGGACACATTTTTCAAACAAGGTACCTCAAAGATGATTGTGGCCAAGTTTGAATTAATTTGGCCCAGTAGTTTCAGAAGAGAAGATTTTTGTAAAAGATAACTAAGATTTACGAAAAATGATTAAAAATTGACTATAAAGGGCAATAACTCCTTAAGGGGTCAACTGACCATTTCGGTCAAGTTGACTTATTTGTAAATCTAACTTTGCTGAACATTATTCCTGTTTACAGTTTATCTCTATCTATAATAATATTCAAGATAATAACCAAAAACGGCAAAAATTTCATCAAAATTACCAATTCAGGGGCAGCAACCCAACAACAGGTTGACCGATTCATCTGAAAATTTCAGGGCAGATAGATCTTGACCTGATAAACATTTTTACCCCACATCAGATTTCCTCTAAATGCTTTGGTTTTTGAGTTATAAGCCAAAAACTGCATTTTACCCCTATGTTCTATTTTTAGCCGTGGCGGCCATCTTGGTTGGTTGACCGGGTCACGCCACACATTTTTTAAACTAGATACCCCAAAGATGATTGTGGCCAAGTTTGGATTAATTTGGCCCAGTAGTTTCAGAGGAGAAGATTTTTGTAAAAGATTACTTATATTTATGAAAAATGGTTAAAAATTGACTATAAAGGGCAATAACTCCTAAAGGGGTCAACTGACCATTTCGGTCATGTTGACTTATTTGTAAATCTAACTTTGCCGAACATTATTGCTGTTTACAGTTTATCTCTATCTATAATAATATTCAAGATAATAACCAAAAACAGCAAAATTTCCTCAAAATGACCAATTCAGGAGCAGCAACCCAACAACGGGTTGACCGATTCATCTGAAAATTTCAGGGCAGATAGATCTTGACCTGATCAACATATTTACCCCATGTCAGATTTCCTCTAAATGCTTTGGTTTTTGAGTTATAAGCCAAAAACTGCATTTTACCCCTATGTTCTATTTTTAGCCATGGCGGCCATCTTGGTTGGTTGGCCGGGTCACCGGACACATTTTTTAAACTAGATACCCCAATGATGATTGTGGCCAAGTTTGGTTTAATTTGGCCCAGTAGTTTCAGAGGAGAAGATTTTTGTAAAAGTTAACGACGACGGACGACGACGGACGCAGGACGACGACGGACGCAGGACGACGGACGCCGGACGCAAAGTGATGGGAAAAGCTCACTTGGCCCTTCGGGCCAGGTGAGCTAAAAATGTAGCCATTGTGAGCATGGTGAATGATAGCTTATCTCCACAATTTCTTTATAATCTAAATGATTGTATTTTCATTGTCATCTAAAACATGGTGTACTATATAAATCATCATAGGTTAAATACCCATCATTGTATAACTTAATCAGGTGATTTCAGGATCACTTATTTAAGTGCTGGTGATGATGGCAATAAAAAATGTTAGCAAAAACAACTTAGATTCTTTAAAACTACTTTTAACTTAGTAAATTAATATGTAAAGTATAGTTGGTTAGTTTTTCCACGAGTGCCTATTATCTTAGTTAAGAAGGAGTGGTCAACTAGACATTCATATGCTTGAGGATACCAAACTATACTTGATTGCATAAGTTTCCTTACAATCCTTGGCAACAGTCCGGCAGGACCTGGGAATTTCCTCTTTGTTCTAACAGGAGTCTTTAGATGGCTTTCTTCATGCTGTCTAGTTTTACTCTGTCTTGTAAAATGACTTGCTGGTTCCTGGTTCTCTGTTACTACAATGTGCTGGGATACTGCTGGTACTCTAGCCTGTGTATGGTGTGTTTCACTTATCCTGGAATCTTGTCTTATTTCCTGTTGACAGTTTGTATTCTGAATCTGTTTCTCTGGTCTTAACCTTTTGTTAGATGATTGATGATCAGACTCAGAGGATAATCTTTTCATACAGCCACTAGCATTCCCATCCTTTGCAGGAGTTCTCCTATCTGTTATATCATCCAGTGGTAGGTCCTTAAACTAGAGGCTCTAAAGAGCCTGTGTCGCTCACCTTGGTCTATGTGCATATTAAACAAAGGACACAAATGGATTCATGACAAAATTGTATTTTGGTGATGGTGATGTGTTTGAAGTTCTTACTTTACTGAACATTCTTGCTTCTTACAATTATATCTATAATGAACTTTGCCCATTAGTAACAGAGAAAAATATTTGGTAAAAATTTACATAAATTTACCAAATTAATGAAAATTGTTAAAAATTGACTATAAAGGGCAATAACTCCTTAAGGGGTCAATTGACCATTTAGGTCATGCGGACTTATTTGTAGATCTTACTTTGATGAACATTATCGCTGTTTACAGTTTATCGCTATCTATAATAGTATTCAAGATAATAACCAAAAACAGCAAAATTTCTTTAAAAATTACCAATTGGAGGGCAGCAACCCAACAACCGGTTGTCCAATTCATTTGAATATTTCAGGGCAGATATATATTGACTTGCTTAACAATTTAACTCCTTGTCAGATTTCCTCTAAATGATTTGGTTTCAGAGTTATAAGCAAAAAACTACATTTTACCCTTATGTTCTATTTTTAGCCGTGGTGGCCATCTTGGTTGGATGGCCAGGTCACGCCACACATTTTTCAAACAAAGTACCTCAAAGATGATTGTGATTAAGTTTGAATTAATTTGGCCCAGTAGTTTCAGAGGAGAAGATTTTTGTAAAAGATAACTAAGATTTACGAAAAATGGTTAAAAATTGACTATAAAGGGCAATAACTCCTAAAGGGGTCAACTGACCATTTCGGTCATGTTGACTTATTTGTAAATCTTACTTTGATGAACATTATTGCTGTTTACAGTTTATCTCTATCTATAATAATATTCAAGATAATAACCAAAAACAGCAAAATTTCCTCAAAATGACCAATTCAGGGGCAGCAACCCAACAACGGGTTGACCGATTCATCTGAAAATTTCAGGGCAGATAGATCTTGACCTGATAAACATATATACCCCGTCAGATTTCCTCTAAATGCTTTGGTTTTTGAGTTATAAGCCAAAAACTGCATTTTACCCCTATGTTCTATTTTTAGCCGTGGCGGCCATCTTGGTTAGTTGACCGGGTCACGCCACACATTTTTTAAACTAGATATCCCAAAGATGATTGTGGCCAACTTTGGATTAATTTGGCCCATTAGTTTCAGAGGAGAAGATTTTTGTAAAAGATTACTTAGATTTATGAAAAATGGTTAAAAATTGACTATAAAGGGCAATAACTCCTTAAGGGGTCAACTGACCATTTCCGTCATGTTGACTTATTTGTAAATCTAACTTTGCTGAACATTATTGCTGTTTACAGTTTATCTCTATCTATAATAATATTCAAGATAATAACCAAAAACGGCAAAATTTCCTCAAAATTACCAATTCAGGGTCAGCAACCCAACAACAGGTTGACCGATTCATCTGAAAATTTCAGGGCAGATAGATCTTGACCTGATAAACATTTTTACCCCCATCAGATTTCCTCTAAATGCTTTGGTTTTTGAGTTATAAGCCAAAAACTGCATATTCCCCTATGTTCTATTTTTAGCCGTGGCGGCCATCTTAGTTGGTTGACAGGGTCAAGCCACACATTTTTTAAACTAGATACCCCAAAGATGATTGTGGCCAAGTTTGGATTAGTTTGGCCCAGTAGTTTCAGAGGAGAAGATTTTTGTAAAAGATTACTTGGATTTATGAAAAATGGTTAAAAATTGACTATAAAGGGCAATAACTCCTAAAGGGGTCAACTGACCATTTCGGTCATGTTGACTTATTTGTAAATTTAACTTTGCCGAACATTATTGCTGTTTACAGTTTATCTCTATCTATAATAATATTCAAGATAATAACCAAAAACAGCAAAATTTCCTCAAAATGACCAATTCAGGGGCAGCAACCCAACAACGGGTTGACCGATTCATCTGAAAATTTCAGGGCAGATAGATCTTGACCTGATAAACATATTTACCCCTTGTCAGATTTCCTCTAAATGCTTTGGTTTTTGAGTTATAAGCCAAAAACTGCATTTTACCCTTATGTTCTATTTTTAGCCGTGGCGGCCATCTTGGTTGGTTGACCGGGTCACGCCACACATTTTTTAAACTAGATACCCCAATGATGATTGTGGCCAAGTTTGGTTCAATTTGGCCCAGTAGTTTCAGAGGAGAAGATTTTTGTAAAAGTTAACGACGACGGACGACGGACGACGACGGACGACAGACGACGGACGACGACGACGCCGGACGCCGGACGCAAAGTGATGGGAAAAGCTCACTTGGCCCTTCGGGCCAGGTGAGCTAAAAAAGAAAAACTAAAAATAAGTAATAAATTATTATAATAGAAAGGCTTTAAAAATGATTTTGTCATATATAGTCATCAACATTCACCAAGTGCACATGAGTTGTAGTCTCATGAAAACAAGGGAATTTTAATAGGGTTTTTATTTATAGAAACATTTATTGATTATCCCTTTTTTTTCTATGTAGCATTTTTTTTATTTTTCATTTCTTTATTTTCAAAGATCAGCCGTTTTACATGTAAGCCTATGGAGCAGTCAATTACAAGACTGCAACCATTCGATTCTGAATGAAAACCAGAAGACTGGATGTTTCAATATGATTGTACATTATGGAATGAATTCTGAATTACAATACCAAATTTCTTCAGATATTATCAAGTTGCAGTTAATATTCATGTATTTACTTTTCAACTTGTAATACTATTAAATATTATTGATAATTGCTGTGCTTATGTTTCATGTGTTTAATGGCATGAATAATGTTCAGTTTAACGTCTTGTCTTGTACCCGTTTAAAAAGGGACATGCTGATTGTGCAAGTCATCAATATAAGCATGTGTTCGACTTGTGATTTTTTTCTTTATTACTGGAGTAAACATTCATTTTTTTAATCAATCTTTCCATTTGCTGCAAACGTAATTAAATAATGCAATCTGTCATCTATCTAGTTCTTCTGTCAGGTGTGTTAATCTACCTGTACAAGTGATTAATGATCTTTAGCCGGATATCCCTCAGAGCTTGAAAACTGTATCAAGAGTACCCTTTGGATTACAATACAATAACCTACGGGTTAATTGTTTATAGCTACTAACAAAAATGGCAGAGACTAGAAAGGGGGTCTCAATGTGGGGTTCCGATCCCGGATCCCGCTTACTGTTTTGTTAGATTCCTGTATCCCGCTTACACTATGTGCGTATGCAATTCTCATTTTTTTGTAATTTCCCGGGTCCCGCAAGACCTCATTTCGTTTTCACGACACAATAATTTGACCTTCACGTTTCACGCTAACGAAAAATCGGCAATCCCGCATCACGCTTAGACCCCAATGAGACCCACTAGAAAAAACACACAAATTTTGACATTGGCGGAAGATAATTTATTATTTAAGGTTTATCATAACAAATGGACACATATGGCCATATTTTCACTTGAAAAACCACTCTGTTTACAGACTTATCTGTGCAGTTTGGAAAGTTTTAAGGCATCCACTAGATATATATATATAAAAGTTAAATTTATTTTGCATAACAGAAAGATAATTAACTACCCCTAAAGTTACATAGGGACCATTAAAGTAAAACAAGGTCGAAAATTATAGTTAGTTTAATAAACAAACCTCCCAAAAGTTATCATCATCATCTGGAATTTCAAACATTTTGATTGAAAGATGGATCTTTAGTATTTAATTTCACCGCTCTTGCATCAATGTGTGTACTTTGTAAACTTCGTCACGAATAGTGGGGCAGAACACATATCCGGTTTTATTTTACAACCTTGGTCCTCACAGTTGGATTGCACTGTCAGCGTTGTCTGAGTAATAACTTACATATAATGACACGACTTATTTATAATAGTTAGAGACCAGCACGTGTAGCATGATTAACTCTGAAGGGAATCGTTTATTTTTTTTCTGTCAAAATCGCAGGGACCACTCACTTAATTATATGCCACGGGTCAAGTCGGACCAAGATCCGTCGGCCTAAAATCCCAACCAATATAAATTATAAAAAAGAAGATGTGGTATGATTGCCAATGAGACAACTGTCCCCCAAGAGACCAAAATGACACAGACATTAACAACTATAGGTCACTGTACGGCCTTCAACAATGAGCAAAGCCCATACCGCATAGTTAGCTATAAAAGGCCCCGATAAGACAATGTAAAACAATTCAACAAGAAAACTAACTGCCTTATTTAAATAAGAAATGAATGAATAACAAATATGTAACACATAAACAAACGACAACCACTGAATTACAGGCTCCTGACTTGGGACGGGCACATACATAAATAATGTGGCAAGACCAGTTGGGTCGGTTAATGAGACACTTCAGATCGTCTGTAAACTGTACGCTTACTGACTGTCAGTTGAGTTTATGATTTCATGCTGATGCAGCTTGACTTACAAAATATAAAGTATTACATGAGGCACAATCTGGATTTCGATCTAACCACTCATGTCAGACAGCCCTTACCAAATTAATTGACACCTGGCTCAAATGTATTGATAATGGTAATGTTGTAGGAACAGTCTTTCTAGATTTAAAAAAGGCATTTGATCTCGTTAATCACACCATTCTCTGCCATAAATTACATTTATACAAAGTCTCTTATCATTCAATAAAATGGTTTGAGTCGTACCTGTCTAATAGAAAACAAAAAGTGTGCTCTGGTAATACAGCCTCAGAATCTAAATGCATCAAATATGGGGTTCCCCAAGGGTCCATTTTAGGTCCCCTTTTGTTTGTCTTATTCATAAATGACATGACTTTAGAAGCCACTCATACAGCCATTGATATGTATGCTGATGATACAACACTTCATACATATGGAACAAATAAGGAAGTGATAGAAAGGAAACTAAATTACGATGCCAACACCATAAATAATTGGTGTCTGAACAATAGGATGGTTATAAATCCCTTAAAAACTACTTCTATGTTGATTGGAACAAATAAGAAAAGGACTATGCTAGGAAATGATATGAATATATGTATACAAGATAGCCCAATCACACCCGTTGAAATACAGAAACTTTTGGGTGTATATATTGACAAAAATTTGGACTGGAAATTTCAAATTGACTATGTATGTAAAAACTTAAGTTCTCGTATCGCACTGCTATCTAGAATTAAGAAATTTTTGGATATAAGTAGTAGAAAGCTGTTTTATAATGCTTATATTCTGCCCATATTTGATTTTTGTTGCTCAATATGGGGAAATTGCTATGAGGATGGATATAACAAAATTCTTAAAATGCAGAAAAGAGCTGCAAGGATTATACTTGATGCACCAATACTAACACCTAGTATAAATTTATTTAAAGAGCTAAAGTGGTTGAATTTCAAATCTAGAATTTCCTATCATAAACTTATTCTTGTTCATAAAATTCTAAACGATAAAGCACCTGATTACTTAAAGGAACTCTGTTGTCCAATTGTTAACCTACATAGTAGAAATCTAAGGTCATCTGCAAATAATAATTTAGCTGTTGTACGACCGAACACAAATTCAATGAAGAAATCTTTTGCATATAGCTCATCTATACTTTGGAATAAACTACCAAATGAACATGATGAAATAAAATGTTGTGAAAACCTGGACACTTTTAAACAAAAATGTGTTGATTTCTTGACTATAAATGATTTATAACAACTTACTCAAATATTCTAATGATTTGTATGTTATGTATATATATGAATTTATTTTTCTCTTGTTCTACAGACAGTTTATAGTTAGTATGAATAGTGCATTTACATAATATGTTAGAAACTGTAAGCTTTGTAATATTTGTACTGTTTGTTCTTTGTGAGGGCCTCAAGGTAGATTAGCGAAAGCTAATTGAGTCACCCTCTTTAAATAAAGTCATTACTTACTTACTTACTTACTTACTTATGTTTTACATTAAACAAAAAAATCCAAGTATTATAAGAATAAGAATATTTTATTTCCAATTAACAGAAACCTATAAAGAGCTTTCATCACATACAAGTATATAAGATTATACAATCTTTACAATATTATATTGTTTGTTTCATTTTTGTCAAACATTTGTACACTACCTGCCACGAATTAGCCTAAATGTGGTGCTTAAAAGTGGTGTGCAAAAACCAAAAATCAAATCAAATTGTACACTACCAATGTGAATTAGGAGATAACTGTATTGTATTTTAAGCTCCGACGGCATCAATTGGGGATTTGATGGTCGCAAATTAAGTTTACTGGCGACGCTAATACATCATTACATGTTTATATAACATGTATAAAATAATGAATAAAAGAACTGAAGTTATGGGGTTGTGAGCACATACATGTAGTGATGTCTATAGGTTTCAAATGATGTTTGTTGAGTTAGAGTTACTTCCCTTGGCAATGCTGAAGGGATAAACAAAAGTCTTACAAGAGATTCTTACTACTACTAGATTGTAGTAATGAATATTAAAGCAGGTCCAACAAAAATGAAATTGTTTAGAAAAGTCCTTTTCTATAGTCTAGCACTCAGTATAACAAGTTGAAGTTAGATGTAGGAATAAAGTTGAAATATTATTTTGTTTAAAGGTAAAAATATTTTATGTATCTTTTCAGGTTCAAGATGAACATTTCAAAAAGTGTTTTGCTATTGAAAAGCAGAACAAGCAAAAGTGTATTATATGTTCATAACAGAATAAATGTGTCTTTGTCATCATGCTGTCAGTGTTTACATAACCAGAACAATAATACATTCAGCCAATCAAGGAAGTTCTCTAGTGGATACCATTTCAGTCATAATAAACTAAATGGTAGAAAATTTTTGCAACCAAATTTCTTTCTAGAACAATCTTTAAAAACTTCATTTACTGGTATCAGACAGCACAACTTTCCTCCAGATGGCAGCTGTTTTAAAGGGAAGGATGTTTATAGGAAACAAACAAGAAACTTGAGTGTAACACCAAAAGCTATTTTAGATGCATCACCAAAAAGTTTACAGCCATATCTGAGACTTATCAGATTTGATAAACCAATAGGTAATTTCTCATTTACCATGTTTACTGTAAATTCAGAAATTGTTGCGTGTATTTATATTGCTTTTTTGTCATTTTAGACTGAAATGTGATTTATTTTTTTTGAGATATTCATAAAAATCATGTAAGATTCATATATAAAGAAAAAAAAATAATGTGAGTTTTAATTATTGGGATTATAATCCTGTCACATTTTTTCGCAATACATGTAATAAAAATATTGCAATTATTTCTGAATTTACAGTAATTTAAAAAAAAAAACTTGATAATTAATATAAGTATTTTCATGACAACACACAGTCATGCTTATTAGGCATCATTAATTTAAACAGAAAAACAATGGAACAGTTGTTTACAATTCAAGATAGCGACAGAAGTGTGAATATGATTATTTAAAAAATTTAACAAAAAATTATTGGGGACAAAATCATCAAAATGACATGTAAAACTATTCATGCTATTGGAGACAAAATCATCAATCACAAAGTCCAATGAAGTCAGCCACTGTATTGTGATGTCCAGGTACAACAAACATTACAAATGCTGGCTATAAAATTATTTTAATGATAATTTTTGGTCTAATTTGAAAGTGACATGTATACAAATACAATTATAACTGGTGTCAGTGACTTATTTTAGGAACTTGGTTGTTGTACTGGCCATGTACATGGAGCATAGGTTTAGCTGCAGCACCAGGTCATCTTCCTGACCTTTGGCTTTTGACCTTGTTTGGAGCAGGTGCATTCTTCATGAGAGGTGCTGGCTGTATTGTTAATGATATGTGGGACAGAGATATTGATAAAAAGGTGAATGATAATGACTACATTTGAAAAAAAAATAAAAATATGTGCACATCAGTCCCATTGTATTGACAATGTGGCCAAATGAAAAGGGTGGATTTGACAAGGGGGTTACAATACTATTTCCCTTTAGGGAAATGACCCTTTAACCAGTGGGAACTTTTAAGAGGGACTGTAGTTTTGACTCTTTACATTTGATAATTTCCACTGATCAAAGAAACTGATAGTGTAGGTGGGGCAATTGTATGCTATGGACATATTCTTGTTTTGCTATGTGATTTCATACCTCTTTTTTTCCACCTGAAACAGGCTTCAATGAAACAAATTAAAGCTTGCTTTACCTTAATCATGTTAATGGTCCAATACCAATGACATGTATATGGGATTAATCTGATCCACAACCCTGGATATCTCTTATTTAGTTGTATCAGATCTCTCCCCAATGTTAACATTTACTTGTCAGATCCTAACCTGAAAGTAATTGATGTAAAAGAATGTCCAAATTTGATATTTTTGAATATGGCATGTAAAACAACAGAGACAAAATCATCACTATATTTTGATATACAACAAATGCTAGTCTGACATAGATATAATAGTGAATTTATATGAAGGAAGAAAATTTATTGTTAAACAGGTTGAAAGAACCAAACTTAGACCTTTAGCCAGTGGAGAATTAACGTACTTCCAGGGTTTGTGTTGTCTTGGTGGGATGTTGTCTGTTTCACTAGGAATACTTCTACAGTTAAATTGGTACAGGTATGTAACTTTGTGTTTGTCCATTCATATTGCAGAAAAACAGTATTAAAACATGAGATTCGTATGTCCAATAGCCATAAAGTTGGTAAAAAATATTAAAAAGGCCCAATATCTGCGTGCACATCATTGTATTTGAAATAACAAAGGAGAATACACATGAAAATAGACATTTTCAGTTCAAGGACTTCACAGTTATTAGGTCTGAAGAAAGTCAACTAGAACAAAACTCAGCGGTTTAATACTAACTGATTGTGTACAAAGATACTGAAAGTCAGCTTAATATTTACCTGTATTTCTATAAAAAATGTACATTTGGTGGCCTTCGGCTGTTATCCAATTATCAGTCAGAGCTCAGACATAAATAAGTCTGAATCTGCTTTTGACTCATAGAGGTCTAAATTTGTAAGTTTTAGGATTTGTCTCCCTTTAATGTAAGACAAAATACGACTTAAATAAGTCAAATATTGTTAAACAAGAAATACCGTAATTGACCAGAATCAAAAAGTTGCAAATATCGACTTCTACAAGTCGATGAGTGATCAAAATTGGTTAACTTTAAGACCCACGCATATTTATAAGGAGGTCATGCATCTAAATCCAATAATGGCAACATTGAAAGCCAATGCTTTGTCTTCTAAAGAAAAATATGAATGAGAGTCTAAAAAATCGGAGATAATGTTAATAAACCTTACAATGCAACCACCTGGAATCACACTTAATGAGGTAAAACATCTTGTGTTTAGTAAGGATGTTCAATAAGATAATTAAATACAGATAACTTAAGTTCTTGTGAACTCTCATACAGGTTTTTGCTGTCATAGGTGTTGTAGTTTGGCCACAAAGTAACATTAAGTTTTTTCACCAAATAAATAGACCTAAACAAGTCTGTCATTTTCTGACTTAGATAAGTCTAAAATTGAAACTACATTTTTATAATAAATACATGTTTCGACTTATTTAAGTCAAAAACAGAAATCGACTTGTTTATGTCTGAGCTCTGACTTATCTGGTTATTGAGTTGGGTTGTTGTCTCTTTGTCATATTCCCATTCTCCATTTTGTGTTAGATTATACTGGGTCTTCATGAATAGAAAGTATAATTTTAATAGTAAAGCTGTAGATACAAACATTTCATTTGTTATTTTGTTGACAGTGTTGTATTGGGAGCAGCTTCCATGGTCCTGGTCGTTACATATCCACTTGCAAAGAGGGTAACATTCTGGCCACAGGCAATGTTAGGTAAGTATGGCAATTAAAGTTTGCTGTAAATATATATAAAATAACAGAGAATTGGTTGCAACAAAACCAAACTTACAAAGTTTTAATACATCAAAAATATTTGTGTTTACTTACATTTTCAAGGTAATTATGATCATTGTAAATTATAGAAGACAATTTAATTTGACTGAAAATTAAAAAGCACAGTATAACTGTAATGTTGTTCAGAATTGATATTCAAGCATTATTAAGAAAACATGCAACAAGACTGTAATTTAACTACTCAATAAAAGTAGCTTTAAAACCATTACATAAATATTTTTTTCTGATAAATACTAGAAAAATGGTATTGTTAATTCTATAAAATGATTTATTACATTTGTATATTTAAGTGTAAACATGCCAGTTTTCTATTTTAGGAGTGACTTTAAATTGGGGTGTTCTGATAGCCTGGTCTGCAATACAAGGAAGTATTCAAACACCAGTTGCTTCCCTTTACTTAGCCTCTGTTTTGTACACAATGATCTACGATTCCATTTATTCCCATCAGGTACCTAACAGTTGTAGTACTTTAATGTTGCCTTGGATATAGTAAACTTTCATTGTAGTCTTTTGAATCACAGGCAAAAATTCTAGATGTAAGTTTTTGTCCAAGATGGTCGGTTAAAATTGGTCGTTAGCTTATCAAAGTGTAAATTTTTTCCCCCAAGGTTGTGCCATACTTTTGATAAAATATAAACAGGAAGTTCCACAGTCTGTTTGTTGTATAAGCATGAAGCATGATTATCTTTTTTTTGCAACTTATTTTGATCTGCTAGCTCCTTTAACTTTTCTGCTAATGTAATGCACAGATTCTTTTCTCATATTTAATAAACTATGTATTATAATGCTTGTGATATAATACTTTGCTACATATCAGAAAGACAATTTGATTCCTAAAATATTCCACTAACAATAAAAGTATGCTCCAACAATTATGTACTACTGTTAATACAAAAAAGTGTCATATGTTTGATATAAATAAATACGGTGGGAGAAGAGTTAACTAAGGGGTAGATAAACTTGCATACTTATGATTGAAGATATACTCTTAATCTTGTAACTCAATTGAGGAAAATATAAAAGGGTAATTATTCTTAAGGGCAACACAATAAAACTATTATGACATCAAAGAATATCCACTTCTCAGCATTTTCATAAAAATGCATATATTTGCCACTTTTTATGTACCCTATAGCTACTAGTTTTTTATTTGCAGAAATGAATCTGTCTATTTGACTGAATCTTCTGTTATGTTCTTGAATGTCATACGTGTCAAAACTAAGGGCAGTTCCTTTCGAATAATTGTGGAAGGACAGAGTTTTATTTTTGAATATGGGTCATTTATGATTGCATGTCAATTGGATGTATATATAAGTTAGATTACTCAACAAAAATATGATGAAGTAAATAAGTTGTGATGATTGTGGTAAAGTGCTTTTGACTCCAATCTTAATTGGCTAGGATTGCCAAAGGTGGATGGTTCTCTCTGAGTTCTCCAGTTTCTTCCACCAATTAAAACTGGCGCCCATGATATAACCAAGTCTGCTGAAAGTGGGGTTTAACACAAATCAATCAAACAATCAATTAATCAACCTAAGCATGTTCATAAATTTAATTACAAAAAATGTTATCCTTTCTTTTGGCCTTAAATCCTGTTAGTAGTATTAAAAAGATATTTGAAAATAATTACAACTCGTACGTGATGTAATGTCCTGATCAATCAAGCATTGTAATGCAGAATTCATATGATTTTGGGATATTTATTCTATCCTTTTTTTTTTTTAAAGTATATAATCATATACATTTACTCTTTTGTTGTTGTAAATATTCTTCTTTTATAATAATCTGTAAACATTTACTGTTAAATCAGAAATGATTGCACTTTTTGGAGAATAGACAAAAATGCAAGATTTATCATTGCGATTTCAGAAAATCTCCATAACAAATGAGTTTATCAGATATCAAAATGTGAGTTCATATTATTATGATACTCATCTACTCACATTATTGGCCATCAAATAATCTAGCAAAAATTTCTGCATTTACAGTAAATGGTATTGATTATTTCATTGGCCTCCAAATCCTTCTTGTGGGAATGTGCTGGATACCCCACTGGAAATTTTGTCAAGTTGATCATTGTTATAACCCTATTAACTGATATAAACAAAACCTCACTGGACATTCAGTCTTGTAAATGATAATTTTACTGATTTAGTGTAAATTTCAGATATTAACTTAGTATAAAATTAAACTGATATGAAAGCTTCAAATGTGATGTACATGTACTTTCATGAAAATATTTTTAAATAAAATGATTTAAAATGTGTGATTATAACATTGCATCATAGAAGTAGATCTTTGCTTGCCGCTTTTGGCCATAGCTAGTCCAAATGACCAATATTAGCTGTTTCCATCACTTGTTGTCTGTTCATTCTTTTCATGCTAATGCAGTGTTCATTTACTTGTAAAACAGACATTTCCCCCAGAAACCACTAAACCATTGCATCCAAATAAAACAAAAAGACAAATCAGCAGCTCACTGATATTTTAACTTCTGAATGTGAGTTGATATATTTGCAAACAAAAGGTTCCAACTATTCCTCTTAAATATTGATAATAGAAAATCGATTAAAAATCATTAAAAAAAAAGTAGTAATAAGCCAGTGGTTATCAAACTTTGATTAAAGGCAGATGTTTTCTCCATGAGAACTCAAACTACCAACGATTTAGGTGACCTCTTCTACTTAAAAAAGATAAAGGCATCAAAAATTTATTCCAAAAAAATATATTTTTTGCAGAATTGACGCATTTTTTTTTGTTTAATTTTGTTGTTGTTGTCTATAATTTACCTAGCATCTTGCATATTGATTTTTGAGGTTGTGAAAATACTAAAAGGACAAAAATAACTTAATCCTCCAATTATCAATTTCAATGTCAGAATATTAAATGCAACAAAGATCAGCTCTCAACCAAAAAGCTCTTCAGCAATTCTGAGTGTTTTGTGGAATATATATAAAAAAAAAATATAAATGTGGGACTCTGAGGCGCGATGGGGGTGCTTAAGTGCGATGGTCTACGCCAAAGTGTGATGGTCTATTTGACGCATGATCGCTAGTTTAACCTCTTTTCTACAGACGTTCACTTATCATATAAGTAGATGTTTAAATGGTTTGTTTTTTAAAATTCGTTATTGTCTATGGCCGTCCTTAATTCAGTTCAAACAAGTTCATGTGAATCAACAATGAACTTTAATTTTTTTTAACTGGTCCTTGTCAAAACTATGTTAATGACATACCCTTGTAACCGGTTTTGACTGATTTTAATTCAGTTTCATACTAAATGAGATATCATACTCTTTGATTTTCTACAACGTACGAAGGTGCGTGACATGGATTTCCCTCAATACATTTGAGTCTGCATACAAACATTCTTCATTATAAAACTAGTATTATAAACGAAATGTTCATGAGACAAACAACGTATAGATAAAATGATAATGCAGAATTATGTACACATGTTAAACAGAAACTTTTGTAGATTTCCCTAGTTTATGTTGAACCACTAGTGGTAAGTCAAAGATATTTGGTATGCAGTTGTCTAAGTATTGGCACATCTCATTACCATGGAGATTATTTGACCCTGCCCCCTCAGTTACGGTCTATTGACTTTGAAATTTTGCTCATTTTTCATGTATTAGTTTCTGATTAGGTCAGTTTATGGGAAACCACTTGTGGTAGGTTAATGATAATTAGTATGCAGTTGTATAAGCATTTATCTATCTCATTTCCATGGAGATTATTTGGCCCTGCCCCCTCAGTCAAGGTCTATTGACCCTGAAACTTTTGCTCAAGTTTTCATGTATTAGTTTGTGATTAGATTGGTTTATGGAGAACAACAAGTGGTAGGTCATTAAATTTGGTATGCAGTTGTATTAGCATTGGCACATCTCATACCATGGAGATTATTTTCCTCCTCTATTTTACATTAACTTATACATCAACAAGAAAAGCATATCAAATGCCGTTTGTGTAGACCATCGCACTTCGACGTAGCTATCATCAAGAAAGCATCACAATGACACTATCGTACTTCGGCATCAAATCATCGCATCTCAGCGTGACCATCACGGTTCGGAGTACCATCGTGGTTCAGAGTCCCACATATATATATATTTATATTTCTTTTTGTGAAAGATGAACTGATTTTTTTTTTATCTAAAATTCTGCATTTTTGAAAAACAATAATAATTTGTCAAGGCATTTTTATAAAGAGCTATTTTGCAGCTGTATGAGCAATACTTGGAGCCCAAGTGACCAAATTCCTCATCTTCATTTTGGAGGAGAAATTGATTTTTGAAGTTGAATTGTGATTTTAAGGCACATTGAAGTTGAATATCATAAGAGCACATAAAAGCACTAAAATTCTAAATTAACCATGTGGTATCTGGTACTATCTTCTGTAACACAACTTGGAATGGTCACTTAAATGGAATCATCAATTTGCTATGGCTATTCAGGACACCCCATTAGAGACCAGTCCTAATTTGTAGCTCAGTAATTTGCTTGGCTTTCTTATCATTTACATGCATATTTGTTGTTAGGGTTAACCTTCAACTATGGGACTATGTTAGGTTGGGCTGCAGTTACAGGCGGGATAGATTGGACCGTTGTTCTTCCCCTTTATATTGGCAGTATGGCATGGACTCTTTCCTATGACACAATATATGCTCATCAAGTGAGTAAGATATACAACTTATAGATTTGGTTTCTGTTCTCCTGGCACTTATTTTGGTTTGTTATTTCTAGTTTGTTGTTTGTTTAAAGCAGGTAAGTGATTCAGTTATCAGATTTTTATTATCAATTCAGTTATTTTTAAATACTATAGTATGATGGTTTTGATTTTTCTGTTTTATTTTGTATTTTTATTTAAGAGATCCTTTAGAAATTGTAATAAATAAATTCAATACAGTTTACAAATTAAAAAATATATTTGTATTTTGAATGAAACAATTTCTTGTCTTAGATTTTAAAGTTAAAAAAAATCTACTATAATCAACCACATTTTTTTTATACATAATCTTAAAATGTCTTGTTTGTTCAGAAATATCTCGTCTTCCTACCTCAGCACATCACAGATTAATACCTGTACCCATAATATATTGTATGTAAACCCTGATAGTGTGCTTTATAGCAGTGAAACAACACATGGGATTGAAATTCTCACAAAATAAAAAAAATCTGATTATTTATAATGTATTTGTAAAAAGTTCACCTGCATAATCAGGTCTAATATTGCAAGTTCAGCGTTCTGTAGGTAAGTATACAATCAATTTGGAAGTACTTCAACTTTAACAAACCTACACAATGTTGAAAAATTCAGGAGAAAAGACTGGAGAAAGGTAATTTTATATAGTCTGACTGGGTATGTACGGTAAACACATTTAAAAAAAGGGTATATCAACTTGTTATCATCCTGTGTATGCATGTAATACTTGCAGCTGGATACTTATCACCATCAAATCTTTTAATCAATTTGAATGACTATTTCAGAGCTTTACCTTTTGCATAGGATTCCTTTCAGAGTAAATCTACTTTTAAGTAATTGTTAGGGCATATTTTCTTTTATTGTTTGAAGGCATTTTTTTCTGCACATTCCCTGACATTCAGCATAGTTGCCTTGTGGAAGCAGTTTTACCTTATGTGTTAGTCATAACTCATAAGTTTGATCCTTGGCTATTATGATTACTTTTAAATGTTTCAAAACTGATATGCACTCATTTTATTGGTTGCTTTTATTAACTCTGGACTTGATGTAAAGAAGATGAAAATGCTGAAAAAGCTTCGAAGCTTTTATTTTATATGATTGGTAAAAAAACTAAATTTTGATGTCAACACTCAAGTAACATAACCTCTCTGTAAAGAACAAACAATAAAAGAGCAGCTCTTAATCAACAACTTGTGTTCCTATTAAGAAATGCTTTTACAGCCCTATAAAATTATTCAAAGAAGCTAAAACTATGAAATAAGAGTTTTATCAAGCTTGGTGTTTGTCAACCTATGTCACTGATAAGCATGATGTGCAGTCAAAGCTTTTGTATTCAATAAGGAAATAAAATATAATATTGAAATCCTAATGAAACATACATGTAATGTACTGTTTTATTTTAGTATGAAATGATTTATAAGCTTTAGTGATTGATATACATTTGTATATAACTATATTATATATACTTTAATACTAAATACTTCAACATACTGTACAATATTTCAGAACGTATCAATAAAAAGTCATTTCAATAAGACTAATTTTTTTTCAGGATAAATATGATGATATGCTGATTGGGGTCAAATCAACAGCATTGAAATTTGGTGATAAGACAAAGCATTGGTTGACTGGTTTTGGAACTATAATGATTGGAGGTTTGACATTGACTGGGGTAGCATTAGATCAGACCTGGCCGTACTATACTGGTGTATCAATAACTGCTGCTCATTTAGCATATCAGGTAAGTTATGTAAACAATAGCAGTAGATCTGAGATCAAGAGATGGGCAATTCCATATAAGGTTACCAATGGATCACCCCTAAATAATTCCTCTGCTACAATTTTCTGATACTTTGCCAGTATGTAGATTGACCATGCTTTTTCAAATATATTATTATAAGTATGTGTCACCATGTTATTTTTCAAGCTTAAAGCTGTACAAAATTGAGCTTGTGCAAAAAATCTCAACTACGCACAGATTAGTCATGGAAAATACTATTTTATGAACAGAAAGAAATCTATCAGATAAAATATAAGAAGATAGGGCCTTTTGTCTGATTTTTAAAACACTGTCTATTGTTTAGATATTTAAATTCTCTGTTGCTGCAATATAGCCTTTTTG
The DNA here is from genome assembly GCF_963676685.1 of Mytilus edulis. Lineage (NCBI taxonomy): Eukaryota > Metazoa > Mollusca > Bivalvia > Mytilida > Mytilidae > Mytilus > Mytilus edulis. Next base: position 14,520,425 of record NC_092344.1, read on the forward strand.
TATTGATATGCCGTTAAGAAATCACTTACCAATCAATCAATCAAAATAACCATAGTAGATCATAGAAAACAGGAGTTGCAATAACTGCACATCTGGTAGTCTGATATAAACCATAATATACTGGTTTGGCACAAGTAATAAAGCATGTCCAGTAGTCTTTTAGAAGATAAGTTAAATACTGTTAAATTGAAAACAGCATAAAACAAATTCTGCTTTAAAAAGAATATATATATATCATCTGTTTATTTTATTAGCACATTGCACGATTATATGGGGATGTTGCTAGACAATCAAGAGAATTAACTCTGGATAAGGTATTAATGATATTTATGGAAAACACCAAATTATTATTTTACACACCTTTTTAGTTAAAATAAAGTTGTGAAATGTGAAATCATAATCTTTTGTAGTGTCTTGAAATTTCCTGTAGCCTATCTAATATGCAATTGTTTTTATTTTTTTCAGTTATATACAGTAGATTTGAACAATGCGGATGATTGTGCTGCAAAATTTAGATCTAATACAGGACTCGGTTTTGTGATGTTTATCGGCATAGTTACTGGAACATTGATGAAAACACAGAAAAATAAAAATGATCAACTTGATAATGTAGAATGAAATGGTTATCTTGAACTTGTTATTTTTTTCTATATTTTATATGACAATGTAACAATATATTTTTAAGGTTTGAGTTCAAAGAAATGTTTCCGATAGATATAATACTTTTGTTATTAAGAGCACCAATGAGAAATACAGTCAGCTGAGCATAATGTATGATAGTAGTATATGGGTGAATCATGGTTGTAAATGAAATATATATATTTATTGTGTCGTCATTTTATATGTTTACAAACTTGAATGAATTTACAATAAAATTAAAATTTATCATAAAGTTGTTTTTTTTGCTGACAGTAGTATTCACATACCAAGAAATAAAAGAGGTTTACAAAGACGAGACAGCAAATTAGCAATAATAGCAACGAAATAAGCTCATCCAGTGGTTGTCAGTATCCAACAGGTGCTTAAACCAAAGAAAAAACTATGCTTGCTTAAAAGAATGTGCAAAAGGAATTTACAATGATCAGAAAATATCAAATCAGACAAACCAGAGATGTAAGACTTCTTTCTATATTCCTGAGCTGCTATACAACCATATGCATTTAGTAGAAAAGTTTTAAAACATCTCAAACATCTCCTGATTATCAGGTATCTAGATCAAAAGAAAAACAATTTAAAAAAAACAAACTTCAAAGTGCAAATCTCTCCTTTGGAAGGCACAAACCTTACATTGGTCAGAAGGAACAAGAAGTTGTGCTAAGAATACCCAAGTATCAGAAAATAGGAAGTAGGTGTTCTACATATAACAAAAGCACTCATCACTATCAGGCTACTGACCAAATAGGAAATATTCTGGTTAGTGATTCTTAAGAAAAGTTTGATGAAAATATTTGTTTTCTTTCGTCTTATTGAACAATTCCCAAGTATCAACAAAAAAGAAATACTCCTATGTGTCTTGCAGGTAAGAGATTTACTTACACAATAGAACTTGTCACTATCAAGATGCTGACTTTATATTAAGTCACTCTATTCAATAGTTCCGCCAAATTGTATGACAAAAGGTGATTGCAATATAGACCCTAGTCCTGGAGTGAGGATAAATGAAATGATACCTTTGTTTTCATTCTATTCTTTTCTCAAAAGATACCCACATTTAAAGAAAATTATGCTTTAATAATATTTACGGAGTCTTTAAATACAATAGCTAGTTGCACTGTCAATAAAAAATAATGTAGGCATAAATTTCTCAAGATGTGTCTTTATGAGATGAACAATAATTATCATATCTGGGAACCAGTATGTAAACAAAACAAAATATCTATGAATATTATATATCTCTCTAAAAGGGTCATGGTTTGTGAAATAGTTGTATTTGGTGTACAGCAAAAAGACTACTATACCGTTGTCTGTCCGTCCGTCTGTCCGTCGTCCACACTTCGGACAATAACTCAAAAACACTTTCACCAATTTCCATGAAACTTAAGTGAATTGTTTATATCTATTGACGTTAGCTCCCTTTCGTTTTTTTTTAATTTCAGATTTTAAGTTTTGGATTTATGGGGCTTTATTCATAAAAAAAAAAGGGGGGATTTTCAACACTTCGGACAATAACTCAAAAAGACTTTCACCAATGTCCATGAAACTTTGGTGAATTGTTTATATCTATTGATGTAAGCTCCCTTTCAATTTTTATAAATTTCAGATTTTACATTTAAGTGTTATGAATTTTTATGCTTAAAAAAGGGGGGATTTTCCAATTTTGGGACAATAACTAACACTTTCACAAAATTTTATGCAACTTTGATAAATTGTTTATATCTATTGACATAAGCTCCCTTTCCATTTTTATAAATTTTAGATTTTACGTTTTCTTAAGTAATGAATTTTTATACTTAAAAAAAGGGGATTTTATGAAACTTTGGTGAATATATTAATGTAACATCCCTTTTGATTTGTATATATATTTCTAGTTGATCATATAAATTCATTCAAAGCATAAAAGACAAGTTAAAAGAGCAACGGGCGTATCATGCACTAAAGCTCAGCCCTTTATTGTCCCAAGTCAGGAGCCTCTATTTTGCCTTTGTAAATCTTGTATGATTTTCAATTTTAGTTCATTTATATGTTTTGGAGTTTGATATGACATCCATTTTCATTGAAATAGTACCCTAGTACACATTTTGTTTAGGGCCTGATGAAGCCTGCCACTGGGTGCTGGATTTTCTCACTGTGTTGAAGACCTATTGTTTGCTTTTGGCTGTTTTCTGCTCTTTGTCAGGTTGTTGTCTCTTTGACACATTCATGATTTCCATTCTCAATTTTACAAATAACTTGTTTTTAAAATGTCTGCCTGTCATTGCTACATGTCCTTACAAATGAGGACTATTGTACAATGAAAAAAGTAGAAAGATTCTATGATGGGAATCATTATTACCTGAAATGATTTCTAATGCTAACACATTAAATTTGCATTATTACAAAACTTATATTCATTGTATAAATAATTTATTTCATAAAAACAATTTCACAAACCTTAACAATTCTTCCCAACAATATTATCACAGAAACAATATATATGCATGAGTAACCCACAAGAAATCTTTCTAAAAATGGATGTATAATAAATTGAATAAATGCAGCCTTTTCAGTTTTAGTACATTTTTTAAATATATATATAAAATCTGCTAGAACGATGAAAAATTTACTAGACATGATCAGTTTTTATAAAATTGACCTTCATTTGTTTAAAAGTTGTCAACAACTATAACAACATTGTACAATTTCAAATTAAAAATTAACTCAATAACTGCTGGCTCCAGCTTAAAATGTTGAGAATTTAAAAGGTTGAGGACCAGGTGAACATTGAATGTCCTGAAGGCATCACAATAATTCAGTCGATATATTTTTTGATTTAGGTCTTTCCTTTTTTTACAGCAACACTTTAAGACAAAGTGGGAAAAAAAAGTACTGTTCCATTTCATGAACACAGAACTCTTATTGCTTTTATTTGATTAAGATCAGCAATAATTGGACCCATAAACATTTCATAACATCCTCTTACACTATGGAGATTGAATATCACAAATAATTTATAGAGGTGCTGAGCATATCTGTAATGTCTGCATTTAATTTTTAAAAGTTTTCAACAACCGAATCATGTCGCTGATTGTAATCCTTTCTGTAAAAGATCTAACATAACTGGATAAATAGATGCAAATTCTCTCCCTTGTCTAGATTTAACATTCTGCACATAACCTTCCAATGTTCCTCTGTAAAAAAACAAACACAAAATTCTGTAATGAAATAAAAAACACAAAAAAATTTATTGATTAAAGTGTGGTTGAAATAAATTTAGATCAAAAGACTTCCAAGCCATACCAGATTGAAATTTAGTGCTATAAATCATGTTAGATAAATCAAATAATTCTCACATATCACTTTCTCACTGAAAAAAATGTGGTTACTTATAAAAATGTATTACTGTATTATAGCATTATTAAAGGAGTAGACATACCATTATTTCAACAATACATTAAAATCACCTATGTAGATTTGTCAAAGACAAAATAAATAGCCATCTGTGATAATATAAAAAACAATAATATTTATGAATCCAATATCTTTTTGACATCATACAAGACCTTAAAACTGAATATAAAATAAAATATTTCTCCAATCTTGATTTTCCTTAACTTACTTTATTAATGTCAATTTATCCTTCTCTGATGAGTGATCTTCTAACCACTGAGAGTATCTACTTATAGACCAATCTGCAGCCTGCAAAAAAAACAAATAATTAAGCTTCATATATTATTTTGGGCAAAACAAATTGATTCAAACCAGAACCTCAAAACATTTTCATTATAGAAAATATTAATGAATTAGAAAGTTATTGTGTATCTTTATAAACACTTTTAGCAATATAATGCAGTAAATGTAAGATAAATAAATATTGGTCAATTACTATATCTCCTATTGAATACTTTTAACTTTCATCAACCTATGACCTACTTTTTTAATGTCACCTTGTTATCTTTTTCCTATTTATTTTCTAACAGTAAAACATAAATGACCTAAGATCTAATTTCAGCATAAACATCAGGTTTTTGAGGTAATGCATATTTCTGTTTTATTCAAAAGCTAAATGGCCATGTTCCTGGATTAGTTTCTTTCTTACTCATACTAATAATATTCTATATATACTTACTACATGTGGTGATTTCAGTTCAACAGGAGCTCTGGCAAACAAGAAATGTAATACAGTACTATATGGAATGATTTCTCCTAAAGCTGGACTCATAGAAATGTGTTCAACTGACTGGAATAATAATGGTCTGCAAATGAAAGAACAGAAATGGTTATGGAGATCATTGCATCTATCTTCATTCTTATAAAGTTCTTTATAAAAAAAATTGTGTTCTCAAGAACCTAACATTTTCAGTCACCAATAGAAGCTTTCATATTTAAAATATCTATTATTTATAGTAGAGGACAATATTTTATTTCCCATGAATAAGCTCACAAGGAGCAAAATACAATTTATGAATTATCAATATAAAACCTTAATTAGACTATAACAAAGAGGAACAACAATAGTCTAGTATACATTATGATACAAAAGAAAAAAACAGTTTTGACATGATGAACTACACATATATTTATAGATTATCGTTGATCATCTCAACGAGATTGATTTTCTCGCTTGAGCTGGTACAGCGAAAGTGAGAAAAGCAATCGAGTTGAGATGACCAATGATAATCTGTTTATCGCTATTTTACCTATGACAACGTTGTCAATTTCATGTCAATTTCGTTAGCAATGCTGCGTGTCCTTAGTTTCTAGCGATAATTTTTCCATCTCAAGCGAGAAGCATGATATGAAAATTATCACAAAAAAAGATCAAAAGAAAAATGCACAAAATAGCGATAAATAAATATATTCAACAGTGTTTATATATAAACAGCATTGAAAAGGCAAACACTATTATTTCTGTTGCCCTTAAGTAAGTTAAACAATTTCTATACCTAAATGATCTGAGTAGTCTGTAATGTTTGCCTAGGTCTGCTATTCGTTTACAGAATGGGGATATTGCTAATTCCATTTGGGCAAAGTCTGCTGCAAGTCTTAGTTTCCCTCCTTCTCCTAAAGGTCGGATCAGACTAGCATGTCTTACAAATAATTCTACACATCTACATGATATTGGTTGTAAACTGAAAAAAATATGGGTCAATTTATTATTCTAATGAAAAGAAAAAATAGAGTTGCTTGTTTGTTACATCTACATTGTACTCCAAAAATTTGTAGATAATCTATTATTTAAAATAAAACTTCTTGTGTTTTTCTTTTGTATTTTTTGTATTTTTGTTAATATGTCATCTACATTGGCTGTCTACAATGTACAATTAGATTAAAATGTCAATTTAAATGTGTGTAAAGACCAATATAGTTTAAATAATTAACATGTAAAATGTTAACAACTTTTCTTTTTTCTTGATGGCCTATTTTATTAGTATTGCCTCCGATATATATCAGTAATAAAATATGATTTTGATTTCATGTTATACTTCATGTGGCCTATGATAAAGGTTCTTACCATTCCATAATGAAGTCTGTACATTCGTATTTAGATAAATAGTCTGTTTGACATCTGACAACAAAGTCCTGTAACTCTCTCATATAAAGTGAACACTGGGAATCTTTTTGGTTATCTGAAGGGGCACTTCTACAATGACAATATGGACAATTAGTCTAACATTACAATAAAAAATAAATTTCAGTCAGCACCAATGATTATTTGGTAAAGAAGATTGACCACATCTTCATTTTTGTATGTAAAAAGATGTTGCTGTTTTTTTTTACATGTAGAGATATCTGAAAATAATTTTGGAATATATATAATAATTTCTTTTTTTGTTGTTGTTGTGGAAAATGTAAACAACCATTAACATTTAAAAAGTAACAATAATCAGTTCCTGATTTCACATTTCTTCTTTTCCAAACCCAGTGATTTTTCTGAATAAAAAAGATGAATTGTAAACTTGTTTTACATCTCACTTCATTTGAAAGAGAGAAAAAATACTAAGTTTGTTTCAGGTATAGCATACAAGAGGTTAATGATAGATTTAATCTTACGTAGAGAAGTCTTCCTGATGCATGGTTAGTATGATAGCTTCTGTTGCATCGGATATGGATGATAAAAGGGGGTTGATAGCATGACTCATCAATATCACAATTCCCTGAAACAAATACATAAGCTGTTATAATTGGGTGTTTGACAACAAAATATCACAATTTTTTTTTTACATAAGTAATTGCTATGATTGGGTGTTATGCAATTCAGATGATTTTTGTCTGTTCAGGTCAATTAAATTCTAACAAAATAAACAATAATTTGTTGTCCTATAATTGATATCTCATTTTCTTGCTATATAAATACCTGGTTAGTAATTTTTTTCAGTACATTATAAACCAGTTCATTTTAACTTAAATTCGATATTTTCTATATAGGCAATATAATTTATATCAGATTTTTAATGAACAATGTCCAAGTTTATTTATATGATCTTACCTCTAATGATTTATGTATACTCTCTATTGCTTCTAAAGAATAATTATTTAATGATGTCACAACCTAGAAAAAATATAAAAAACCTCATAAATATAAAATTATGGTACGACTGTGGATTAAACAACTATCCATCAATTATCAAAGGATGCAAGTTTTATTTTTTTTCCTGGGGATTTCCTTCTTTGGAATGTAAGCAATTATAGGTCATCATATCCCCTTTAAAATGCTGGGTTTCTTTATCATTTAAAATACTTGATTTCTCATTTACTCAGATGCAATATTTAAACCCTCCTAAAAAACAAAAGAAAAACCATTTCTTTAAAACATTTTGAATGGGAGCATATAGTTGGACCCCCCCTTTACTCTGGGTTGGGAACCCCCCATTTTAAAATGGCTGGATCCGTCCCTGAGTGGAAACCCTGATCTCTTGTAACATGTGTAAAGACCAAATTTTGGCAGTATATGTATTTGTAGAGTATTGATAGTTGTGTGAAATTTTTCTTTGGTAAACAATCCTTTTTATTGCCCTACCTTCGTGACTGACTGATGAAAAAGATACAATGTATTAACAACAGCCTGGTTCCTGGTTTGACCTTGTGTTGCTGGTCCAATTACCTGACTTGCTTCGCCATCAGTAGAAAGCTAAAGTTAAAGAAGCAAGTTACACAATTAAAATCTTTACCGAATATGTACTTTCAAGAGGAATAATAAAACTGGTTGGTTGCATTATTCTTTCAAATTCTATATATTTTTGTAATGTGTTAAAAAGCATAATGCTTCTACAGGGAGGCAAAAAATTATGGAAAAATTACATTTATAAAAAAAATTCCAACAACTAAACATGTTATTTCATCAGTCTTGCAATTCTGTTGATGATGGCATTACTTCCCTAGATGTATGTGCAAATCGAAATTATAATATTAAGTAAAACTTGCATATAAAGATTACGCTTGGGACCAGTGATAACTGACCTTACAACAGATGTGATCTTTTAATTGTGGCTCAAAATGCATAGGTATAAGTACAGTGGTACAAGAAGACAAAACAGGTTTTCACTGAATACAGAACAGGAGTACTTCACAAAAGGTTTGCCTGTAAAATGTCTTTATAAACAACTCACCAACTGTTCACTTTTAACATTAAATAACTGAACTGTTTTTGCTACATTCTTTGCAATGGTTATACTTAATTTTGTGTCCACACTTGCCACATTCAATTCACTGTGAAAAGAAAATAACATGTTCTACTAATTTAACTATAAAAAGAAACATCAAATCTCTTGATTCAATTTTTGATGGATATTTTAACATTCAAATCGATCTTTATTTTTGTTCAGTGATGACTAGATTCATCTTAATTTGATATACAAATTAATGAAAACTAAACAAAAATATTTCAGAAGTATAAAATGATGTACCAGGTGCAGCATCAGCTGGGTGTTCACAATGACCTTCTATTGGACATTTCATTGTTATAACTAATATATAAATTGTACTTTAGTCTTTCTTTTTTCTACTTACAAAACAATTATTCTATACAAACTTTAAACAATGCAGCTGAATTCAATTTATTGTGCAATAACATATGTGCTTAACATGAAATGAAAACTAAAATTTGGTTCCCAATATGAAAATCAGTTTGGACCTAGAATTATTTTGTGAGGTCATGCAAAGTATACCTACACTGTCTTGTTACTATATTTTGAAAATAAATATTAAAACCATACCTAGATATTGTTTTAATGATACTTTCAACTTCCTGTTCTGTGGGAGGATTCATGGAGCCAGTTGCGAATACAAGGTTGATGGGATCAAACAATCTGGATAGAGATCTGGATAAATAGGCTGTTTCAAACTTGCATAATGTATTCCGTAATGCCTTCTCAGGGCTGAAATTAAGATGATTATATAAATATTTTCTATCTAATTAATAACTACAAGCATATGTGTGCAGAACAAATCTTCATTTTAATGCAAATAATAAAATATGACCTTAAACCTTTTGACAATGTCAAAAGATAGGACAAATCTCATTACTATCAAAGGGAGATAACAGTTACAAATTAATGAAATTATCAAATGTACAAATTGCCAGCAATGAAAATTATGTCAGTCATTGGAAACAAAGAATCTTTTTGTGACTAATTTTTAAGAATGAAACAACACCTTCATTGTTTCAATTACATTTTCCCACATGAAAATACAAACAAACAGCAAATATATTTTTTTTCTAAATTTTCATTTAAAATTTGCTGTTTTACTAATTTTACAATTATCTTAAAATGTTACTCATATTTCAGTACAGGTGAGGCAACTCAGTATTTTGAAAATTCTTTTAAAGGTAATTGTCTCCTTTAGCTACTGTAGCTTACTCATATTTATCAGACTTATGTGAGAACATATCCTCGTCCACAATGGAATCTTCATGTACAACAATATCTGCTAAATTTGTTGAAGCTTTCGGGTTTAATTGTTGGAGACGCTTCCATAAGTCATTGTATAATCTTAATAATTTAGGGTACTCTCCTTCAAATGCTTGTTTTATAAATGTTGATCCTGAAATATAAAAATAAATAAAGAGTTATATATGTATAGTACAGTGCTAAATTCTGTTTAAAATATTGTACTTTAAATATTTAAAGTTGGTTTATAAAAGTTTTTCATTTCATTACTTTTTTTAGTCAATCTTTTTGTGTCGGGATGTATAAGTACTGGGCCACGTCCACTTGTATTTTTGTCCATCTGATGAGTTAAGCCTTTTTCAACTGATTTTTATAGTTCGTTCTTATGTTGTACTGTTATACCACTGTCCCAGGTTAGTGGAGGGTTGGGATCCCGCTAACATGTTTAACCCCGCCACATTATTTATGTATGTGCCTGTCCCAGGAGCCTGTTATTCAGTGGTTGTCGTTTGTTTATGTGTTACATATTTGTTTTTCATTCATTTTTTTACATAAATAAGGCCGTTAGTTTTCTCGTTTGAATAGTTTTACATTGTCTTATCGGGGCCTTTTATAGCTGACTATGCGGTATGGGCTTTGCTCATTGTTAAAGGCTGTACGGTGACCTATAGTTGTTAATGTCTGTGTCATTTTGGTCTTTTGTGGATAGTTGTCTCATTGGCAATCATACCACATCTTCTTTTTTATATTACATGCATCTAATCATGTTACCCTAGCCTGATCTAGCCTTGAAATTGCCATATTTGGCAATTAAGTTCATTGTTTAAGGTGATGAGTGAGTCTAAGACTCAACAATTTCAAATTTCAACAAAAGGATTTAATCAAAGAGCAGATTGCTCTGAACGATACGATTGCCATTGTTTTCATTGATACATGTATTAGTATTATTTTCAAAAATAATTCAACTGCATGTGTAAAATACTTGTAAAATGTAATTTACATAATCTGAATAGTTATTCAACTTTAAAATAGCTAATCCTCGATACAAGTGTATGAACAAGTTACTTATTGTCTTTTATTTTTGTACTATTAATTCCAAGTTGACTTTCCACAGCAGTCACTGAGAGTGAGAGAAGGTATTTCACTTTGTACCTTATCACCTATTTTCCTACTTGAATTCTAGGTGGAACCCCTATTCCTAGCTCTTTAAATATTTAATTTCCTTTGGGTCAGTTGGCATGACTCCTTTCCATAAACATTCCTCTGTTTAAATTGCATTCGGTTTTAATATAATACGATGTTTATTTTTTCTCGACGTATCGTCGTTTGAAAAAAATGACTTATGGAAGGGGGACAACTCGAAGGGATAATATGGAAGACTCCATTTTAGCTGAAGGGGTGTTCTAGTTACACCTTAATGTTGTGGATTACATTTATTTTAATTTAAATGATGCATATGATTTAAAATTATGCAACAACAATAACCCTCAATAGCAGACAGACATAGAAAGGATCTTGTGAATTTCAAATTAATCAATGGAGTGGGGAATCCAGAACAACCATTCAATCTGATACCCCTTCAAGTCAAGAAAACTATACGCATGCGCATAATTACATAAACAGACCCTTGCTGACTTGTGATTTGAAGCAAGGACGTATATTAAATGTTAATTAAACGACCTCCATTTCTTTATTGAAGTACAATATCAAATATCAGTTACATAACGGTGACATATATGAAAACTCCACTTCAGTTCTTATATGACAGAAATAGATTTATCGATCGGAATTCCGAGAACTCTCGCATGTTATCAAAACTGGGGAATTCCCGCTGACATGTTTCTAAATTTATACAAGAGTGTACACGCTGAAATGTCTCGCCTTCTATACTAAGCATTGATATTATGTTGATAGTCCTAAGTATAAAGCTAAGCTTTATTACAACTGTCACATAAACTTAACATTAACCAAGATAACTAAACAAAGACCAATGAACCTTGAAAATGAGGTCAAGGTCAGATGACACCTGCCAGTTGAACATGTACACCTTACAATCCTTCCATACACCGAATATACTAGCCCTATTGCTTATAGTATCTGAGATATGGACTTGACCACCAAAACTTAACCTTGTTCACTGATCCATGAAATGAGGTCGAGGTCAAGTGAAAACTGTGTGACAGACATGAGGACCTTGCAAGGTACGCACATATCAAATATATTTATCCTATTACTTATAATAAGAGAGAATTCAACATTACAAAAACTTTGAACTTTTTTTTAAGTGGTCACTGAATCATGAAAATGAGGTCAAGGACATTGGACATGTGACTGACGGAAACTTCGTAACATGAAGCATCTATATACAAAGTATGAAGCATCCAGGTCTTCCACCTTCTAAAATATAAAGCTTTTAAGAAGTGAGCCAATGCTGCAGCCGCCTTAGCCGCCGCTACCGCCAGATCAGTATCCCTGTGTTGAGCTTTTTGCAACAAAAGTTGCAGGCTCAACAAAAAACACTAAATATAAATACTGCTTAATTCTGATTTTCCTTGTTGTAAAAAACAAGTGAAACTGCGAGCTATTGCTCACTGATGATACCCCCGCCGCAAGTGGATAATATTAATAGTGTAAAAATATGCAAGTGTTCGGTAAACAGGAAGTTGTCGAGTGATGAATCTGAAAACGCATCACACGGTATAGCTGACTTATATAAATCCTGAAACTAAATTTCAGAAATCCTTGTATTGTAGTTCCTGAGAAAAATGTGTCGAAAATTTTCAACTTGGCTATCATGTGTAAAATCATACAAGTGTTCGGTAAACAGGAAGTTGTCGATTGATGAATCTGAAAACGCATCACACTGTATAGCTGACTTATATAAATCCTAAAACCAAATTTCAGAAATCCTTGTATTGTAGTTCCTGAGAAAAATGTGACGAAAATTTTCAACTTGGCTATCATGTGTAAAATCAGACAAGTGTTCGGTAAACAGGAAGTTGTCAAGTGATGAATCTGAAAACGCATCACACGGTATGGCTGACATATATAAATGTTGATACCAAATTACAGAAAGGGTGGATGTGTAGTTCCTGAGAAAAATGTGACGAAAGTTTCATGGGACGGACTGACTGACGGACGGACTGATGGACGGAATGATGGACGGACGGACTGACAGACAGAGGTAAAACAGTATACCCCCCCTTTTTTAAAGCGGGGGTATAATAAAAACATGCATACAAATCAAGGGAAATATTGACACATGAAGATTATGAAAAGAACATTATAGGACAGTTGTTTAAATTCAATCCTTTTGTTTTTTATACCATTTAAAGCAAAACAATCTCAAGAATCTGAGATGTTCCTTGGTGTTTAGAATAAAACGGTTGATGTAAGGGCATAGCCCTGAGTCAATGGTATAAGCCTACAGATTGCTTAAAAGCAATCGTATCCCAAAATTTCAGATTGAACATTTTTAACAACAAACAGCCTTCCAAGTTTCTGTTTGGATACCACTAGGAATATCAAGTTTCATAGACTCACCATTATTAGTTCCCCTTAAACTGAACTTATTTTGAAACTTTTAAAATGTAAGCTATGCACAAGTTTACAGACTGTAACTGAGGGGATAAAGCCAAAAATATTAATTAATGATATGTGCCCATGCTAATATTCCATTTTAAATACCAAATACGATTGCTGTACAATTTAGTGGTTCCATTGAACTTGATGTAACCACAAAATTGGATACGAAAACTATAGAAAAGTTTCATTGGATCATACCTGAGGGGGCAGACAAAAACTAAAACTGTATTGGGGTAAGTTGAATTTTTAATTGTAAAATTGAGAATGGAAAAAAAGGAATATGTCAAAGAGACAACAAACCGACCAAAGAGCAGATAACAGCTGAATGCTACCATATGTATCATATACCTGATTCAAAATTATACTAGAGGCTCTCAAGAGCCTGTATCGCTCACCTGACTCTACTTGGGTTTTTGAAATCATATAAAAAAAAGATAAAATTTGCCTACAAAGTTACAAAACTTGGTCTGCACCTCATAACGAACGTTTATGCTATGTAGGGTTTCATTCCATTCATTGGTTCTCTAAAAGAAGACTTTTGTATGCATTTCCCATAGGGTCCTATGTTAAACTAAACCCCCCGCTGGCGGCCATCTTGGATGATGGATCGGCTACAAAGTAACAACATTTGGTCAGCATCTCATAAGAAACATTAATGATATGTTTGATTTCATTCCATTCAGTGGTTCTCCAAAAGAAGAAATTTGAATGTATTTCCCATAGGGTCCTATGTTAAACTAAGTCCCCCCCCACTGGCGGCCATCTTGGATGTTTGATGGATGACAAAGTAACAACACTTGGTCAGCAACTCATTAGGGACATTCATGCTATGTTTTGTTTCACTCCATTCAATGGTTTACTAAAAGAAGTCATTTGTATGTACTTCTCATAGGGTTCAATGTAAAACTAAGTCCCCTGCTGGCAGCCATCTTGGATGATGGATCGGCTACAAAGTAACAACACTTCGTCAGCACCTCATAAAGAATATTCATGCCATGTTTAGTTTCATTTGATTCAGTGGTTCTCTAAAAGAAGTCATTTGTATGCATTTCCCAAAGGGTCCTATGTTAAACTAAGTCCCCCGCTGACAGCCATCTTGGATCATGGATCGGCTACAAAGTAACAACACTTGGTCAGCACCTCATAATGAACATTCATGCCCTGTTTGGTTTCATTCCGTTCAACAGTTCAGAAGTCATTTGTATGTATTTCCCATAAGGTCCTATGTTAAACTAAGTCCCCCGCTGGCGGCCATCTTGGATCATGGATCAGCTACAAAGTAACAACCCTTGGTCAGCACCTTATAATGAACATTCATGCCCTGTTTGGTTTCATTCAATTCAGTGGTTCTCTAAAAGAAGTCATTTGTATGCATTTCCCATAGGGTCCTATGTTAAACTAAGTCCCCCGCTGGCGGCCATCTTGGGTCATGGATCGGCTACAAAGTAACAACACTTGGTCAGCAACCATAAGAAACATTCATGCCATGTTTGGTTTCAATCAATTCAGTGGTTCTCTAAAAGAAGCCATTTGTATGTATTTCCCAGAGGGTCCAATATTAAACTAAGTCCCCCGCTGGCGGCCATCTTGGATAATGGATCGGCTACAAAGTAACAACACTTAGTCAGCACCTCATAAGGAACATTCATGCCATGTTTTGTTTCATTCCATTCAGTGGTTCTCTAGAAGAAGTTCAAAATGTAAAATGTTAATGACGACTACGACGACGGACGACTACGACAGACGAAGACGATGGACGCCAAGTGATGAGAAGAGCTCACTTGGCCCTTAGGGCCAGGTGAGCTAAAAAGGACATTTTGAGGAAATAACCATTTTAGTTCATTACAATTACATCAATATATACCTTATAACTTTTTCATTTTCTGTGTCCTCAAATTAATTTTTTTATCAAATTTTGTATCCCCTAACCCTTTTCTTAACAAGTTTCATACTACCTTCAGTTGCTTCATGAAATTCTGTTGTAAGCATCTTTGTTATATTTTCCCAGAAATTCTGCATTATGTTAACATTACCATCTTTATGCTGAAAAAATGAGCATGAACACTTTTAATGCTTAAATAATAATTCTTTTATAAGATATTGCTGATTGATAAAAAGAATTTAAAAATACAACTATGATAAACAAAATGTCACTAGAAATGTAAATACTGTGAAAGTACTTTTATTCGTGGGGTACCAATTTTCGTGGTTTTCGTGGATGATTTTATCCACGAATTTAAGTGTCCAACGAAATAAAACAACCATTGTCCAAATCAAGACATGGAAAGATCCCCATCGGTAGGTTTGACCGCTGATATGATCTACAGAATATATTGAATAATGCAGGATTATACCCATTTAATCTTTAATAACCTAAACCGTACAACTTTTGATCTTTTTATTCTCATAAAAAATATTGTTGATCGACAAAAGTCAGATTTCCGGTATTGTTTTGCTAGTATGATAAAGTTTTCATTTTATATCCTCATAGTTCTCCTACATATGGGAAATAATAATTTCACGCTGGGCTTGCTTTTGATAAGAATTATTTCACAATTCAAGATACGTTTAAACCATTTATTGATGTTACTGTTTTCTTTAGGTGACATGTTTATGGCCTAACCAACACCTTTGATGGTCTTTAATCTGTTGATCACTTTATCATAGGTTAATTAGTGTTATCACTACGATTTACACGGTCAATGTTTACTTTGCAATTTCCTTCAATCAAGACTATTTGTAACCTTCGTTTCTAAAGGCTTTAATTTTCCAATTATTTTTTTATATTAGAAAACTAAAATCCACGAATTCAAAACCCCACGAACATGTTAATATTACTCAAACCACGAAAATTGATACCCACGAATTAAAGTACTTTCACAGTATGTGTAAAGAATAACACCAAGCATAAAGAATTTGACAATCACAGTTAGAAACTCTTACAACATTTGTGACAAAACAACGATTCTTGTCAGTGGTTAAAAACTGTCATTTCAAACAACAGGAATATATTAGTCCAATGTTTTAATAATCAATTTTGATTTAAGTTATTTCAACATCTGTGACAAAAAAATTACTCCTGTTATTAAAAACAACAGGAATATTAAACCATTTTTTTATAATATATAATCTTCCTTACTTTAGCTAGCTCCTCAATAAAGCCTACATGTGTAACAGGATCTCTCTTCTTTACAAGTACCTTCTGCAGATGCTGGACCTATGGTATTATAAATTAAGCTATAATTCATTATTTTTCTTATTAGTAAAGGAACATTAACTGTCAAATTCATGTTAACCAATTTTATTCAAATTCTCTTGATTTATAACATACTTAAACATGTATCCGAATTACAAAAAAACACTAAAATAAACACTTACTGATGCATGGACTCCATAATATGTATCAGCATTTTGTGTGGTTTTTTTTTGTCTAGACGCCACCTTGTTGACCATCGAGGTGACTCCCAAAGACTGCCAATGGTCATCTTATTTCACTATATTTTTTTTTATCTTGTAGCTTATGCCCCTTTAAGTATTTTACAGTTCACTGTGGAAAACACTATCTGCTTGAAACCATAAGTCTTTTCCCAAAACTACTAGAAACTAGCAATTAGGCTTTGTATCATGATTCAAAGAAGATGTATCACAATACAAAATATCTAGTAAAAAAATGTTTAGATTCAATAGTGTTTTATCCATTATAACAAACCTGAGCACACGAGGCATATATGTTATCCATTAATTTTTCCATGTTTGTCCACAGTGTAGCTCTGAATGCAGCAGTATTCCCAGTCATAGGCATCGTAGCTCGTCCTGGACCTAAAACATTCAAAATGACCATGGTAAAAATATCTTATTTTACACAACTTTATGGTTTTTGATTGGCCCTTTGGTGTATTCTCTGTTCCTTAAATTTCAGAATCAAGATCTAGAAATAGCAAAATGAAACCTTGTGAACAGTGCCTCAGTCATAATCCTGTAATTTATTCCCCTAAATAATATATCCAACACTACCAATCTCAACAAGCAGTTGAAAAAACAGTAGTGACTACCTTATCCTTACTGGAAAAGGAGGTCCCCAGTTAAACAGATAATGTTACAATTGAAATATCACCTCTGTAATACTGTAAACTTACTTATTTTCACAGTTACTTAATTTGGAGTTTTGCCCTTTCTAGCATACCTAGCAGTAAATAAGGGAAGACACAAGTTTACAGATTCACAACAATTATTATTCCTCATAATTTTACAACACGCGAAAGTCATGAAAAATAAATTGATAATGGAAATTGGTTGTTTTACGATTTGTCTTAAATATCTTTGTTTAAAGACTGTGGGAAAAAGTTCTATGAACCATGAAATATTTAAATTATTGAGAGGCTTTTATCACAACAGTTGTTTTACTTAATTCTCTGGGAAGGGTTCCCATCAGATCTTTCTGGTAGCCATTGTAACACTAGAAAACTTCTTTGCCTTTTCTAACTTTCCCTCAAGATATTATGCTACATGAATAATGTCATGGCTACCACAATATGTTCAACCTACCTTTATTTGAAGATTGTTGAGTCAAAGTTCTAACATCCAGACAAGATCTTATATTTGTGTGAAGGTTGTCTTGGCAACCAGTAACAACTCTATCTACAATGGTATGTAAACAACCAAGATTGTGGAAAACTTGAAGGGATGTGGCTACTTGAGTAGGATTCTGAAAATAAACAAATAAATAATAATATTGTACTGAAGCAATAACAGGTACGGTACATTTACTCCCAAACTTCCGACTTATAAGTGAGTACCTACGGTATAAAAGATAAAACAACAAAAAACACAAAGGTAAAACATAACACTACAGTGTATGTCACCTGTGTTTTCTGATGAACCAACACATTGTGGGACCAGAAAAAATGTCGAACTAAGCAGGATGTCAAAATACTCAGGTTTTTTCTGCAAAGATAGGCGTATTTTGGAACCATAAAAATGTGTCAGTAAAAGCAAGATGTTGGAATACTAAGGTATCGGATTATGTGTCAAAATAGTTAAAGCAGTCAGACATCATTCTATCATGCTTGTTCAGTCTAAACTTAAGAACGCCTGTGGATTGAATCATTACAACCAATTACTTATGTAAAATATTATAAGTTCATGTAGCAAAATCATGAAGTTATAAAATACTAATATGAAATAGCTAAGGGCTATTCCATTCAAAAATATGTGGTAGAGTAGAAAATGAAGTTTTATCATTGAATGTGGGTCATGTGTCTTTTTCAGTATGCGTCTATTACCATTATGCAAATTGGTTCTTGGTTGTAGGGATATTTTAAAAGTCCCTTCCTACCCTCTCACATAATTTTTAATGGAATAGCCCTAATGACATTTAGCATTTTACCCAGTTTTGAAACTGTCAAATATGGTAACATTAACAGAAATGAAAGTAGAGGTAAAGTAATAGATGATTAGACTGTAACCACACATTCTTACTTGTGTTTCCATACTCTGTTCCAACATTTTCTGAGCCTGTGTTTCTACATCTTGACGAGCTTGTTTTATAAACCTTCTGTCCTGTTCAATAACTTCAATACCACTCAGATCTACTCCTTCACAAATGTAATCTGAAAATAATGTACTATCATATTTATAAAGGTCTAGAGATCAAGAGTTACAAGGTTGGCTAATACTGAAAGCACATCTAGCATTTAGATTCTGTTCAACTTATTTTTTTACCAAACTGTTTACCATATCTTGAAAAGAAATGAAAATATAAATTTTAATTTTCTTGGTGACACTTCTTTTCTTAAAAATAACTGTTTCCTTTTCTCCTTTTAATCAATATATTTCAGTTTGACTTCATTTGATGTCAAACAGTCTATCATGTGTAAATTCTATCTCAAATATGATTAGCTTACCAGTTACCCTAATACTAGCCCAATCACAAACTAACATGTAAACCATGCAAAAGTTTCAACACAACTGCATACTAAATGTCTTTGACTTACTATTTGTGGTTTTAATTTCCCTTATCAAATCAAAAACTTTAACAACTTTATACACAGCGGCCAACACTGAAATAACATGCATAAGTCTGGCTAAGATGAGATAAAGTCTTCACATTTTTTGGTTAATGTTTTTTTAAGTTGAATATGAAAAGTTAACATGCGCTTTCCTGAAGTGAAGAGGAAACTAATACACCTAGTATAGACAACTTAACATATCTTGGCGAGTAATTTATGAAAAATATGTGATAACTTATTTTAAAATTACAAGGAAACTTCAAATGATTGTTATAGAATTTTAACACATATTTTTTTAAAAGAACAAGAATTAAGTCATAGCCCAAGCTACAATTGTAATATTATTACTTGTATATATATGATTCATTACAATGAATTTGTTCATCTCATTCAAATTTATATTTCAAGCTGATTCAGTAACAATACCATTTAATGATAAACTATGAGATGACTTTGCCATGATGAATTGCAAATGGAAGGCATTATACAATATACAGAGACACAAATAAGGCAGTGCAATGTACCAAAAACAGATGTTTTACAAAAAGCACCTGCACATGAATAGTGTTACCTCCATGATTTCACAATGGTTTTATTGTTTTAATAAAGAACTACAGCAAGCTTTGTCACATGCTACATGCTGATAAAGAGGCAACTTAAAGAAAATTAAATCTGTTCAATTTTGCTGCAAACTTTTTTCTTTTATAAAAGATTTGCATAAAATTGGTTATACTTACTAAAGGGGAATGATCCTGGAATATATGTAAACAACTGATACTTAAAACACTCATGCACCAAAACCTTAAACCACATTAGAAGTTTAATATACATTTTTGCTACAAATGATAATTCATGCAACAAAAACAAAAATAGCACATATAATATATTTCCTACTAATGTTAATTGTTAATATGGGTTTTCGACATAAAACATCCAAACATGCTGACTTGCATCAAATAAACTTTGAAATGAAAACATTTCCCTCAAGCTAAATCTAAGCATCCTGTTTCTCAAATTGTTTATCAAATTATATACATGCTTGGTATCCCGTTTCTCTAGTTATTTACTAAATAATATACATGCAAAATAACATATCAATATAATGTATATGTGAAAATTATCAAATCTTATTTTAAGTATATACCAACCCAATTCATTTAAACTTTGAGCTGCCTTAGTTATCTCCCTTGCACCACCTTGTAGTTGACTATGGAGTCTTTTGCTGAGATAAATTATCCTGATTACTCTTCGTAGCAAATCACATGCTTCCTGAAATAAAAAGGATCTAATAAATTAGAATGAATTATAATTCGTAAGCTATGAAGATAGTGGAAAGAAACAACAAAATAAGGTAGCTGTTAATGTTTTTAAATCTTAATCAAAGTGTTAAAGCGCTGGAAAAAGCATTTGCGGCATATCTTACAGTAGAAGAAAATTTCAAAATCTATACCATTTCTTTTAAATTGTTTCAATATGAAATACAGTGTGAAGATATTGCAATCGACTTATTGCAGATAGGCAAACAGAGTAAGGTTTACCAATACAATACTTGATTAAATCAACAAACATATTTTGATATTAAAATAAAGCAAGAGAGCACCTATTAGTTCGTTTATAACAGCAAAATTTATTTAGTTTTATTTAGTAAAAAATATTAACCATTACAATCTCGAATGTAGAATGAAAAATGTGTGCACTCTATTTTGTTGATAAACAAAATGGCCATACACGATGCCAGTAAAAGGAAATGCTTTAAAAAAAAAAAACAATTACAAGGACTTCCAAAGAGAATATACCATAATATGTTTGGATATTATAAAACAATTACAAGGACTTCCAAAGAGAATATACCATAATATGTTTGGATATTATAAAAAAAAAATAGAAATATTTACTGTTAAAAAAAAGAACAAATGAAGATATTCCAAGCCAATTTTACCTGCAAATTTCTTAACTGCGTAGTTCTAGCAGATATTTTGTTGAATGGCTCAGTAACTTTAGTTCTTATTCTAAAACATATTCAAATAAAAGTAATTAATTAATTTTAATATGCTATATAATAGTTCTTTTCCTTCTTTAGACGGTACTAAAACAAATATTA
The DNA here is from genome assembly GCF_963676685.1 of Mytilus edulis. Classification (NCBI taxonomy): domain Eukaryota; kingdom Metazoa; phylum Mollusca; class Bivalvia; order Mytilida; family Mytilidae; genus Mytilus; species Mytilus edulis. Next base: position 14,541,646 of record NC_092344.1, read on the forward strand.
TGTCAATTTTTGACAAAAATGAATTTCAACCTGTTACTTGAACAATTATTAAAAAAGATATGTTATCCCTTAATAAACACTTATGATCATAGGTGATGAGCTAACACAAAAATGAAAAAAAATATTGTGTAGACAATGACTGGACACTTGGTTATTGATGAAGACTAAATGTTGAACTCGTTTTTTTTTTAGTTTTTGTGTTGTTAAGTAGTTGACTCATTTAAAAAAAATATACCACATATCTTTTATTTGAAAATGTATAAATACATGTACAGCTAAATGATTGTGTACCTGTCCATGGCTGCTAGTAGAGACTGAATTCTGGTCTGCATCATCTGAAGAACACCTACAATAAAAATTCCAGTACATTGCAAAGGTTTTCCAAAAAAAGAAATTATCAAGATCAAAAGAAGAATCAATTAACATTTTAAATCTGAGAACAAAATCAAATCAAGTAAGTTAGGACAATGTACTTTAACAAGTTGTAAAAGGGATATCAATCTTGTTATAAGAGAATTTGCAACATCAACAGTGCAATCAATGCATATAGGGGAATAAAACATTTAAGATGCAATATCCATGATATCTATTCATTTTCATTGCCACTGGCTAATGTCTGCAGTTATTGTCTTCAATATTAAAATTTGCAAAATTAATAATTTAGTGTATTTAATTAGTAATAAATAAATAATGTTCATTGAAAGATGTTTCTGTTTCGCCATGCAGTAATGCTCTTAAAGTATTAAACACAAATTTAACTATTTGGGGTTTTATGACTTTTTAAAGCTAAACAATTACTTCCTTTATCACGCAAAAGAATAGAATTTTTGGTAGTGTATCTGAAGATTTTACAATGTCAATTGATGACACAAGTTACAATTATGAATAATTAATTTTACAAGCCTGGATAAGTGACATTCAAAAGAGTTTCAACTCCTGTTTCTAACTGACATCCATGTTATAATGTGGAATCATTATTATTCATTGGATACTAAATTTTCATGGGTTTCTTTGGTACAGGGGTACACAAATTTAAATGTTCAAAGAATTACAAATTTTCAAAAGGTATATATGCATACTTTGCCAAAACAACAAAATAAGTTTTCCTCAATCCACATAAAATTAGTACCCACAAAAAACAAGAGGCTCTCAAGAGCCTGAATCGCTCACCTGAATTTTTTTGGTTTAATCTCTCATCAATGATTATTTTGGCTTTTCAATTTATTTAAATGTTCTTTGAATCGTCCTATTTTCTTCAAAAGCAAAAAAAAATCATTTTCTCCTATGTTCTATTTTAGCCATAGGAGCTATGTTTCTTGACATACAAGGAAATGAAATATAAAATTTATACTAGATACTCTGAAACTCTGAAACTCATTTAGCCTAAGTTTGGCTGAAATTGATACAGCAGTTTCATAAGAGAAGATTTTTTAAAGTAAGTCAACATGATGAACAAATTGTGAAAAAAGTCTTTAAAGGGCAATAACTCCTAAAGAGGTCAATTGACAATTTTGGTCAAATTGACTTATTTGTAGATCTTACTTTGCTGATCTTTTTTGCTGTTTACAGTTTATCTTTATCTATAATAATATTCAAGATAATGACCAAAAACTGCAAAATTTCCTTAAAATTACCAATTAAGTGGCAGCAACCCAACAATTGGATGTTTGATTCATCTGAAAATTTCAGGGCTGATAGATATTGACCTAATGAACATTTTTACTCCATGTCAGATTTGCTCTTAATGCTTTCGTTTTTGAGATATAAGCCAAAAACTGCATTTGACCCCTATGTTCTATTTTAAGTAACGGCGGCCATGTTTTTTGACGGATCAAAAATCAAAGCACACACTTTGTGCAGGATAATCTAAGGAACAACCATGCTAAGTTTTAACCAAATCCATTCAGTAGTTTCAGAGGAGAAGATTTTTTAAAGTTAGCAAATATGATGAACAAATTGTGAAAAATTGTCATTAAAGGACAATAACCCCTTAAGGGGTCAATTGACAATTTTGGTCATATTAACTTATTTGTAGATCTTACTTTGCTGATCTTTTTTGCTGTTTACAGTTTATCTTTATCTATAATAATATTCAAGATAATGACCAAAAACTGCAAAATTTCCTTAAAATTACCAATTAAGTGGCAGCAACCCAACAATGGTTTGTTTGATTCATCTGAAAATTTCAGGGCTGATAGATCTTGACCTAATGAACATTTTTACTCCATGTCAGATTTGCTCTAAATGCTTTCGTTTTTGAGATATAAGCCAAAAACTGCATTTGACCCCTATGTTTTATTTTAAGTAACGGCGGCCATGTTTTTTGACAGATCAAAAATCAAAGCACAGACTTTGTGCAGGATAATCTAAGGAACAATCATGCTAAGTTTCATTCAAATCCATTCAGTAGTTTCAGAGGAGAAGATTTCTTAAAGGGAAACTTCGCAAAAAAATGAAAATTTTATATTATGTTTATTTGATATAAATAATCATATATTCATTAAAATTATTGTTCAATTCTTCTAGATGAGTGATTAAAATAAAAATAAAAATCCCACTATCACTGCTCGACTTATCGCCATTTTGACGGCATCTCCGATACAAATTGTCACGTGATGAGTATATTTGAATAAAATATCTGAAAACCACAAAACCAAAAAACAAGCATGGCATATTGTATATTCAGTATCAAAATGACTTGTCAAGCGTACGGATGTTCAATCGAAGTTCACATGGCATAAGCTTACACTTTCCAAGATCCTGCCAAAAAAAAGAGTTGTACCAGACGTGGATGATTAACCTCAACATAACACCAACCAACTCACAACAAGTTCAAGAAAGTGTGTGCAGACCATTTTGAAGCATCTTGTTTCGATGGAAATTTGATAGTAATTATGATTTTTTTCTAATGAATGTTTTTATTGCTATTTCGTTCCAAGCCTGGTTGAAAGGAAATTGTCAGATTAATATAGTTCAGTATTTCTGCATTCATGCATTAGTAACAGATTTTGTTGTTTACAAGTAGAAGTTTAGTACAAGGATAAAAAGTCACAGACAAAAAAAATGTTGAATATATATAGGAAAAACATCTTCAAACATTATATTATTTATTACATTTATTACACTAGCCACTTTGGTATTTTGATTTTATAACAATTATTTGATGTCATTGATATCTATTTAATAAATTCTGTTTAAAACTTGGTTTAAAAATAATATTTCAAGAACAAACCAAAAAAGAATTAATTAATTTACGTTTTCTCGTTTAAAGAAAAATAAACTCGAAACTGAATTATGACGTTTTGTTCTGTGACTTTCTGTCGTAAATTCACAAGTTCAATGAAGTATATATTTTGTAGGTGCAAAAAAACCTAGTATACATAAAAAATTACGTAAAACATTTAATGGGTCATTTGTTTAATATAATAATGGTTTAAAAATAAGACTTTATTTATTTACATGTAGTATAATTACAGCTGCTGTTTAACCCCCCCCCCCCCCTTCCTCCTTTTCCATATTGTGCCATATAAAAGGTTGAAGAGGTGATAGGTAGGTGGGAGCATATGTCTTCCCCGATTCGTGTGGAAACTTAATACATCTTACCGCCCCCTTGTTATGCTTTATAGCTGTCTACTAGGTCAACGCAGTTGCGTAGTCCTACAAGTTAAGGCTGAGCAGTTTCGGGATATAAAATGTCGACAGCTAGGCTAGCGAAGTTTGTAATGATTTATGGTCAATCGTAGTAGGAGTATTTTTTCTTTCTAAATTCATGATAACAAGATAATAGATAGGAATACATCTAATGGGGCGGACACTAATTTGGAAGTTGTAAAAACATTAATATATTTGTATCTGTAGCGGCTTTTGACTTTTCGAAATGATTGCCAAAAAAAAAATCTTTTATATGTAATAGATTTTATTCATTTCGGGTACTTCTAATATGAAAACCGTCGATCTTTTGAATTATTGCCAGAGGTCATGTAATAGTGTCACATTCGGGTATTCTAGTGACTTCCTGTGGGCTAATAAACTGGTGACATTACGCAATTCAGGTACATGCATCGCTTCCCAGCTGTTTGACCCAGGTGTGCACAGGTAAAAGTGCCATCGAAAATGCTGTCAGGTGTATTATACATCCTGTTAACAATATATGTCCCTAACCTGATTGAAATGGGCACAGGACGTTTGCGCTTTTTTACCTGTAAAACGATAGGACATTTGCGCTTCAAATACTATGGACATTTGCGCTTTTAATTTTGATTCACCTGTAATAAATTCACCAGACATTTGCGCTTTTTACCTATAGTCGACTACCTGTAATCTTAATGAGAAGTAAATCATTACGTAAATAAATTTAACTTATATTTGTCATTAGTTAGTTCACATTTACACAGTGAACATGGATTTTAAAGTTATAGTTACTAGTAAAGAAAAAAAATGAATATGTCTTGATGGATTTTTATATCGTTTCGACCAAACCCTAAAAATTGGAGACCTTTCAAGGAGATGTACCGTTGAAAAGGAGAAACTCGATCATTTATTTGAAATGTGGGCTAAGTACCAATCAGGACAGTTAACAAGAGCAAAATTTGTTCACTCATTGGGCTTCAAATATCAAGCTAAAACTGACCTGTAATTGTGATGACAGTACTTGATTTTATTTCTGTACATACACTTTAAACATATATCAACAATGTGCTATGACATATGAAGGTGCTATGAATTTTAAACTTTTAACCATAAAGAATGACTTTAACTCTGACAGGTCAAACCTACCGGTCCCAAGCCCGGATAAAAGAGGAGGCTGGGAAGTTATAGATATATATATAAAAAAAAGCGCAAATGTCCTATGTAAAAAGCGCAAATGTCCATTTTTAAAAAGCGCAAATGTCCTATGTTTTGAAGCGCAAGTGTCCACAAAAAAAAGCGCAAATGTCCTATGAAAAAGCGCAAACGTCCCGTGCCGATTGAAATACACAAAGCCGTCCAAACATGAAATTAAGAGTTTAAAATTTATATCTACAGGCTGATTAATTGTGACATGTGCAAAGACAGAAATTATAATAAGACCGTAAATTATTAATTTTGACTTCTGTTTCAAAATTCATGTGTAGAAGATTATATGGTACTGTACTATGTAAAATGATTTTTTTTTTCTTCAAATTTCAATTTTACTTTTCGGGGGCGGATCCAGCTATATTAAAAAAGGGGGGTTCCAAATATATGTCCCACTTCAAATGCATTGATCGGCAAAAAAAAAACGGGGGTTCCAACACCCGGAACCACTCCCCCTGGATCCGCCAATGCTTTTGTACACAATAGCTTACATAATGTTTTGTCAGCTTGTTTTATTTGCTTAGCAAATGTTTAATTTACGTTATGCGGTCTAGAGTTGTGATGAATAATTTAAGAAAGAAAAAACATACTGCATCATTTTACAACATTGTTTGGAGTAAATCCTAGAGAATTTAACCGAGAGAATACGGATGACTATCTTTCATACTTCTTGTCCTATTTCCGATATGAGCGGGCGCATTTACGAAATATTTTGCCTATTAGAAAATTTGCGTTTACTTGTATGTGAAGAGACAAGCATGCGCAATTATGACACGAAGATGATACTTAGTTCGTGGCATGTGTCTAGAACGTGCGGTAATAGTTTGTCTTCCTGTACATGTACATTCAATTATTTAAAGGAGTGTCATTTTTATCAATATAAGATTTTGAGAACACTAAAACACTCCCACGAAATCGCTGGCATTTCAAGCTTTTAAGCTGTTGTAGGATGATTTATTGTAAAAGATTTTATGTCTGGAGAAAAGGTATCAAAAGCCCTCTACATTTTTGCCAAAGTCCGTTTTTTGTTTCCTTTTCTGTTAAATTCCATTATTTTCGAGTATCTGACACTAGACCACAATTACTCTTCCCCTTTGCTACAATGCATTTCTTAGTAAAAGTCAAATTAAATTTTAAAAAATGCACCGCTTCAATCATGAAATAAATGTAACTGCTTATAGACCATTATTATTCTCATAAAATATGCTTCTAGGACAATCCATCAGTGCTTTTTCTTTTGTAGTAGCATGATACATTTCCAATATTCAGTTTCATGGTCTTGTTTGTAAAAAGGCAGAAGGTACCAAAACGGATAGTGTTTTTTTATCTCTTTGTTTGTCGGAATTTCTCGCTACATTGAAGACCTGTTGGTGACCCTCTGCTGTTGTTTTTTATTTGGTCGGGTTGTTGTCTCTTTGACACATTCCCCATTTCCATTCTCAATTTTATATTCAGTATTAAAAAACACACTGACAACGTCATAGCAAAAAATAACCAATAAACGATCGAAAGACAAACAAAGAGATAAAAAACACATCATTGAAAACTGGTTAAGGTTGCACAACAAGAACCCCAACAACATCTCGGGAGGATCTCGGGTCAAATCATATCAACGCTCCGTGGTACTGTGGTAGACCAAACCTTCATGTTAATACAACATGCAATCTATAAAATTAGACCTCAAAGTGAAATAATTCATAAATAGGTTTATTAATACACAAATAATGAAATGAATCTGAAACATTCGGTGAAAAACTGTATTGGTAAACCGTTTAAATGATTTTAGAACTATTCAGTCTGAAGTGTCACTTTCACATTCTTTGAATCATTCGTATACCCCATCCAACGATGGAAACTCTTTTCTAATTATGTTTACTACACAAGCCGGTAGGATTATTCTGTGTTTCTTGCCAAGTGGTTGACCTTTCCTGACCCAGCACACAAACTGACGATAAGCCATAAGCCTGCTTTGTCTGTTAATAAGTACGTCTGGAGCTCTCCCTCCCTTCCAGTAAGACAAAGTTGAAAATTTTCTGTTAACATTTTTGATATTTTCGTTCAAATAGCTGAAAAATTAGTACGAGGTGAGAATTAAATTATTTTGATAAGGACATTACTTCCTGAATATTTAAAAAAAAAAAAGAAGAAGATCGCTTTGAACGACCCACTTATATAACTGCAATTGGTAATTTCTATCTATTTCAAAAATTCAAGGTCACCGATTCATATTTAGAATTTTTAATTCATTTACTCGTGTTTATAGGGACATCATTATTCATAAATTTATTCAATTAAATTAATTCAGTATTTCTTTTTTTTTTTTAACAAAAAATATTCAGCGTCAATAATATATTTAATTAAACTGAGCTCATGGAAAATATTAAGATTCCCCCGTTTATCATTCATACGAAATGTTGTTCACACCTAGAAAAGTGAACCGTGACGGCTTAATTTCACTGAGTAAAGATCAAAAGATACAAAATGCTAATCTCTTAATTAACTTGAATTTAACCACGCATTCAACAGGTAGTCACTATGTGTCAAAGTACAATACACATTGTATTTGCGGGGCCGTATTTACAGACTACAAATGTACTAGCAGCACATATTTACTAGCCTGACGTAAAAGGTAAAAAGTACAAACATGCATGTATAAAAACACTACCAGTTCTACGTGTTAGTTCAAAATATCCGTTGGAAAAAAAAATCATAAAAAAATATTTTATATGATTTACTTGTATCACTATAATCATTTCAGAAAATATTAAAATATAAATCGTACATTCTACTTTCAAGCTGAGCGCTGTTCCATCTTAATTATTAGTTGGTTAATAGCTACACCAAACGTCGTCTATGCGCTTTAAATGGCGTTATAAGATGATTAACGATTAAGATTTAAAATGAGATTATTTCCACTCCCGGCATGCTTAAAGACTTAAACTACGTCACATAAGTCAGGAAGTTCGAAGAAATAAAATTATTAATTCTTAATTTTCTCCTTTATTGCTGTTCATATCCAGATAAAACTTGATGAATATGTTTTTTATCATGGTATTATGGACATATTTAGCTGAAAAGTAAAAATTCGCGAATTATCCCTTTAAAGTTAGCAAATATGATGAACAAATTGTGAAAAATTGTCATTAAAGGACAATAACCCCTTAAGGGGTCAATTGACAATTTTGGTCATATTAACTTATTTGTAGATCTTACTTTGCTGATCTTTTTTGCTGTTTACAGTTTATCTTTATCTATAATAATATTCAAGATAATGACCAAAAACTGCAAAATTTCCTTAAAATTACCAATTAAGTGGCAGCAACCCAACAATGGTTTGTTTGATTCATCTGAAAATTTCAGGGCTGATAGATCTTGACCTAATGAACATTTTTACTCCATGTCAGATTTGCTCTAAATGCTTTCGTTTTTGAGATATAAGCCAAAAACTGCATTTGACCCCTATGTTCTATTTTAAGTAACGGCGGCCATGTTTTTTGACGGATCAAAAATCGAAGCGCACATTTTGTGCAGGATATACTAAGGAACAATCATGTTAAGTTTCATTCAAATCCATTCAGTAGTTTCAGAGGAGAAGATGTTTGAAAAATTGTTAACGACGACAGACGACGACGACGACGACGACGACGACGACGGACGCCAAGTGATGAGAAAAGCTCACATGGCCTTTTAGGCCAGGTGAGCTAATAAATGAATTCACAGTCATGACAGTATAACATAGTAGATTTTGATGTTTTGATTTCCACTTTGAAAACAGCATTACCTTCCAAAGTCTCAACTCCAGTGGCTTGTGATAACAGGTCATCATGATGTGCAACAATCTAGAAAACAAATAATCAAGATATATAAGAACTGCTTACATATGAAGTTCAAGAAACCATTATATATAATGTGTAATGTAGATGATACTGAAGATAGTACATGTATATGTAAATGTTGTGATTGTACATGTATGCGTAACATGAGTTCACATAGAATGCCAAGAAAGTTCTGTTAATTCAGATACATGTGTATATGTATAACATAATTGGCTACATTTGGTCTTTTTGTAAATTGAAGGCAATTATAATATCAAAATACTTTAAAGCGTTTAATAATAATACACTATAATGTGATCACTATCATTGACTGCATTATGTCTTTTGATATCAAATTATGCCACTTTATTTGTGAATTAACTTCTTAATAAAAATGTTTTTATTGAAGCAGAAAGAGCATACTTGTCTTAAAATTCTGATTTGCAAATCGTCAAAGTCTGTATTCAATATGTATTCTGAATTTGAAAAAATTGTGTATAAATAACAGCCATTAACGGAATTGGATAAGTATGAATGAATGGTTAGTTAAACAAGGTCCTAGCAATATCCAATTCACTTCAAAGGTTATAAAAATTTCAGTTTGTTTTTCATTTCCAATTAACCCTCATCAGTAATCATGGTAATTTAGCTGATCTCTGTGGTTGTTATCCAGAATATTCTGACTGGTCTCCCTGTTTTTCTACTTCTATCACTGTGGCTTTACTAACCTGGGAGTGTATTTGTTTGTCCAGCAAAGATATACCTTCTGCTAACTTTGATAATTGTTCTGATATTGCTTTTCCTTGTATAGCCTTGTTTGCATGGGCCTTGACATCAAAACTTTCATCCAAAAATAACTTAAATTCCTCTGAAAAGATGCAATTGGACATAGTAAAAAACATTATTTTAAATGTTATACCCTTTTTCACAAAACTGTTAAATCCATATATTTTATAATGTACACATCTTTATAAGTTAAATTGTTACATTTCTGTCGCACTAAAGGGGTGTGGAACTGTTGAGCGAGCAACCGCCTTTTAGAACAGGGCATATGTAACAAAAAAATTGTTCAGGCGTGACATTTGTTCCGCCGGTACAAATTTCATAGGAAATATGTTCAACAGGAACTTATTTCACAGAAAGTATGTTCCAGCACTGTAACATTTGTTCCGGAACTAATTCTATGACCAAATGTGAAATAAGTTCTGGAACAAAAATCATAGCTCCATGAATTTTGTTCCAATTAATGTATTTAGAGTTTTGAATTAGTTAAAAAAAGTTTCTGGGATGTAAGTTTCAAACAAACATAGATATGTATATATTTCATAGAAATCAATTAATAAGTTCCACTCAAACATATTTTCACAGAAAGTAAGTACCTTTGCAACATATTGCACACCAAAACATTTTCTTGTTACACTGAAATTATAATGCAAGATAAATGCTACACTAGGTGTTCTAGCATGGGATACATTCACAATTGAAGGCCCGACTGTAACTATAGGATAAAGATAAGAAATAGAAGCCATTGTAATGTACCATAATTTTTATTTATGTTTTATGAAGTATTCCTCCTTGGCTTCATTTAACTGTGATCATGACTGTGTGTGCTAGTCATACATGTATTGAGGTCATGACATACATGATGTAGTTTCAAAAGAGTGTGTCTTTTGTTTCCACATGTCTTTTGATTTAGTTGATCAATCATTGTGTACTTTTCAAATAAGTGCATATGTTCATCTTTAACTATACTTTTTTCTGAATGATTTTTCTTATTCTACTCTTTTCTGGCTCAAAAGTGTCATTTTGATAATTTTTTTACAGTATATAATTAAATATTTGATATACTCCACAGGATCTGAAATGGATGATTTACACTTTTTACTTAATATATTATTAATATAATACTTAATTTTATAATGCACACAAATCATAACTTTAAACACACTGATGACAAATGCTCAGTATACAAGATAACTTGTTAAATCAGTGGAACATATTTCACAGACAAGTAACTTATTTCACCAGGTGAGGAACAAATCTCACAAACCTAGAACTTATTTCACCAGGTAAGGAACAAATCTCATAAACCTGAAACTTATTTCACTAGGTAAGGAACAAATTTCACCAACCCAGAACTTATTTCACCAGGTAAAGTGTGAAACTTATTTTCTACATGTTCTAGGGATGGAACGAATTATATAGAAATCATCTGTGAAAAAAGTTCTCCGAGAACATACATTGTATTTCCTGTGATATTAGTTCCACTGGAACTTTTTTCACAGGAACAAATTTTGGCTCACACATACACCTTATCATTATTTGTCCACCATTACTGGACATCACAAAGGTTCTTTTAAAATATTGACATTACAAAATATTTGACATCACAATGGAAAAGTAATTGTTGTATGATGTCAATATGACAATAGTCAATATGTCTTCTTCTTTATAATTCAGCACTCAATCAACATACTGATGATAAAGTACGAGTCTATTAGGGAGCTACCATTTGATTTTTATGGGGGGGCTAGGATGAAATTCGAAAAAAATAGGCAGGACAGGAGTTTTGAGTAAAAAAAAAAGGCAGGATGAGACACTTGCAAAAAAAAAAGTCAGGACGACAATTTAGGTAAAAAAAAGTCAGGATAAACTAAAAAAAAAAGGCAGGACCGAACAGAGTGAAAAATAAAAAAGCAGGACAGGAAAAATGCAGGACAAAATTTTTCATCCTAGCCCCCCCCCCCCCCCCACCCCATAAAAATCAAATGGTAGCTCCCTTACTGATAATATAGTTTATGCAGCCAAGTGCCTGTGCAAGTAGTCCAAATAATCATGACGTCTTGGAAGGCTATATCAATTTTTGCATCGATGTAAGGCGTCAAAGAAAAAAATATCATAGCCTTTCAAAACGTCATAATTATTTGGACTGCTGTGCAAGCAGCGCAGATCATTTTTCACGTCAACCCGTGCCGATTCCCATATAACAATAACAATAAAGAACTGGGGTCAAATCAACATTGGTAAGAACAACAAAAACACAATGACTTGGTTAGGAAAGGGGGCTGATGAAAACACATTAAGTTATGAACAATTGTAGGGGAGACAATTCAAAATTCTAGCACATATCTCATGAATTCTAGTCAAATCGGCACCTGGTTAAATCGGCACCCGGTCAAATCGGCACTCAGTATAGTCAAATCGACACCTAGTCAAATTGGCACCTGGTTAAATCGGCACTTTATGTTACATCTTCTGACATCAGACTCGGATTTCTCTTGAACTGAATTTTAATGTGCGTATTGTTATGCGTTTACTTTACTACATTGGTTAGAGGTATAGGGGGAGGGTTGAGATCTCACAAACATGTTTAACCCCGCCGCATTTTTGCGCCTGTCCCAAGTCAGGAGCCTCTGGCCTTTGTTAGTCTTGTATTATTTTAATTTTAGTTTCTTGTGTACAATTTGGAAATTAGTATGGCGTTCATTATCACTGGACTAGTATATATTTGTTTAGGGGCCAGCTGAAGGACGCCTCCGGGTGCTGGAATTTCTCGCTACATTGAAGACCTGTTGGTGACCCTCTGCTGTTGTTTTATATTTGGTCGGGTTGTTGTCTCTTTGACACATTCCCCATTTCCATTCTCAATTTTATGTAGTCAATTCGGCACCCATGTTAGATTTGCTTTATATGCATATTTTAACAGCCTCGCATTTCCCAGTTTATAAGCCTCATCCTTATATCGTTGATATGTCAAGTCAAGGCACTATTATTGTCTATATATACAATGATCAAGGATTTGTATAGTTCTCACTATACAAATCCTTGCAATGATACATGTATATGAGGTACGGTACTGGATATTTTTTATGCACTTTTTAACAGTTGAACATTTTGCAGGATTGTTGGTTTAATGCTGTTTAAACTCGCCTGAAAAAACACCTTGAATTGCTAATTATTTTGCATGAAAGTTTGAATTATTGAAAGGGACTCATAGTTTTCCATTCTATTGACTATTGCTTCTATTTGTCTCATTGTTAAACATTAGGTTGTGTAAGGCCTTCTTTGTTTCTTATAAAGTTTTTGAAAAATAAAACATTAATAAATACCTTTAAGGTTCATCATAACAAATGGACAAATATGGCCGTATTTTTACCTCAAAAACTACTCTGTGTACAGACTTACCTGTGCTGTTTGAAAAGTTTTAATGCCTAGCATCCACTAGATTTATAAAAGTTAAATGCATTTTGTGTTTAAGAAAGATAAAATCTTTCTTGGTTTTTGCTGGGCATTTTTTTTCCTTTCTTCAGAAGGTGCAAAAATAAACAAACACCTGCATTACTTTGATACTGTCCACTCACTGACTCAGATAAACTCTTTAACTCACCTATAGTTGTGAAGATACCTGGTGTCCAGGTCAATTAAGGACAATGAAAACAATACAAACCGGTTTTTTTACCTGAGGGAGCATCTCATAGTTGTTCCACAACTTAGTCAATTTTCACACCATTTGCATGAAGGAAAAAAAATGCCTATCAAAATCCAAAAGAGATTTTATCTTTCTGAAACACAAAATGGATTTAACTTTTTTATATCTAGTGGATGCTAGGCATTAAAACTTTTCCAACTTTACAGGTAAGTCTGTACTCAGAGTAATTTTTGGCATGTAAATACAGCCATATTTGTCCGTTTGTTATGATGAACCTTAACATTCTACTGTTGAGTTAGAACCACAACCATATTAACCATGTACTTGATTTAAGTTATTAAAATTAATTGAAAAGAAAACTTTCCAAAACATCGGTCATAGAATGTTGTGAAAACATTAAATAATTAACCTATGTTTTCTAACTGCTTGATGCTTTTTAATGATGTAATGCATGATAAAAAAATCCTAACCCCAAAATAGATCATGAATTTATACATTTTAAAATTATTTATACATATATAATATCAAATATTTTTGGATGCCGATTTGACTATACTGAGTGCCGATTTGACCAGGTGCCGATTTAACCAGGTGCCGATTTGACTTTTTCTATGGGTGCCGATTTGACCAGGTGCCGATTTGACTTGTACCCCTGTTTCATTTCTAAAAGTAATTGCCTCTAATGATTATGCTCTTTACTGTTTTATTTTGAAAAAAATAAATTTTATCCTAATTTATATGACTTTTGGGTAAATCTTCATAACCAAATGATATAATTTTGCAAAATTACCATCTGAACCAAGATTTTCCAGCAGAAAGTCGTCCATACTTCTATTTCCGGTGTGAGTTGGAATACGAAACTGTGATCCAATATCTAAAATCTCTGTACAAGTTGGTCCAAAATTCTATCAAATTACATCATATTTGAAACTTTCTTTATGATGATAGTATTATATGTATCTGGTACGGTGAGAACTGACTTCAACATCTTAAAAATTTTATCCGAAACAATATATAGGACAAAAATAATATTTTGTAAACAAACACATGTGAGACCGAAATTTTTGATTGACTAGATCGAATTGTGAGAACGTCAAGTGTAAACATCATCAATGAATTTTACAGAAAAATAACCACAAGACCCAAAAATTTTTGGTTTACTAATATTTGAAACATTTTTTTCAGTTTATAAAAAGCCACCCCCCTTTCAGGATGGAAGCAAGGACCAAGTTTCCCATTATAACTCAATATACAAGACCATATGCATTAGTGTACATTCATGGGGGATCTTCTTCTACTTCCAAATACTGCCCACATTCAACATGATAAATATTTTGGAAAGTTGCACATTGGAATGCCCTTTATCGTCACTTGTCAAAAGTCAATTTTCATTAGCATCAATTTGGTTAGCTGCGAAACCATAGCTCTTAGGTCCTTCATACCCGCCAACTGTCACTATTTGCGGGGGATTTCCCCCATGGAGGCTCCAAAGTGGAAATTTTGTAAGAGCAATTTTGTCCACTATTTTCAAGAAAACAATTAATTTAACAATGGCTATGTCAGCTTGTTAAAGCATGAAGAAACCAAAAATACACATTAGAATATATTTGAAGGCCTCCTTGAAGGTTTTGTAGGACTATAAGAACCATCTTTCACGTAAAACCCCCATGGGCATTTTGAAAAGTTGGCAGGTATGGTCCTTATGTTATTTTTTTACTACAGACAAATCCATGGTAAATCGTCCCACTTTCAATTATATATTAATCTAGATTTTACCGTTTTCCATTAACTTAAAGTGGGTTTTTTTTTAAAAGTGGGGCGATTTGTCCTGCTTTCTTTGTGGACCATAGAGGCTGAGCTACAGATTTTTCCTATTTTAAAATGCTCAGAATTGCGACCCTGGTTCTGGTCAGACTTATTTCCAAAAAAATGCAAACTATCTACAACTTGGATGAATTAATTTACTCTAATCTTTTGATTTATATGACATAATCTTACAAGTCTTTGTGTTATTTAAGGAAAACTAATGTTAACAAAGTTGTTTCATGTACATGTACATGACTAATTTGTCTTAAATTAGATCTGAGGCTCCTAACTATAATTTTGCTGCAAAAAAACTGAAAACAACACTTTCAATTTCATGCACTCAAAGTGCTTTTTTTCGAGAAAAATGATAGTACCTCTGCCTCACATGAGTCACATGTGCCATTAAAGATGAGAAGGGTACCCTGGTATCAGACAGTTTCTATTCACAAACCATGTGCCTCAAATCGTAGTTACGTTAGATTTTTTTTTCGATTATTATCTTCAACAAACATGACAGCTGTTGTTAAAAATAGAACATATTAAAACTGCATTTTTGGCTAATATTATTAAATGTATCATTTATGCACCTGAAATGTTAATTTTAATCAAATTTCACAGTTTTTGGCTATTGATATGATTATTTTGAAATTAATAGTGCTAGATAATCAATAGGAAAAGTTTCATCTATCATAACAAATTGAAAATATGACAACTTAAATGCCCTAAAATGTAAATTTTTAGAAATATCACTTTTGGATATATACATGTATTAGTACTATTACATTACAAAAGTACAGAATCTTGATATTGTAAATTTCAACAATTATCAGCATAACAAGCTCTGTATGTAATTGTTATAAAGATTGGATAGACTATTTTTTTAGTTTTTGCAAAATTCAAAAATGTGAATTTCTAAAAAGTAAAAAAATATGCATATAATTTTTTTTTATTTTTTTATATAAATAAGGCCGTTAGTTTTCTCGTTTGAATTGTTTTACATTGTCTTATCGGGGCCTTTTAAAGCTGACTATGCGGTATGGGCTTTGCTCATTGTTGAAGGCCGTACAGTGACCTATAGTTGTTAATGTCTGTGTCATTTTGGTCTTTCGTGGATAGTTGTCTCATTGGCAATCATACCACATCTTCTTTTTTATATATTTATTCAACTGCAATACATTCTTTTATAGACTCATGAATACTGATGTACTGTGATCCAGTTTGACAAACATGAAATGAATGAAATTAAGGATTTCAACTATACAACACCTCTAGAATTGTTCAAAGAAAAGAAAGTTGTCAAGATATGTGCTCCTATGGTTAGATACTCCAAGTAGGTTACATTTAGTTGTTATTTAAAAGCAAGGGTTTTTGAAACATTTTTAATGTGTAGTATACACTCACTGGTAAAGCATAATAATGATTTTTAAGATGAATATCCTGTCTTTGTAAGAGCTAAAAACATAAATAACTTTGCATAAGACAGAATGAACATGAATATTCAATTCTGCAACACTTAATGCCGGAATCAATTGTGTTCTAAAGTATGAACAAATTTTTGAGTGGCAAAGCCATACAAAATATTTAAAATGCATTATAAGCAACACAGAAAATGAAAAGTCAATCAGGAAACAGTCTTCCTGCCCCTCTCCCTATCAAATATCAAATGGTTGTCCCCTAAAATACCTTTTCTAGTTGATAAACATTTATAATTGATTGATATTTTTAGACTTTATACTTTTTTGTCATTGGCTGTCAGTATTTTGTATGTCTGTTTGCAGACATTTGGATGTTCTTGAGGCATAGCCTGGCATACCCAAATATAATCATGAAAAGTTAGTTACAGAGCAAATGAATATGCTTAGATTAATTCAACTTTAAGACTTCTGAATATTTGTAACATGAATTATTACAACAAAAAATGACTTATTATATACATTGTAGGCTTGCATTCAGGAAGCTTGTGAGACAGTATGAATGTGACCTTGCCTTCACCCCAATGATCATATCTGATTCATTTATCAAGTCACTAAAGGCCAGAGACAGCGACTTCACAACTTGTAAAGGTTTGAATTCTTTTTATTTTATTTCGTTATGTTTACTAGTAAATAAAAATTCTATATATTAATTTAATGTGGTTTGGGAGTCTTCCACCATTTAGACTGTTATATAACTGAACTCAATACCGGTAGGTCAAGATTTTTAATTCAACTAATTTTTGATGCAGCTATGCAATTTAATAATAAAAATTTCATTCTGATGAACAAATTTATATGATTTTATCTTATATGTTTACAATATTTGTACAAAGGTGGAATATTTTTGAAGGATTTCATATTTTTTATAAAGTAATAAGGGAGGGGGTAACTTAAAATATGGAATGCACATTATTTTATTTTATTTTAGCAGGGGAAAAAATACAGCGACATCAACCATGTCAACATTTAAATGCTTTTGGTTAACATTTTTCTTGCAGGTTGGAATATGTTTTACTTCATTTTATTGCTCTGATGGTGTGATTCAAACTTTGTTTTTTTTTTATATTAAACTTTGTCATTCATTGTTAAAATAGGTTGCTATGTTATCACATGAATCAAAATTCTATGTACTAGAAGTAAGTCATGCATGTTCTTTTTTTAATTTTTGCAGAAGATCGTCCTTTGATTGTACAGTTTGCTGCTAAAAATGGAAAAGAATTTGCAGATGCTGCTGAAATTGTTGTACCGTAAGATGATTATTTTTCTCCTCTTTTAAACAGTTAAATTCAACAAATATTTAAGCATTGTTTTTTGTTTTTTTTTGTTATACGACCGCAAAATTTGAAAAATTTTTCGTCGTATATTGCTATCACGTTGGCGTCGTCGTCCGAATGCTTTTAGTTTTCGCACTCTAACTTTAGTAAAAGTGAATGGAAATCTATGAAATTTTAACACAAGGTTTATGACCACAAAAGGAAGGTTGGTATTGATTTTGGGAGTTTTGGTCCCAACATTTTAGGAATTAGGGGCCAAAAAGGGCCCAAATAAGCATTTTCTTGGTTTTCGCACTATAACTTTAGTTTAAGTTAATAGAAATCTATGAAATTTTGACACAAGGTTTATGACCACAAAAGAACGGTTGGGATTGATTTTGGGAGTTTTGGTTTCAACAGTTTAGGAATTAGGGGCCAAAAAAGGGCCCAAATAAGCATTATTCTTGGTTTTCGCACAATAACTTTAGTTTAAGTAAATAGAAATCAATGAAATTTAAACACAATGTTAATGACTACAAAAGGAAGGTTGGTATCGATTTTGGGAGTTTAGGTCCCAACAGTTTAGGAATTAGGGGCCAAAAAGGGAGCCAAATAAGCATTTTTCTTGGTTTTCGCACCATAACGTTAGTATAAGTAAATAGAAATCTATGAAATTTAAACACAAGGTTTATGACCATAAAAGGAAGGTTGGTATTGATTTTGGGAGTTTTGGTCCCAACAGAATAAGGGGCCCAAAGGGTCCAAAATTAAACTTTGTTTGATTTCATCAAAATTGAATAATTGGGGTTCTTTGATATGCCGAATCTAACTGTCATGACTGTGTATGTAGATTCTTAACTTTTGGTCCCGTTTTCAAATTGGTCTACATTAAGGTCCAAAGGGTCCAAAATTAAACTTAGTTTGATTTTGACAAAAAATGAATCAGTTAGGTTCTTTGATATGCTGAATCTAAAAATGTACTTAGATTCTTGATTATTGGCCCAGTTTTCAAGTTGGTCCAAATCAGGGTCCAAAATTAAACTTTGTTTGATTTCATCAAAAATTGAATAAATGGGGTTCTTTGATATACCAAATCTAACTGTGTATGTAGATTCTTCATTTTTGGTCCTGTTTTCAAATTGGTCTACACTAAAGTCCAAAGGGTCCAAAATTAAACTTAGTCTGATTTTAACAAAAATTGAAATCTTGGGGTTCTTTGATATGCTGAATCCAAAAATGTACTTAGATTTTTTATTATGGGCCCAGTTTTCAAGTTGGTCCAAATCAGGATCTAAAATTATTATATTAAGTATTGTGCAATAGCAAGTCTTTTCAATTGCACAGTATTGCGCAATGGCAAGAAATATCTAATTGCACAATATTGTGAAATAGCAAATTTTTTTTTAATTAGAGTTATCTTTCTTTGTCCAGAATAATAAGCAAGAAATATCTAATTGCAAAATATTGTGCAATAGCAAGATTTTTTTTTAATTGGAGTTATCTTTCTTTGTCCAGAATCAACTTAAATCTTTGTTATATACATAATTACACCTTATGTAAGAATCCGGGTTTTTGATTGGTTAATAGCCAGTGTATTTTTCACCAATTTACTGTTATCAAATGAATATCGTTCATTTTTAACGCCGCCGGGGTATTTGCTAAAAGGATATGCCTTTTTTACCCTCTCTGCCGTGGTATTTGCCAAAAAATACTCTATCCGACTGGACGCTTGTAACGTCACGATCATCAATGCGTTTTAGTACATTAACATTCGGTGTAATTAAACAGATATATCATGTTATTGAGGGGCATTTGCGAAAAATACCAGTCTTGAGAATGAATTTCCCTCGCCTTACGGCTCGTGAAATTTAACATTATCTCGACTGGTATTTTTCGCAAATACCCCTCCTTAACATGATATATCTGTTCAATATACAATGTATATTCACTTTTTACTACCAACTGATAAATTAAAATAATCTTTACCATTCAGTGATAACAAGCAGTTTTTTTACATCTTAATATTTTATGATTTATTTAAATGAGTAGTTATTGTTGCAAACTCCATTAGAAATTTTAATTGAGATTAGTTTTGGAATAAGGGAAAGAGGGATGTGATTAAAAAAATTAGGTTCAATTTTTCTCATGTGAAATTTCATAAATAAAAAAGAAAATTTCTTCAAACATTTTTTTGAGAGGATTAATATTCAACAGCATAGTGAATTGCTCTAAGAGAAAACAAAAATTTTAAGTTCATTAGAACACATTCATTCTGTGTCAGAAACCTATGCTGTGTCAACTATTTAATCACAATCCAAATTTAGAGCTGAATCCAGCTTGAATGTTGTGTCCATACTTGCCCCAACCGTTCAGGGTTCAACCTCTGCGGTCGTATAAAGCTACGCCCTGCGGAGCATCTGGTTTTTTTTTATCAAATCAAGTTTAATGTACAACATTTGCCATATTTGAATGTTTCAACTTTCTTAAAAAAAAATGCTTAAGGCAAATTGTTCAAAATGCAATAGTTGTGCATGTTTGATAGTGTTAGGCAAAATTATCCATCACTAACCATATTAAGCAACATAAAGTATTTCTTATTGGGACAATTTTGATTGGACAATTATCACAAAAACATATTTAGGAATTATTATAATCAATATCTAGTTGTTTTCACTTGTCAAGCTTTGCTATTTTACATTCTGAATTAACTAGAATATCTTCACTCTTAAAAACAGACAAACTTTCTGTTAAAAAAAACCATTCATTTTATTTGTACTGGAAGCATAATTGATACAATCAACTGCATGTATTAAAAAATAAATACTGTACATGTACATTCAGTGGCTAAGGAGATTATTTTAAGGTATTTCACAAAAGAACAATTCAAAGATTTTTTTTGTATCTGCTTGATTCTTACAATAATCACTAATCAAGTAAATAAAAGTACGTAAATTTTGTACATAATGTGACATACATGTATGTTGTAACATCAGTAAAGCATAGTAAACAAATATTATCATTTTCATATTTTTTTCTAGTTACTCTGATGGTGTTGATCTGAACTGTGGATGTCCTCAAAGGTATGTGAGTATAAACAAAAAAAGATGTTGTATGATTGCGCCAATAAGACAACTATGATCAACTAAAGACCAAAAGACATACTAGATGAAAGCAACTATATGTCACCAGATAACATAGATAATACAAACAAATCCTTTAAAACTAGACTTTGTAACAAAACTTTTCACTTGTGAAAAAGAATCTATCTTATGATTTTGACATTTAAACCTGTAACCAGTTTAGTTTGTGTTGTGTGTATATGTTCATAATAATTGTTCTCAGTTTATTGTTTTAATAGAGCTTTGAATGTAATAAGTCAATTATCTTTTTACTGGATTCTTTTTTCATGAATTGAAGAAAATTTGTATTTTTGTGGAAATTTGATTACTTTGTTTAACATAAGTCTGCATGCAATAAATGTTGATATAAAATTTGTACTTTGATGAGCATTTAAATGTTTGTTTTGTCTGAACTTACAAATTCCACAAAAATTGGTAGCACACAAATAATATTGAATCTACAGTATGTATTTGAGGGGGAGGGGGTTCTGAAGGCTTTTAAAAAATATACAACACACCAATTATTTGTAGATGGGCAATGGCAGAAGGATATGGTGCCTGTCTAATAAAGAAACCAGAGTTAGTGAAAGATATGGTTAATCAGGCCAAGTCAAGGGTCAACAATGGAGATTTTACTGTTTCCATCAAGATTAGGATACATAATGACATCAGGTTTCATATATTATCATTTTGTTCATAAATATTGTCAGTCCTACTAGTAAAAGATTTAAGGAGTAAAATTCAATTTTTTTTCAATTATATCTTAATAAACTGCAGTACATGGTAGAATATGTGACTTGGATGATAGTGCTCTGAAGTTTTATCTTTGAACCATCAAAATTGTCAGTGTTTTATGGCAGTTTCCCCCTTAAATGATACCCCACAAAAAATTATCATGAAAAAGGTGGAGCATTTATCAATATGGCATATTTTTGCCATGTAAGTGGACACAACCAGAAAATTAAGCTGTATAAAATCAAAATTGATATCAAATTTAGACTTATAATAAATGTCTGCAAATCTTCTTAGACACACATATAAATAATCTACACAATGTAAGCAAATTATGAAATCTATGATGTCTAAAGACTATCTTTTTATAAGTGTGAAAATAATGATTAAGTTTGGAAAATTATATACCAGTATATCAATCTTAATAGGATAAAAACAAAACTTATTTCTGAAAAAATGGATGAGATAAAACTTGGTAAATGATCAATCTTACTTAAATCTTATCATTTTACATGTTGAAGCATTTTATATTTCAATATGTCCAGTATATTTATATTGCTTTTAAAGATGAATGTTATATTTTCCCAGGGAAACCGTTGATATGTGTCAGAAAGCTGAAAAAGCTGGTGTTTCCTGGATAACAGTTCATGGGAGGACCAAAGAACAACGAGGACAACCAGTGAACTTTGAAGCTATTAAAACAATTAAAGACAGTTTACAGTGTCCAGTTATAGCTAATGGGGATATTAATTCATTAGAAGATGTTCAAAGAATTGCAGAACTTACAGGGGTCAATGGTAATCACATTAGAGAAAAAAATGATTTTTTTTGTTACAGTTTTGAAATTAAGTTTAGGTTTTATACATAGTTAATGAATGCAAAGGACGGTAAACAATTTATCATTTCTGAAAGATAACAGCTGGCCTACAAGCTTTGATTATAATTTGAATTAAGAAATGCATTTCAAATCTGAAAGTGTTTAAATTTTCAACTTTTTAATTGAACTATTCTTTTACAAATAGAAAACTGTTGCATGTTTAGTGACAGTAAGTACTTATTCTTATTTAACACAGTAGACAATTTTCTATTAAAATTTAAAGTGTTATTCTATTCTATTGATGGGCCACTCTTTAATGTAGATGATAGAATTGTTGCAGTTTCATAATTGAGCTTTAACTGAATCAAATAATTTGTTTTTAGGTGTGATGGCAGCTCGAGGTATATTACAAAACCCAGCCATGTATTCTGGCTATGATAACACTCCATTAGACTGTGTTCAGAAATGGGTAAATAATATTTGTTTTGCTGTATGTAAGAAAACAGTGACATTTCTGCCTTGATCATTGATTAAATTTTCTATCTAAAGCACTTTTTATTTTCATAACAAAAACGTGCAGAAGACATGTCAACACTATCTATTATTAATACCTCTTTTATCCAAATCTATAGTGAACAACTTCAGCAATAAATGTCAAACTTCAGGACCAAAGGCTTTGTCCAAACTACTCATCACAATACTGATTAAACTTCTTGGTCAATAATAGTTGAATTTTTTTAGATAAATAAAGGCAACAGTAGAATATTGCTGTTCAATAGTCATAAATTGATTAAGTGTTAACAAATTCGGTTACAAACCAAAAGCGAAGGAAACACATCAACTATAAGAGGAAAACAACAGAACAACAGAAACTCTGAACTGTAACTGTAAAGCCAACATGCATAGAAACACACTTTTTGATAACAACTGCCAATATCCTGACTTGGTACAAGATATTTAAAAAAAAAATGGTGGGTTCAACCAGATTTTATGGCTAGCCAAACCATCTGCTAATATGGCAATGTTAAAAACATGTACCAGTTTGAAAGGTCTAATGAAAACCTATCTTGTCCTTTGGTAGCAATACACAGTTAGAAGTTTAGTTTCGCGTTATGGCCATGGTGAATTTTTTAAATATGAAAGTTTTTGTACAATAAAATTGATTTTTAGATAATTGAAGATTAATATAGCCTTCTTAGTGGGTTTATATGAGCATTTAGATGGTTTTTAGCATGTTTTATAGGCCATTTATCTGTTTGACAGTCCGTATTTTCCTATCTGTACCGCCCATAGGTGCATAAATTATTGTAGTGTTTATCAACAAAAAATTTGCGCTCGATCTTTTCTATTCAATTTTATGGAAAAACAAGCAGAAATGCATATGATTTTACACTTGATGGATATAAACCTATGGTTTAAGGAAAAATATCACTGTTTCATTGATTGAAATTTTCCTTTGGACCAAATTTTGGAGACTTTTGTGACATGTTCACCCCCTTTTTTACTATATTTTGTATCAAAGAAATGCAGATTGTTGCCATGGTTACACCCAAAAGGGGTTATATTTCACCATTATGACCATTAGAAATCAAATCTATGGAAGATTCTCTTTCTATAAATATATACATGCATAACACAAATATTAAGCCTTATTTGTTAGAAAGGAGGGGAAAGAGGGTGTTTAAAAATTATGAGTGTCAATTTTAAGTTTTTTTCCTAACTGTGTATTATGGCAAGCCGTTTTGCTATTTTTTACTTCAAGATATCTCATAAACTTTATAAGATATCTTATATAGTTTATAAGATATGTCATATAGTTTATAAGATATCTTATATAGTTTATAAGATATCTCATTTGATTTATCAGATATCTTATATAATTGTCTTTATACGATAGCTCATAAACTATGTAAGATATCTTATAAACTGTATGAAATATCTTATAAACTATATGAGATATCTTATAAACTATATAAGATATCTTATAAACTATATAAGATATCTTATAAACTATATAAGATATCTTATAAACTATATAAGATATCTTATAAACTATATAAGATATCTTATAAACTATATAAGATATCTTATAAACTATATAAGATATCTTATAAATTATATAAGATATCTTATATAAAAATTGTTTATAAGATATCTTATAAACTTTAGAAGATATCTTATAAAGTATATAAGATATCTTATACATTTTAGGAGATATCTTATAAAACATTAAAGATATCTTATGTAATGTATAAGATATCTCATATAATATATAAGATATCTCATAAAAATGAAATTATATAAGATATCTTATATATTATAGAAGATATCTTGAAATTCAAAGAAATAGTAAAACGGCTTGCCATAGTGTATTGCTACCTTTATTTAGGTTGCATTTCTGTAAATATTGACAATGCAATTTCCCATAGGAACTCCTTTTACGGCTAAAACTGTACCACTTTTACTATGAAGTTTTGAAAAAAATCTTATCCTAGAATTGAAAGTTCATATGCACCACAATTTTTTTCAAAGGTCAAAATATAGGGCTGTGCGGCATATTTTCAACGTTTATATGCCCTGAACTTCTCAGAGTTTAAACTTACACTAATTTTCTTAACTTCCCCTACCTCGAATGAAAGGTTACCACAGATTTCAATGTAAACAATATGCACGTGTTTATTTACTGGTAACATTCCCAAGTTCTGTCTCTGCGATATGGAACACAGAGAGCATAACTGGGAACCAGTATGTAAACAAAATGAATTTTCTATGAATATTCAATTACTCCCCAAAAAAGGCGTGTTTTGAGAAACAGCTGTATTTACAAAGTGCAACCTATACAGACATTTATTCAAATAGAAAACTCTCTAAAATCAGTTTTTCTCACATTAATACTCATTTATCAGAATTAAAGTCTTAAAGAAATCACTGTGTATACTCTAAGTTTTTCTTTACTATACATTTTATACCCCCTCCCCTGTTTCAATTTTTTAAAGAATTTGAAAACAAGACTTTAATTATTGCCAGCTTACCCTATTTGCATATTTTCTGATAAAAAAATGCCTAGAACCTGTTAAAAACTGTTTTGATAACATATTGAAAGCATATCAGAATATCATAAATGTAATGTTTAGCAGTCAATCATTACAACATTCAAGATTATATAAAGTATCCAATCCAGCCTCTATCTCCAGTCCACATCTTACTGTATGCCTATTTGTCAATTAAAAAACACATTTTCTGCCTCAAATGGTCAATTTAGAATTCTTGTCACAACAGTATCATCTTTAACCATATATCTGACACAATTTAGCTACTATATGTACTAGAAGTGTTCAAACAAAGCCATATTTGCAATAGTTGTATGTATGCAGATACCAGTCTGAGATATAAATTCACTTAAAATGTTGTAGAGATGACTGCTAACATTTGATTTTTGCATAACTTCCAAGCATAGTTATTGTTTTCTATATCAAGAACTTTAAAATCATAAAATCATAGCATTTACAAGTTAAATTATTTGTTTTATGACCCAGGGGGTAGGCAATTTTCTATGTTTCTTGCCCCTGGGGCCTCAAATTTCCTAAATAATTCTGCTGTTTCTAGCAATTTGGAATATTTAATACATATTCAGGATAGAACACACTATTGTAAGTTTTCTTGAGATATTTTTGTTTTTCTAGCTTGTATTTATTATGCCGTGGTGACAAAAAAGCAGATTTAGGTGTTGCGGCTTACTTTTGGGTTATCGAAAGGACACAAATACCTCATAAATAATATTCAGGAAGGATCTATGAGTTTCAATGACTGCGAAGAGTAAATATAAGCACTTCTTAACAATTTAACATACAAATATGCAAATATTATGATTTAATTTTGTATCCAGGACTTTAAGTAAACTATGCATACTGTAAACTGTGAATTTATGCTGAGTCATCATATTTAAAGCCCAGGATTCTATCAATCTTCATTAAATATTTATAAAACTTCTTATTTGAGTTAATTTCTTTAAAATCTGTGAAATAAAGCAAATTTGGTTAAATTCTGAATGTTCCCCTTTTTCACCCTATATAGGTTGCATTTCTGTAAATATTGACAATGCAATTTCCCATAGGAACTCCTTTTACGGCTAAAACTGTACCACTTTTACTATGAAGTTTTGAAAAAAATCTTATCCTTGAATTGAAAGTTCATATGCACCACAATTTTTTTCAAAGGTCAAAATATAGGGCTGTGCGGCATATTTTCAACGTTTATATGCCCTGAACTTCTCAGAGTTTAAACTTACACTAATTTTCTTAACTTCCCCTACCTCGAATGAAAGGTTACCACAGATTTCAATGTAAACAATATGCACGTGTTTATTTACTGGTAACATTCCCAAGTTCTGTCTCTGCGATATGGAACACAGAGAGCATAACTGGGAACCAGTATGTAAACAAAATGAATTTTCTATGAATATTCAATTACTCCCCAAAAAAGGCGTGTTTTGAGAAACAGCTGTATTTACAAAGTGCAACCTATAATTTCCAATATAATACCATAGTATTGTGATATTTAGTACTTACTCATATAACATATTCAACAGGTCTCTGTATCTAATTTCAGCTGGACATATCAACATCTCTTGGTACACATTACCGCTGTTTTCACAATCATTTAATCTATATGTTAGAGAGGGTGCTACCGAGGGCAGAGAGAAGAATTTTTAATGCATTGGTTAGCTCTTCTGCTGTAATGGATTATTTGAAAGAACATCTTGGCATCTGATGTCGCATCCAATTAATAGTTGGGTTACAGGTTTTCAGGCCGAAATATATAACTGGCTGAAGAAATGTCCAACAAGATTTCTGAGATGGAGAGCATTTCATAGACGAATTAATGAATAAGTGAAAGAATAATATCTGAAACAGACAGCCATGTGAACCATAAATGGAATGCTGTCTTTTTAATAGCAATATAAAAAAAACAGTATTCAATGTATGAAAATAAAAGCAATGAATATACCTGGTAATTAAAATTTTCATCTTAGGCTTGACAAAACTTGATGATAAATTGATGTTGATATTTTATTTCACTGTCATATGAACCCTACCAGACAGACAGCCCATGTACACCTTACAATCTTCCATACACCAAATACAGTGTCACTATTGCTTAGTATCTGAGAAATAGACCTGCTGTCCATCCTTTTGTCTGCATCTCCCAATAATATTTTGGTTAAATTTTTCTCAGGACTTAAGTCAGTTCTTGGAATTTGCTATAAAGCTTTATGTAAGTATTTCTACTGTGCCATTCATTTCAGATTCATTGGTCATCACATTCCATTTATCTAAATATTTTATATTGTACATGTTAGAAGTTATTGGAGAACTACATATAAGGCTTTCTAAAATTAAGAATCGACCTTAAGTTGAGCATGCTGTACTGTGAGATTGTTATTAAATTCATGCTTATTGACTCCCTTTTAACTGAATACTTCAATTCTTTAACGGTCAAGGTTATCCCAAGATGAGAGGAAGAAACCTATTGATTTTAAAATCACTTAATAGTCTATGGTCATGGTCATTTATACTACATACAGATTGTGAATAACAATATCGCTGTCTTTATTCATCATGGAAATGAATCATACCTTATGAAACAGAAAAAATATGCTATCAGTTTACTATAAGTTATTCCTCTTTATATGTGTGGCATCGGGTATGCAAGCTTTTTCACTTAATCTTATTTCATTCAATTTTAGAATATTAACAAGAGTGCACACACAGAAATGTCTCGCCTTCTTTACTAATCATTGATATTATGTTGATACTCCTAAATCTAAAGCTTTATTACGACTGTCACATAGACTTAACATGAATCATGAAAATGAGGTCAAGGTCAGTTGAACCATATGCCAGGCAGACATGTACAGCTAACAATGCTTCCATACAACAAATATAGTTGACCTATTGCTTATAGTTTAAGAAAATAGACCAAAACACAAAAACTTAACACTGAGCAATGAACCTTGAAAACCAGGTCAAGGTCAAATAAAATCTGCACGACTGACATATAGATCATAAAATATTTCCATACACAAAATATAGTTGACCTATGACATATAGTATTAGATAAAATGACCAAAACTCAAAAACTTAACTTTGACCACTGAACCATGAAAATGAGGTCAAGGTCAGATGACATCTGCCCGCTAGACATGTACACCTTACAATCATTCCATACAACAACTATAGTAAACCTATTGCATAAAGTATGAGAAAAACAGACCAAAACACAAAAACTTAACTATAACAACTGAACCATGAAAATGAGGTCAAGGTCAGATGACATCTGCCCGCTAGACATGTACATCTTACAATCATTCCATACAACAAATATAGTAGACCTATTGCATAAAGTATGAGAGAAACAGACCAAAACACAAAAACTTAACTATAACCACTGAACCATGAAAATGAGGTCAAGGTCAGATGACACCTGCCAGTTGGACATGTACACCTTACAGTCCTTCCATACACCGAATATACTAGACCTATTGCTTATAGTATCTGAGATATGGACTTGACCACCAAAACTTAACCTTGTTCACTGATCCATGAAATGAGGTTGAGGTCAAGTGAAAACTGTTTGACGGGCATGAGGACCTTGCAAGGTACGCACATACTAAATATAGTTATCCTATTACTTACAGTAAGAGAGAATTTAACATTGCAAAAAATCTGAACTTTTTTTTCAAGTGGTCACTGAACCATGAAAATGAGGTCAAGGACAATGGACATGTGACTGACGGAAACTTCGTAACATGAGGCATCTATATACAAATTATGAAGCATCCAGGTCTTCCACCTTCTAAAATATATAGCTTTTAAGAAGTGAGCTAACACCGCCGCCGCCGGATCACTATCCCTATGTCGAGCTTTCTGCAACAAAAGTTGCAGGCTCCACAATAAAACAAGATTTAGGCCATACAACAATGAGACAGCAATCCAAAAACACAAATAACCAATAGACATCTGCAAGTCATCAAGTCTTTAGCAATAGACCAGTGCCGATATATTATGTCCAGTTTTAAGTTTCCCATTCTAAAACAGTTATGAACAAGAGTGCACACGCTGAAATGTCTTGCCTTCTTTAATAATAATCATTGTTATTATGTTGATAGTCCTAAATATAAAGCTTTATTCCAACTGTCACATAAACTAGACATTAACCAAGAAAACTATACATTGACCAATGAACCATGAAAATGAGGTGAAGGTCAGATGAACCAAGCCAGGCAGGTATGTACAGCTAACAATTCTTCCATACAACAAATATAGTTGACCTATTGCTTATAGTTTAAGAAAAACAGACCAAAACACAAAAAACTTAACACTGAGCAGTGAACCGTGAGAATGAGGTCAAGGTCAAATAAAACCTGCGCAACTGACATATAGATCATAAAATATTTCCATACTCCAAATATAGTTGACCTATTGCCTACAGTATTAGAAAAAAAGACCTTGCAAGGTACGCACATACCAAATATAGTTATCCTATTACTTATAATAAGAGAGAATTTAACATTACAAAAAATCTTCTTTTTTTTCAAGTAGTCACTGAACCATGAAAATGAGGTCAAGGACATTGGACATGTGACTGACGGAAACTTCGTAACATGAGGCATCCATATGCAAAGAATGAAGCATCCAGGTCTTCTACCTTCTAAAATATAAAGCTTTTAAGAAGTTAGCTATCACCGCCGCCGCCCGATCACTATTCCTATGTCAAGCTTTCTGTTAAAATTCGTCAGACAATAAAAAATCATATTAAAAACTTGTATATTGGTATAAAATGCTATTAAATTGATCTTCTTGTCAATTTGTATTATAAAATTTTCTTTAGGAGCCAGCTGAAGCCTGCCTCCAAGTGAGGGATTTTCTCACTTGAGTTTGAGGCTTATTCATTGGTGTTCTTCCACTTTTTCTGCTCTTTGGTCAGGTTGTTTTTTCTTCGACACATTCCCATTTCAGTTCTAAATTTAGTGTTAAATTTATAACAAATACCAAGTCAAATTCTTCTCAAGCATGACGATAAAAAGTGTGGAAAACAGATTATTTAAGTGAATTTTGTGAGTCCAACAACCATAACTCTGGACAAAATCATCAGACAGGAACAAAATTTGATCTGAATTTTCTAAGTGCAAGGACCATAACTCTTGCACAAATTTGTCAGACCAGAACAAAATTTGAACTTGGATCTGAAACTTGTTATGATAATACAATACACCAATTATCAAATCAATTTCTTCAAGCATGACAAGACCAGATGCTCCACAGGGCGCAGCTTTATACCACCGAAGAGTTCGAACCCTGAACAGTTGGGGCAAGTATGGACACAACATTCAAGCTTGATACAGCTCTGAATTTGGATTGTGATTAAATAGTTGACACAGCACATGTTTCTGACACATAATGAATGTGGTCCGAGAACTTAAACTTAAAAACTTTAAATTCTAAAATGGACATTACCTATTATGGTCCAATATCCAAAATCAAAATACATGGTTAGATTCAGCATATCAAAGAACCCCAAGAATTCAATTTTTGATGAAATCAAATAAAGTTCAATTTTGGACCCTTTAGACCTCAATGTGGACCAATTTGATAACCGGGCACAAACATCAAAAATCTAAATACATGGTTAGATTAATCTTATATTAAAGAACCCCAAATATACAATTTTTGTTGAAATCAAACAAAGTTTAATTTTGGACCCCAATGTGGACCAACTTGAAAACTGGGCCTATAATCAAAAATCTAAGTTCATGTTTAGATTCAGCATATCAAAGAACCCCAAGGATTCAATTTTTGTTGAAATCAAACAAAGTTTAATTTTGGACCCGGATTTGGACCAACTTGAAAACTGGGCCCATAATAAAAAATCTAAGTACATGTTTAGATTCAGCATATCTAAGAACCCCAAAGATTCAATTTTTGTTGAAATCAAGCAAAGTTTAATTTTGGACCACAATTTGGACCAACTTGAAAACTGTTTAAAATAAAGTTTAATTTGGACCCTTTGGACCTTAATGTAGACCAATTTGAAAATGGGACCAAAAATTAAGAATCTGCATACACAGTTAGATTCGGCATATCAAAGAACCCCAAGGATTCAATTTTTGATGAAATCAAACAAAGTTTAATTTTGGACCCTTTGGGCCCCTTATTCCTAAACTGTTGGGACCAAAATTCCCCAAATCAATCCCAACCTTCCTTTTATGGTCAAAAACCTTGTGTTTAAATTTCATAGATTTCTATTTACTTATACTAAGTTTTGGTGCGAAAACCAAGAAAAATGCTTATTTGGGACCCCAATTCCTAAACTGTTAGGACCTCAACTCCCAAAATCAATCCCAACCTTCCTTTTGTGGTCATATACCTTGTGTTTAGATTTTATTGATTTCTATTTACTTCTATAAAGTTCTTGTGGGAAAACCAAGAATAATGCTTATTTGGGCCCTTTTTTGGCCCTTAATTCCTAATCTATTAGGACCAAAACTCCCAAAATCAATCCCAACCTTCCTTTGTGGTTATAAACCTTGTGTCAAAATTTTATAGATTTCTATTTACTTAAAGTAAAGTTATAGTGCGAAAACAAAGAAAATGCTGATTTGGGCCCTTTTTGGCCCCTAATTCCCAAACTGTTGGGACCAAAACTTCCAAAATCAATCCCAACCTTCCTTTTATGGTCATAAACTTTGTGTTTAAATTTCATAGATTTCTATTCACTTATACTAAAGTTATAGTGCAAAAACCAAAAGTCTTGGGACGCTGACGACGACGACGCCAACAACTACCAATATACGACCAAAACATTGTCGTATAAAAAAGTGGAAAACCAATTATATGAGTGAATTTTAAGTCCAAAGACTAACTCCGCACAAAATCATCAGACTTGCACTAAATTCAAACTTGATCTGTAACTTGTCATCATAAAATAATACACTAAATATCATATCAATATCTTCAAGAACAAAGAAAAAAAAGTAGAAGATTTATTTGCCAGACTGACAGATGGTCACAGACTGACAGAGAGCAAATCTCAAGTCCCCTTAGACTTTGCTGATAGAGGACTTATCACCAGAGAATATTATTTTTACATAAATGAATGGGGAATGTATCCATGGGACAGAGATGATGCCTTCAATTGCATATACATTAAAAGGGGCATATCTTAAGAACATTCGGTGATGCTTGCAAAATTCAAATTTATCTGAGTTTTGTGATACAATTATTGTGTATAAGATTCACAACACTTTGTGGAAGCAAACTAAAGAGAACAGAAACCAATTTCAAAAGAGGTGTAACAGACAAGACAAATGGAAATCAGTAAAACTCAATTCCTCCTTGGCTATGGCAGGGACATAAAAAAGTTCAGTGGGACTAATGGAGTACCCTTAACAGCCATGTCCACAACCAGTTCTCAGATAAAGATTATTATAAATTGATACCCAGTTTAGGTCAAAATGTTCAGGCATTTTGAACTTAATTTTTGTGAAGGTTAACGTTGGACTCACAATTCAGAAATATCAACACACAACCCAAAAATTCAGTCTTCTGTAACCTTTCTATTTGACCTACTGAACTGAAAAAAAAATTGAGTTCCTCTTCATCTGTTTTGGAATCATATATATATAACAAAGTTTGGTGAGGCTAGACAAAATTTGATAAGGGTTTTGTTCTTTCAGAAGAGCAATTTTAAATTTGTTTAATGAAATTTTGACAACAGATGAAATAAAGAAATCATCTTAAAACAAAAATGTTTCCACATTTTTATCCAATATTGAGGCAGACATTTAATATTAACGTGTGTCTTCCAACTCAAAATTGGTGATGATTGGATGAATGGTTCAAAAGATACACAACAATCATTTCTCTAATTTCAGTCTATCAATAGTTGCAGTGTCCTTGACCTGGTGACCATAAATATTTTTGGCTTATTGACCAATGAACATTGTCAATTGGTATACAAAATAGTATGAAAACAAGTTTAACCTGGCTGCATATTTGCGCCTGTCCCAAGTCGGGAGCCTCTGGCGTTTGTAGTCTTGTATTATTTTTAATTTTAGTCTCTTGTGTATAATTTGGAGTTTGGTATGACATCCATTATCACTGAACTAGTATATATATTTGGTATGGGGCCAGCTGAAGGACACCTCCGAGAGCGGGAGTTTCTCGCTACATTGAAGACCTTTTGGTGACCTTCTGCGGTGTCTGTTCTATGGTCCGGTTGTGGTTTCTAAGACACATTCCCCATTTCCATTTCAATTTTACGTAACATAGACTATATGGTATGGTTTTTTATTCATTGTTGAAGGCCTTATATTTAATGGAGAAAGACTCATAGTATTTTCATGGACATTTCATTTCGTTGTTTTACAAGTTTGCATACAATTTTAAAGAAAATTTGCATTTCATTTAACATTCACATTTTTGGATCACCAATATCCATGAAAATTGGTATCCAACAAATAATAATGAATTTAAAGTGTGCTTTGGTGTGATTTTGATACAATTACCAATTTTGAAAAAAACAAATAATAAACAAATCGAACCACAAATGTATCATGGATGAGGCTAACACCAATGAAAGCTGGTTTATACATATGCACAGTCTTCCAAACAACGGTCTGACAACCCCAGTCCCGAATTTGAGAAATCTCAGGCCTAGAAATGGATCGGACTTAGTCATCATCCATTTCATTTATAGACACTGCATCTTTTGGAATCAAAGAAAACTCCATAACAGTAGCTTTACCTACTGCGACTTCCTCATATATCCCCCAGGCTTAAAAACTGAGAAACAAATGGTTTTTTGCCACTCTTTACTGCAAAAGCCTTTTTTTTTGCATTATTTTTGAAATCTTCAAAAAATATAACATTGCAACAAAATCAATTAAATCTCGGAAAATTATGGATATCACATTGCTATTTTTTACACATAGTCATTTTCTTCTTTTTTTCGGATGAATACTCCAATCAAATAACCTGTTATTCACTGATATCTATTCACAATGAACAGCAAATTAACAAATTAAATCAACACAGAATGAATACTAACCAACAAAAAAATTGCACACTTATGCTAAAACACACTTCAGAATGTCACTCTCATGGTTTTATTTACATTTTGAACGAAAAAAAAGATATCAAAATGTAATGAATATAAAAATGCTGGTTATTTCTTACAAGTGTGCTTTTTCTATGAACAATCAGATACGAGGTAAGTTAGACAAAATCAATCTGACCAATTGTAATGCATTTTTATTTTGGTTTTAAAGCCATCATTTTCACCAGCAATCATATAAACTGTTATATTTCTGTATATCATTTAACTAGTTATTCTATATTTTCTATTTTTTCAAAATTCATAAAATTAAATATTTATCCATTTTAACCATACAACTTACTAATAAATCAACTGAATTATTTTTTATTTTTTTTTCAAATAAAAATAAGCAAGGACAAAACAACTGCCCTATTTCATCAAATAATTGATGATTTTTATGGCCGACTAATTAATAATCAATTAAGCTGTGACAGGCAAGAGTTTCATGGTGCAATATTCAAAATTATTCAACTGTGCTTTTAAATACCTTAAAATAAACATACTAGTGAATACAGGATTGTCGTGGAATAACTGCATTATACTTGCAATACAATCACATCAAAACATTCAATGGTTAAACATTCAAACTGCTATCAAATTTTAATGTCAATTTTTTTAGTTAAAAAATCAAATTAGATTAAATCATAACTAACAATGTAATAATATACAACTGTATTCTTCATTTTAAATTGAGCTATCAGTATACAGTACATTAGATATTAAAATTATTTCAAGTCTGCATATGATGTCAAATAATTGTCGACCCTTGACAAGGTCTGTTTATAAGAAAATTGTGCCAAATGTCCAAATCATAATGTTGCCTTAAAATTTCAAAAAATAAATAAAACAGTGTTGAATGTTTTGCCCTTTCAAGTCTCATTCACACTCGTCAATCACAACTGATTTTGATCTTTTCTTCCTCTAAATTGCATCGTCCCATACAAAATAAATAAAGCAATTTTACAACATCGTCCAAATTCATTTGAACAGTATTTTTTTTGTCAGCATACAAAAAGATTTCAAATCAGTCTGAAATATTTAAACAACAAAAATCTTTTAACTGTGGCAGCTATGTGGAATTACACTTTTTAAATATATTTTTATTAAAACAAAAAAATAAACAAGAAAATTATTTAGAAATACAATCTAAAATATAACATGTTATATTTGAATGTTGATACAACACATCTGTAAATCAAGTAGTTTAGTACATACAAATTGTTTACACATGTAAAAGTATATCATTATATAAGAAACATAACAGCTTCATCAGTATAAAGCTAAAAAGAGTGTTGCCAACAAAATATAACAGTTGTGATACATATATAAGCTGTGGCAATTCAGATAAATGTACAGAACAAAAAGCTCTAGGTCAATACTGATTTATATATTACACATATCAACAAATATATATTTGTCGATACAACTTCACAAGCCTTCAAAACTTTTTTGGATTGACACGTTTCCCTTGTTTTCCTAATAATTAACTTGCTTACATTTGGCAGCGCTCATTGATACTCAATATTGAAATAAGCGCCCAACTGACTTCAAAATGAAAAGTTGTACAATATGCAGTTAATGTTTAAGTTTAGATATTATATACTACTTAAGATTACACATACCTGCATAATTTTGAAACAGCTTGTTGTTATGTCATTTTTGATTTTTTTTTTTTATCAAACTACACATGGTGAAAATTAAAACTCATCAACAAGATTGCAAAAAGTTCATCATTTAAGAAAGCAAACTATTTACAATTTTATTATTTTTGGTGAAATTTTTTGGAAAAATCCTGAATTAATAATCAAACAGTATCAGGAGTTATTTCAGAAAAAGCCTAAATAGAAAAGATATTCAGGAACAAACATTTCTGATATGTGCATCTGGAATTTCAAGTGTACATTTTATCTTTTATATATTTTGTGTTTATTATTAGATATATATTTAGATTGTAGCACTTTAAATTTTGTCTTAAATGCACAAATAAAAAAAACTATCAGAAAAAACTTTAAAAATATTTTAATCTTTAAAAAATGCAAAATACACACTTTGAATTAAAATCTACAATGTGTACTGAAATCAAGAGAGTATTAAAATGGTTGTTCAGACATGGTTAGAAAACAGTTAACATCAAAATAACAAAATAATTTCTTTTGTAGCATTCAAAATGTTACTTAAACTATACTCAATTGAATTGAAAGTAAGGATAAGATGTGTTAAAGGCCTTATATTGGCCTTAATATTTACTGATATTTGAAGTTTTAATTTATGATTTACATTTACCTCAATTTTGAGTTAGGGTATATAAAACAAAAAAGAATGAATGTTGTAATTTATGGCATTATTTGTGTTTATTTTCTTTGATATTTATCAGAACATATCTTTTCTTAATTCATGACAAGGTCAAAAATTATTTAAATAAATTGTTTTTGATAAATCAATAAAAGAATTACTGGTATGTCATAAGTCTATAAACTGTATCTTAATGCTGACATAGTAATCATTAATTATACAAATTAACATAATGAGGACAAAAATAGTATGATGTGAAAAAATAATGAAAGATAAAGTTAATCTTCACTCTTGCATACATTTTACTCATAAAACTTCTTAAACTTTTCCAGGAATCACAGTTAAAGGCACATCTGAGTGCGACACTTTCCAAATATATCTTTTTGTAGGTATAACTGTCAGATATCATTTAATAGCTACAATACAAAACCTTCCATCGCACAAGTCAAATTTACTTCTTTTATTTTTTAAGAGCTTATTCTGATCCTTAATGAAAAACAAACAGTAATTATGACTAGAATAATATGTTCTTTTTCTGTTGGTCTACTTCTTTATTTCAATCTTTTAAATTGACAAACACTATTCCAATTTTTCAAATTGTATTTAAGGTGTTAACTTCTTTGTTACCAATGGATACATTATGCATTCAGTTTCAAAGTAGTTCTATCACAACAAAAAGCTTTAATTTGTTTAAATTATCCTACTGTTTGAGTGATGACAATTAGATATATCAATATAAAGAAAATTTATTTTTTGGTTTTAATAATTTAACTTGCCCATGTTAATTAAAGCTGCATGATTAAACCCTGTCAAGAACTGTTTTGGGATTTGTTTTTGTTTCTGCATTATGTAATTTCTGTTTGAATTTGACTCTTTACAGAAACACCTGTTGAAATACCTAAATAGTTTATTCTATTGGCTGCTGCATTTTCATATTGAAATGGTGGATTAAATTTTTATGGGATTTCTAGGTTTTTTTTTATGTACAACTAAACTACAATACCCTCATCCAGCTTCAGTTCTTCAAAATTTGTTTTAGGACATAAGCATGACACAGAAAGGACATGTATGTGATATTATTCTTTGGCATACATTTTATTTCTTAGTTCAAAATATCTGATGCAGATGTTAATCAGAACTTTTTAATAATGAAATGATTTCTGCAATCATATCAAACCTGAAGTAAGACAGACCTCATCAAACAAAATACTTTTACGTACAGGCCTTAAAGAAATGAAAGGTACTTTATGAAGAATACCGGTAATCTGAATTGTACAATATGGCATAAGCTGACCAACTTATGAGGTCTTCCCCAATTTTCCTAATGCCCACAAATCTACAAATGCACGACCCTACACACTAAATAATAATGACGTAATATTGTTCTTGTTGGAGAAGTGAATTATTTTTCTGCATTGTGCTTATGAGTATATTTCAACACCTAAACTTACTGATTATAACAAATATGGCATACAACAATACAATTATTACTTTAAAAGTTCAAAATTGAACTATTTGATCCCAATTAAACCATACAGATCTCTCTTTTACTGAAGGTCATGATAAATTTGTTCTTACCAATTTTCTCAAAGTACTAATTAAAAACTTTCAAGACAAACATCTTATATACAAGTATTATATCATGACTTTTTTTACAATTGCAAAAAAGCAGCTCAATAATCCATTTTAAAAATATTTTATTAATAACAATCATTTTATCTCTCAAATAAATCATTTTTTCCAACATTGTATACGGGAAAAAAATAATTTTATCATGACCTTCATACTCTGTAAATTTCAGGGGAATCTGTATGAAGAATGTACAGGAATATTTACATAGTTTTATAACAAAGATACAATTTACTTTTTCTCTATATTTGAAAGACATTTGGCAAATTACAGTATTAATTTGAGGAAGTGTTAGGTGGAAGGTTCGTCTGTAGCACTGATGATGATATATTAGCACTAGTTGGAAAACCTGTCCCAGTAGGGGGGAGTTGTGAGACAGCTGCATGTTGGAAAGTTTGTTCTGGCAGACCCACACCTCTCTGTATATTACCACCAGCTGGTTGGTGTTGTGTGGGTGGTATACTTTGAAATTGTTGTTGCTGCTGTTGATCTGTACTACCATATCCCCACATTGGTGTATTTGGGTATGGAATATTTGGATAAAACATACTTGGCATATTAGGCACTTGCATTGGTGGAGGGAACCCAAACTGCTGATACATTCCTGGAAATTGTGAGTACATTGGTAGCTGGTTTGTCATCACAGGTTGAGAAAAAGTAATTTGTTGCTTTGGCTGTGTAGTATTTACAGTGTGCGTTAGATCCATGCTTGACTTTCGACTACCCTGACTCCGAAGAGATGATGTTTCATCTGCATCAGCGCCTTCACTTTTTGAAATTTTGTTCTCTGGTATCACTTCTTGGGGAAGAGAACTTTGTCCATCAGTTTGTTTCGGCAGCTGATGTAAATGTTGTGGATCATCCTTACTTGATTCTACTTTTTCAACTAATCGTTTAGGATCATCTTTATTTATTTCTCCTTTATCATGTTTATCAACATCTTTTCCATTTTCGTTTTCATCATTTATAATTTTTGATGTTTGTTTTTCGAGTTCATTTGATGACTCTTCATTTTCAGATTGCACTTCAACACTTTCTTTAGAAGAAGAGTGATTTCCTTCACTCAGCGATCGAAATCTTGATGATTCCTTAAGCATCAATAAATCATTAGGAGAAGCAGACTTCGTAGATACGCAAGGTGAAAGTGTCATTAATTGTGGACTAAGCATAGAATTCAAGTTTCTAGACACAATACTGTTTGGTATGGGTGGGGCAACAGGGGGTACTGGATATCCTTTTTGTCTACAAAATTCTCGGTATTCTTGTTGATGTTTCAAGTTCATATCATTTGTCTCTTTTCTTTGCCTGAAAAAGTGAAAAAAATATATGACATTTTAAATATTGCTGTCATAAATCTAAATAAACTTTGGAACACTCACTACACATCAGTATGTGAATAAAGGTGGCATATACATGGAGTAAATTAATAAGTAATTTACTGACATATGATTTATCTACAATGAAACTTGCCACCCCAAGTCCTGGGAAGCAATTTCCATGTTTTTTAATTGGACTAACATCCCAAACCCACATAAGTCATAAAAAAAGCCTTCAGATGGTAGAGGTATCACATCCTTGTCCTATAGTCTTTGTCTCATTGGCAATCATACCACATGATCATGATGATACTTATTAGTTTCGTGGTTCACCTGAACCCATGAAATCCATGAACATTAGTATTCAAGGAATAATAATAAATCTGCAGTATTCATATTTATCAATGAAGAATAAATATTTATTTACTGAACACCAGCTTGAACATCTTATTGATTGATTTGTGTTTAAGGTCACTTCCAGCACTATTGTGCTATTTTATGGCAGTCAAGTTTTATTGAGGAAGCTGGATGAACTTCTGATAAAATGTATATATAACTTAGTAAAGGCCTATATGTGATATAGTCCTCAGGCTTCTGCTCATGTTATTGTTATGCATTGAACAGGAGTACAATTCTAATTCGGAGCTATGCACATGAAGATGGTACTGTAGTGTACTTGTTTCCAAAATACTAGTTTATTAAAAACAAACAAACTGCACGAAGTTAACATTTAAAAATACTAAATTAACCTATTAAATCACAATATAATACAAACCTAAAAATAAGGTCTTTGTACTCTTGGTCAGAATACATTTTTTGAAATTCATCCATTGAAAAGAGTTTGGCTTCTCCAGAGTCAACCTCATCCTTACTAATTGACTTTGTCTTCTTTTTTTCCAATTTTTTTCTCTGTGAACAGAAACAATTATTTAATTATGCATGAATGGGAATTAATTCATATATCATGTATATAGCTAGCTATAATATCAAAGGATTGTTCAATCAGATATATACTCTGGGATTAATTACTAATCATCTAAAACTACTGATACTAATGTGTTTATTAATAAATGTAAAATCTGAAACTGTACAATGTTGCTAGTCAATCAAACTAGTTTCAGGACTGGGCTCACCTCCTAAAAGTTGTTGCCAGATAAAATAAAATTAATGGCCTTCAAAAATTATGGTTATGTAAATAAATGATTAACAGCACATGCTTGCAGACAAGATACATGTATAACTTACCTGTATTAGTCTCAAGTATTGATTTTATAACCGTTACAGTAAGCATGAACATTTATACATTGGGGAAAGCAGTGACAGCTAGCAGCTTTTTTTTTTAATTGCAAATCATAACTTATGCCCTTTTTTTGTTGGAATTCTAGGCTACAATTTTTTTCAATGTAATTTTTTTTTATTGTAAAGTGTTTTTCTACATTTATCTTTCCATCAAAATTTCAGAAGAAAGAAAAGGACCTCAATTTTACAAGAATAATACTGTGCATACACATTTTGAACATAAGTTGAACCAATTTACACTTAATTACAAGTACAGCATAGAAGTGCTAACAGTTGAATTAGCAAATTACTATAGTGCAACCATAGACTGTTAATGTGTTCCAACTTCCTTATTATATATTCTATGCAACAAGGATTACAAATGCCTGAAATGGACTCATTAAACACATGATTATAAAAGCTCCAGGTTGACTTATGTACTTATATAAGAAAAGTAAATAATAATTATATTAAAGAATACTGCATATTAGTAGAAAATCCTCAAAAGCGAAAAGCAATTATCATAAAATATAATTTACCTCAAAGTTTTGTGAAGGATCCAGTATCAACAATGTTGGCGAACATGGTGAAAGTTGATTTGTAAAATCATTTTGGACATCAGGACAGTCATTTTTGTCTGTATGATTATTGTGCAGCAGAGTTAAATGTAAAAGCTTATTGTGTGATGTAGAGCTATCATTATCTATGCAATTGTCTCCCATCAAAGATCCTAGTCTACATTCAGGACATGGATCAACAGAATCGCCAATACTACCCATTGATTTAACTCTCCTTCTCTTAGGTATATCTATTTTGGGATCTCTGATGAAAGACAAAGGCATGGCAACGCTAGTTTTGCGTGGAGGATGGTTAGATTTTGGAAGTTTACTTACTATACTAGATACTAAGGAATTAGATACACTTTTACTGGTAGCTGTGTTAGCATTAGAAGCCCCACCACCTTCAGACACAGACAGGGAGGGAGATAAACTGTCAGTCGTCACTGTTCCCTTATCTTCATCTATTTTCATCACTAGAAAACGACTCTTCCTACGACCAACACTTTCTGTCTTTTTCTTATTACTTTCATTTTCAGAATCCTCTATATTTTCAGTTTTTTCTTCTGATTTCGAAACCTCTGTGACAATATCATTTAAAGTTTCCTTGACAATTTCTCTGCTTCTGTCACTGTCAGTTTGTTTATTAGATTCCAGAAGATTATCCGATGAATCAGAGGTTTCAACTTGCTTATCCTGTAGTTTATCTTCTTTTACAACACTGACAGCAAATCTAGATCCAGACTTTTGAACATCTGATTCCCCAGTTGTCTGTGAACTAGTTTCTGTACTACTACTACTTGCATTAGCACCACTTATATCAGTTGGATTTGTCTGAACATTTTTTATAGTATCAACTGTCTGACCCCCTGATGGAGCCCCATGCACTGGTGTGCCATCTTTCATATCAGTTTTTTGTGTACTAGCTACATGAAGTTTATTCAACTCCTGTTCTAAATGTTTTATGGAAAGTTCCTTTTTAACTGGACCGTATGTAGGCCCTGATATAGATGACTGTGTTGAATAACTTTCACTTTGTCCATCTTGATCACATCTCCTACCAACTGATGGTGAGGCAGGATAAGATCCTCCAATGGAATTAAAATCTGAAAGTACATTTTGAACCTGTTGTGGATATTGACTAGTAGTATTTTGTGATCCTCCTTGAGGAAAATAAGGCATTTGTTGCCCTTGCATCCCCCAGTTTGGGTTAGGGGGATACATCATTTGAGGTGGCATAAACTGTGACGGATGTTGTTGTTGATGACCTGGCTGTGCTGGTTGTTGCTGTTGATTTGGCTGTGTTTGTTGCTGTTGTTGTTGAGCTTGTTGCTGTTGCATCATCATGGATGCATACATCATTTGTTGATATCCAATGCCCATCATCTGCATGACCATTGGGTCTGTTGGATAGTGAAACATCATCTGATACTGTGGTGTTGGCTGTTGTAAATACATTTGCTGATTACCTTGACCTTGAGCTAGATTGGACATACTTCCAGAAAATGTCTGATTCAGTGGCAATTGTAGCGGTTCAACAGGTTGTGTAAGATTATGTGATGTCTGTGTTTGTATTGTTGGTGGTGGATTAGGCATTTGAGGAGTAATACTCCCATCATGTCCTTGATGACTGACTGTCTGAGTATTTCTAGGAAAAGATTGTCCATCCTTTAAAGGCAAAGTTTTCTGACTAGCATCTTGTGTCTGAACAATACTGGAAGAATGCTGAGAATCAGGAAGTGTTGAGGGCTGATTTTCAATGTTGGGTGTCGGTGTAGCACCTGACCCTTGCTGTGAAGATGGTTGAACTCCATCTTGTGGAACCAATGAATTTGACACATTAGCCCCTGCCACAGATTGTTTCTGAGTCAATTGAGTTAATTTTTCTTGTAAATCATTCAAATCTACAGGCACCTTTTTCCCTTTAAGAGCCTTTTCTGTGTCATAATTTGATGATGCATCAGAATCAACTGCGGTACTCGGATGTGCTATCGTAGAACTAGATGTATGGGTGTTTTCTGGTGAAATATAATTATCAGAACTTGCTACATGTTCTTCGGATTCATCTTCTGTAATTTTAGACTCATGAATCGTAGCTTCAGTCACACAACTGACTATAAAACTCTTCTTTTTAGTTGCAACTACTCTAGACTCTTGTTTCTCTTTTTCTCCTGCAGCACTTGCTGTGTCACTGATAACATGGACTCCTAGGTCAGATCTGTTATCATCTGAACCTTGACCACTATCTCCATCCAGTTCAAAGTGAAGTCGCTAAAAAAAGGAAAATAAACATATTGTTATACATGTATCAATAAGAGATTTATATCTAAATTTACCAGCAGCCTAATGACAAAAGTTAGTTTTCTAGAGATTAACTTACAAACTTGGCATTTTTTATTTGTTGATTTTGT
Source organism: Mytilus edulis (assembly GCF_963676685.1). Taxonomy (NCBI): domain Eukaryota; kingdom Metazoa; phylum Mollusca; class Bivalvia; order Mytilida; family Mytilidae; genus Mytilus; species Mytilus edulis. The sequence goes on from NC_092344.1 coordinate 14,585,567, forward strand.
GCTTTGGACAATTTGACAATCTGATCAGTCAATCCCTTTTTAACCGATTCTTTTCAAGTTGGCTGTAACACCACTGTTCAGGTAAGAGAAAGGTAACATGCTTTACCCTGCAACATTATGTAAGCATCTGTTGAAAGCCAGGAGACTGTAGACTGATGGTTCTCTTTGGATGACACGTCATTGTCATTTATCATTATTAGCTGAAATCAGGCCAATAACTTTCTCTAGAGAATTGTTTAATGTTTAGTTATCAGGATCCTTTAAAAGCTTACTATATATGTAATGGGTGTTGCTCTCTGTTGAAGTTATATCATGTATATAGTGACCTGTAGTTGTTCACACCCTTGTCCTCTGATCTTTTGTTTATTGGTTTCCTGATTAGCAATCATAACACATTTTCATATTTTTTTAAATACTCCTCAAGTATCAATTAGATAAGAATGTAATAATATAAAATATTAATGCTGAAAAAAACAACAATTGTTACATTATCACTAAAAAACAATCATTAAAAACTAAATAACACAACTTCCATCAGTAAAATAGTTCAACAGTTCATGCATCATAAGTTTATAAATTTAATGCATGCCTGATAATACACGAAAAGACAATATGTAGCCAAATATATAATTAAGCAAAAAGTAGCCTTTATTGTAGCTCTGTCTAATAAACTTGTTGTGAAGCAAATTGTATGTAATAACATAAAATAGTGTATAATAATGGACTTTGCAGTAAAACAGAAGTGTATGAATTATAGTAGACATGTTTATATCAAAAATAGTAATTCAAAACATTAGACATGTTTATATTATATGGAGGCTTCATTATTTTGGGGGGTACATGTACTAATTTTAGACATGTTTATATTATATGAAGGATTCATTAATTTTTTTTTTTTTTTTTTTGGGGGGGGGTACATGTACTAATTATAGACATGTTTATATTATATGGAGGATTCATTATTTTGAGGGGTACATACAAAAAATGTACTAATTTTAGACATGTTTATATTATATGGAGGATTCATTATTTGAGGGGGTACATGTACTGATTTTAGACATGTTTATATTATATGGAGGATTCATTATTTTGGGGGGTACATGTACTAATTTTAGACATGTTTATATTATATGGAGGATTCATTATTTTGGGGGGTACATGTACTTATTTTAGCGGTAACTTGATTTCATGTTTTTCACTTTTGCAAAAGTTCCACACAAAACCTTATAAATTATAATTTGTAGATCATTTGGATTCATCATGTTCATTGTTTGCCTTAACCAATAAAATCCACAAAATTTGGTACTTAACAAATAATAATGAATTCACAGTACATTATAAGAATTCTGTTTAAGAAAATTAAAATTTGCTTTGTGTATACATCTTACATCTAACTTCAAAGAATTTACACAATTGGATGTATATTTCATCATTTGAAATAATTTTAATGGAAATCTGGTTATGATCACTAATAACTGACCCTGTGTTAACACATGAGATTATAATGATAAGTTCAGACAATTTACTTCATTATTGAATATTTTAAAAAGATATTACCAGAATTAGGTACATGTTTTTAATAACAAGTGTTATTGTTGAAGCTATCAGAAAATCATGTGTCAAAATCTCAAGTCTTATTAATGCTGCTACCACCTTGCCTTTTTACCCCAAGATGCATTATCCAACAAAAAATGGTAAAGAGATGATTTCTGATATTATCTAGAAATGAAACTCTTCAAAAAAAGTCAGTCTATTCAAATCACAAGAAATTTAATCAGGGTCTTGTTCTTTCCAAGACATTTTAAATCCAGGCTTAGTGAAGATGACACAAGGTTCAAAATATATCTACTGGAAACCAAAATGATGCCCAAATTTCAGTCTTTCAACTCCTGCTGTGATCTTGACCTTTAACCTAGTGACCTTAAAATCCTCATTTAATAAGGCATAATCAAACATGTTGGGTAGATATGATAATGAATTAATGGTTTAAAAGATTTTGCCATACTTCTTGTATGAAAATAGGATTGTATATAATTGGTCTAGTGTATATAGTAGGGGTAAGTTAATTTTCAAATTAACAATTTAATATTAGGGGAAAAAAGCGCCAGTTTTAAAATTGCAAGTAGAAGATCAGATGGCAACAATGGTAAAACATTATCGTGTATTGTGTATATCCATATACATAATTTCTCAAGGAGTTTAAGTGCCAATGTCTCAACCTCTATGTAAAACTGGATAGATTAGCTAACATAGATATCCACAAAACAAGAAACAAATGCTTCATTCTCTCCAGATATCATACTGGTACCCAAAATGATTTGACATCTTCCAAGTCTTTTTGTATGAATTTTAAGTGTTATATTGATGCAAAATGTACATTAATTTATGTGAAAAAACAAGATTCATTCATTATTAATGTGTCCTGAGTAAACAGATGATAATTTGACTAGCAGGTATGCCGTATGATGCAACAAACCTGTTCATTCTGCTTAATCTTCTTCCGGATCAGATTTCGGAACACAGATTCCTTTCATAAGGAAAGAGAGAAATGCACTCATTTTAGGTTCAGACTTATCATTGAAAAAAATAAAAGGAAAGAAAGGGTAAACATCCTAAAACAAATCTAATTTCTCAAGTTAAGGAGAAAATGTCTTTTCATTCAATGAGTTGTTAGCATATATTAATATTTCTTAAGGTAATCTAATTAACAAAAAAATTGACAAAACTTATACAAAAGAAAAAAAGAAAATAAAGACTTTAGAAATATCAGAAAATTATCAAAGCTATGAAACTTGCAAACCCAATGCCCTACATACACATTAAAGTAAAAGAGGAGGTTTTACCCACTCTTTGAAGTAAAAAAAAATGGTAAAACTTTTTAAATATCAACTCCTTTGAATATGTGAAAAGATTCAACCTTCATTTTAATACATCAATAACCAAGGCTTGCATGACTTCTAAATGAAGTCACACAAAAACTCTAAAAGCTGGTTAGATGTTTATCTTTTAACTTATCATCAGGTGACTACTTATGCTCTACTAGAGAAATTTAGATTACATTCCATCTCAACGAACATTCTTATTAAATATCAAATACATATCATACCTTTGAAGTATCCGAGTCAAAAATCGGTCTAATTTTCCTCACAGTTTGAGGACTAGATGATGGTGTACTGACGTAACTTAGACACTGTGATACGGCATTCTTTGGATCCTCTGTAACCATGTTTATAACCTCACGTAACAAAGTGATCACCATGATAGACTGCTGACCAGGCAGAATTTCTTCAGACACCTGATAATTATAAGACACACTATTTAAATCTCTTAATTTTCACACTTTTGAATTCTTACTAGTTGTTATTTAGATTCTTTGAACCAATTTTTAGAAAAATAGAATCCAGGGAATCCTCTTTTTTTTTTTATCATATTCAACTAAAACAGTATATACAGCTGTGTAAGGAACATTATTGGTCTATCTAATAACAAACCAGTCTTGACTGGAAATTGTATGTAGATTAAAAACATTTTATTTAACAAAACAAAAATTTGAAAGAAAGAAGCATTGGAAAACATGTTGCCTCCTACTATTTTAAGCATCATTAGTTGTCTTTCTTAAGATCTCAAAATGAATTTAATTTTGTGGTTCATACATAATTATTAACTAATGTACAGGTAATGTTGCATAAAATCATTATTGAGAACAGCATCAAAGGGTCAACATACACAGGGTTTCACTAAAACCTTTACTTACTAAGCTTTCAGCAATTTCTTCTGGCTTGTCGTAGGCTGTTGCAAACTTGAATGTAACTGTGTTTTTATTATACAATTCTAATCTACATTCTAACTCTCCTTCTTCTTCATCGTAACTTAATACTGTCAATCGGGGAGATCTTTCTAGAGTTTTGCGTCTTTTTGGTCTGGTTTTACGTTTCTTTTCATCTACCTTTCCTGTTGTTGATTCATTCTCACTGAAAACACAATTTGATAGTTTAAAGTCACAAAGAAGAGGACAAGCCTAAATCATCAATTTTAACCTTTTTTTTTAGAAATTTGACAACTAGTTGTAAAGATATTTTTCAAGAAATGGTAAAATTATTCATTTCAGGGCAATAACTCTTAAAAAAAGTTATTGGACAGATAAGAATATGTTTTTAGCTATTGAATTTGAAACAGGTGATCTAAATTTGACCCAATTTCATGAGACAAACAGACTGACAGAGGTATGAAAATGTCAAGCTGAACAGGAATCAATCATTGACATAGGCAGCTGTTTTTCACAGATCGGAATGAAATGAAAATATTTTGCACAGGTCCTTGAACACCTTAATCAAACTGCATAGGAGTTTCAATAAAACACTAAAATGTGAAAAAGTTAATTATTGAAGGTGAGCTTATAGGCTGTACATTAGTTTTACCTCTCTCGATTTGAGTGATCGTCATTCAGATTTCCCAAAGATAGACTTGTACATATACCAGACATTGATGAAGATGCTGAAACTGGACCCATGGATTTGGACTTCTGGGAATTGCCTTGAAACTGCTGGGCAGCTGTGATGTTGAGCTGTTCTAAGTTTGTTCCCTGAAATTCCACATCACTTATTAATAATATTTACAATGTTAAAATTACTAATTTTATCATGATTTACAAATTAAAATTTCACATTTCATCATTTCAAAGTTGTTGTTATTTTATAACACAGAAACAAATAAATGTTTACAACATAACAGAACCAGGGTGCTGAAGCTGAAATGTCTTGCCTGCTTTACTTTTGAAAATGTTTTGATTTATAATGAAAGTCTTTAAAATAGTTAAAACTACAAGTATCTTCAATATCAATGATGTTATGGTCAAGGTAAGATAAACCCTGCCAGAATGGCATATACACCTTACAATCATTCCATACACCAAATTTTCTTCATTAAAATATCAAGTAAATATAAAAATTTATATTATAATAGTAAACAAAAACCTTAAAAACTGTTATTTTATAAACCAAATGATCATCACATTAATACTACAAAGCTGTTATAAGATGCAGCTTAAACCATTAAAGCTTAGTTATATTCCATACATTATATAAAACAATCTTTTTTTTTTTACAAAAAGCAAGGTAAATTTGGCATTCAGAAATGCAGAATTTACATTCTATAACATATAGAGATATCTTTCATATCAAACACCAGGATACTTCATCTACAGAAATCAAATAAGAGTGTGGGAGTGAAAGCACTTTGAAAACAATTTGATCAGACATGGTGGTTTTTGAAATGCTAAGAAATAAGAAATAAAAGAAAGAACCATAACAACTCAATTTCCTTCCTTGCCAAAACTAGAAATGTGAATGAATTTGTAGGTTGAAAAAGTAGCAGCGAGACAAAAAGTGTCTTCCATCTCTCTCCTACTCTTGAACAGGATGTTTGTTGTACAGATCTTTTGACATGTTAGTGAATACATATCTGGGGTAAAATAAAATTGAAAAGAAATCCCCTCTCTTCTTTCCCTACATGAGTGACGCCTGTCTGTGCTCAATTGAATAAAAGCCTGACAGATATTTGGTCTTGCAAACTGGAACAACTTGTCCGACCAAAAATTTGGATTTAATATGTTACATTGGAGAAATCCCAAATTATTACATGTTTCAATGAATCTGGTCTGCAATTTATTAATATCTATTAATTATTGCATGGTCAGTATTTTAATGCATGATTTTGAGACATTTGCAACAACTTCGAACATTGAATCTTTTTGAGTAGCCAGAATTGTGCATATTTTATTGATAAGGACTGTCAGACAGAGGTCATTTGGCACAGACTGGTAGATGCAGTAAAAAAAAAAGACCACATGCATGTCTGTGGCAAAACAAAGATAAACAAAATACACTGAACTTTCTACATTGTTGAACTACTTGCACAAATAAATCAATAGTATTAGTATGAAAATGAAGGGTAGGTATTTGATTTTCTAGGGTGCAGAAAATATCTAACGAAGGTGAACACCAAACAACATAGAATAAGTCCTATCAAGTTGATACAAGTTCAAATTATGGTTTTAAATAGATTTCAAAAATGTTTATTTTACTGAATTTTCTTTTTGACATTTAATTAAAAACTGAATAAAATCAAAGACTTATCTACATCATTAATTTTTTACATAACACATAACTGTAGCCTAATATTGCTAAAGACATTGTCATATTTTCCACATAAGATTTCATTCTAACAGATACAGAACACTGATTCAACTTGATTGGATCATAGGTTTTTCACACCTTCTTCAAAACCGTATTTGTGGTCGATGAAACTTGTGGCAAAACATTCTGTTTGTTTGTTGAATTTTCTGAACCTTGCACCTATGATGTATATGTACAATATTATTTGATGTATCTATATAAATACAATATGTTAATATATTATTGCGGAAGGTGGGAAGGATTTTTTAATTTGGCTAATTTGCTTAAATTGAATATACATATGTATATATAGACCACTGACTATTTTGTCAATATTCTCTTCCAAAATGGTCAATAAAAACTTTATAGAGTTGGCATTTTGATGCCTAAAAAAAGGTAGGTATTGACTCTCAACTTAAAAGTACTTTCTAAATAGCCTTCTAATACATGACTTTTCTTCAAATTAGTTTTAGATCTAAAATCAAGCAGTTTTACAAATTGATAAAGAGCATCTTTATCCATGGTTGCCACTGTTACTTTATATAATCATTGAAATGGCAATGGAACTAAAATATAATTATAATATGAAGGATACCCCCGCCCTACAATAGTATTAGTCTATCTAAAACATTTATACTAACATTTAAGGACTAATATTTGAATCAAAAGTAATATTATAATAATAGCCTGTACTTATCATGCTGTAAGTGTTATTAGTAGCTGAAAACTGGTTTAATATGAAATATACCTGTTGATCTTGTACTTGTTCACCTCTTATAATCAACGGAAGACTTTCTGATCTTTCTCGCTCTGACATCTGGAAAAAAAATATATGCAATTCAACACAGAACATTACTGAAATGAGGTGGCACAGAATCAGTTTTACCAAGGCCAGTATAAATTATCAAAAACATGTATTTATTCTCTTAAGTCCAGTAATTTCATCTTTAAAATTCACTCTTCAATAAAATATTAAAATTTATTACTATCTTTAGATGTTCACTACAACTCAGGTGGATTTTGCTTTGTCCACCCGTCTTCAGTGGGAGTGGGCACCGGCTGGGCAAAATTTCTAACTTGTCCACTCTGCCCACCCATAGGAGTGGGCATGCAATTTCTTTTGTTTAATCAAAAGACTAGCAAGTAAAATCAATTCAAAAAAGCAGATAAGCATTTATAATCAATATTTTTACAAAAAAAAAAAATTATAGCTTGAGTGGGCACGGGTGGCCCGGTGGAAAAAGCAAAATCCAACAGGTCTGTTGTGTATGTTCCCTGTGTGACAGTGTCCAATATTTGTATTTATGGAACAGCCCTGAAGGGTTTAAGTTTTTACGAGTAATTTCAAGTTTTAAATACTAACTTGAGTCTAGTTATTTTGTTATTCTTACCTTAACTATCAGTAAATCTTTGGAAGAATCGTCTATGTTCTGTCTAGGAGAACCTTCAGAAGCTAGAATACAATGACCAAAATAATTAGTAGCATGAAAAATCAAATTATCCATAATCATTTTGAAATAATTGTTTATTGATTTTACTACTAATGAAAGCAATACCTCTCAACCATGTTAATGGTCATATTACTACTTGGAAGAAACAACTAAAAGAGCAGAGAATCATGAAATGAAGATTTTAAACTATGGTACTATTAAATGATTAGCAAACACCTGTTTCCAGAAAAATGTCAATATGTAAAAACTGAGATTTTTTATTCAGAGAAAGCATATCCCTATATCAAACTCACAGCCTGTGGAACTCTACGCAAGCATGCTCTTATGAGACCACAAAGGCAATTTTCACACTATATATATGTAAATCAACATTATGTTCACATAAAAAGTAAAGGATAGACCAGACAAAAACAAAACATTGATCCCTTTGGTACAACTCCAAATTGTCTATAGGAAAAGAGAAAGTTTTCACTGATATAACCTCTATTTTAGTTTGAATGTTTACCAATATCTTGTAGACTGTCTGTTTTATGTAAATCTGATTCTGCTAACTGATGTTCACTTGATGAATGCTCCACTTTCTCAGAAATTATTTCAAAAGACTTTTGTTGAATGACAGCAGGAGCTGAAGTCTGAGTCTGAACTGTACTATATGGTGCTGTTGCCGGGATATGGGATTCAGAATGAGGCTGAACTTGTTGCTGGGATAGGTCATGTGTCTGCACAGATTCCTGGGCATGTTGCAGCTGTGAAGGTTGAGTCGGTAAATGTTGTCCATCTTGTGTTACCTCTGTTGTCTTACTATGGCTTTCTGTAACATTCCCTCTGCTTCTATACTGACCAATTCTGTCTTTGATCTGCTTGCTAACAAATTTGACATCTTCTTCTTGTAAGAAACCAGACTTTACCTAAAAACAGATTTTAATGTGTTTCACTTGAGAATTTTTCAGTTGCTTCTTTTCTTTGTTATTATTTGAGTGTTTAACTTAAAAGTGTTGACGGGGATCAAATTTTATATGGTATGAAGCGGGGACAAAATTTATACTTAAAAGGTGTGCACAATCAATGCTTTTCTTTTGTACTCAACAGATACAATAAGCCAAATTTTCAACATGGTATTTCATAAGAAAACAATCTGCTGGAAGACATCATCTTATCCAGACACATTATCTGACTGCTCTTTATACTCTTAAATACTACATGTCTAACAAAGGAGTAACGTATCAATAATTTGACCTTGCCAGGGAATAAACCAAAAACATACCACACTTGAGGCAATCTGTCTACCAAAAGACCATCAATGCTGTATAATCATAAAGAAAAAGTGATAAAGAATGAACATGTTTTCAATGGAAATTTACAGACTACCTATACAATGTGCATCCCTATTAAAAGCCAAACATGTTTTTACCATTTCTTGAGCAACTTTATCTGGATCATCACTATTCAAATCAAATCCAAACTGGATCGCCTCATTTTCTTTATGCTTGTCCTTTCTTTTTTTAGGGTCTACCACTTGTAGTTGTAACTGAACTGACTCTGTTTCACCATCTTCTGTTTTGACAATTTCCAGTCGTAAACCATTGTCATCCAAGAAAAAGTCATGCTGGAGTAAATCTTTCGCTGAATATCTTTAAAATAAGATAAGATTAAATAATTTAACTAAATAATTATAACATAATATCACATCACAATAGATAATAATAATTTTAAAATAGAAAAAATAAATTAACATTAATGTCTTTTAATTTGTGGATGGAAATGTGGCTGGGACCTACCAAAGGTTGTTTTTTCTAATCATTTGTGCATAAGAAGTCTGAGTAAAACAGTCACCTGTGATTTTAAGGCAACTTCCCAGAGTAATAAGCAGTCTTCATGATGAACTGTTAAATCTAGAGGCCCGGAGCTCAATTTTTGACAAATTTTAGTTAGATTCTATTGGCCTGTAGATATGATTTTAACAGGCCCGAGAGAAATTTTACAAGCCTGGGCTGCCATTCTGACAGCGTGAAGACTGGACTAATAAGTAAGATATTTAAAACCCACTATCTGATGCTTGTCTTGATAACAAGACTTTTTAAATTGTGCCTAAAAGTTTAACAACACAATGAAAGTTTTGCTAGTTGTGTGATCTGCGTTTCTAACGAAAATATATTGTGTCTACTCATTTCAAATGAATTTCTATATAACTTTGTTTACCTCTCTTCCTTTCTTGATCGTATACAGCTTTGAATTATGTCTTTTATATATGGAATATCAACCTTTTCTAAAGCATCTGGAGGAACACCCTAAAGACAAAAGTATAAAGCAATGAAAGTCTCAACTGATAACTTATTAACTTGCATACCTATGTGCATAACATCACTCTACCTTCTGTTTGAGTTCGAATCAATGAATTATACCTGTAACATTGGCTGTTGCAAATTCAAATTCTTTTTTTGTTTTGTTAATTGTATACATGAAAAAGTTAAATATAACTTAAATGCATTTAACATGAAATAAACAGTAATTGATTACACTGAAATGGTGTTATTCTTGTGTTGAATTCATAGCATTTTTATTATCTTATGCAATGGTCCATTATTATATTTTTACTGTTAAATGTTGACAAGATCACCATGACATGAAATATATATTTGAATCCACAGATTTTTTTTCTCTCAAACCAATGACTTACTGTGGTAACACGTCTGTAGATCTGGGCAGCATTGTGACACTCTTTATATGGATACTCTGATGTGGCCATTTCTAACATACACATACCAAATGCATAGACATCAACAGATTCATCGTAATGCTCTTCATACATCTCAGGAGCCATGAACTCAGGGGTACCTTAAATGTATAAGAAGATGCTTCTTGTACCATTTGCTGGAATCTACAAGGGAAAATGTGAAGGGGAAAAGAAGATTAGTGATTTTTTACCAATAGTTGTCCTTCTCTGAAATAGAATGTTTTGTTAACATAGAGATCATTCAGTACACATATTTCCCCTCACATTTTATTGGTTTTACCTGGTGGTCTTACCTTTTCTGTCATTAAGGCAGGAAGTCAAATAGGAGAGATGCTATAATAAAAGGTAAAAGTTAAAAATCAAAATGCTGCAGAACAAATGGATTACAGTCTTCAATTATCGCCAGATAGATCTTTCCTTTTTTAACATTAAAAAAATAATGTACAAAATTATTTTTCAATTTAAATTTCTATAAAACTGAAAATGAAAATGATTAAATATAAATCCAATAAGTGTGTCTGAAGCCTGTAATTTTCATATGTATCTTCAACCTTGATTTGTAAAAAAAAATTGAAATTATGCATTTCTTGAAATATTTATGAAATATAGATTCCTATACATGTTTTGAATTAATAAACATTTAGTTTTTATATATTGTAAAATTTCTCTTATTAATTTAGATCTAATATTTGCAAATAAATAATAAACTTTGGCTTTTTACAGTGTAAATACATTTTACGTCACGTAATATCAATTAACTTGTATGATCAATTTAAACTTACCTAAACTTATCTGCAACAAAATCAATATATACACAAAGGTCATAAAAATAAAAGGCTGCAAAAAACTATTTGTTATTACATTCATAAATGCAAATTCAATAACTCAACATTGACTTTTGAAGTAGTTAACAACTTACCGATTACACTTTTTGCAAAAGATTTGTTTTTCAATGTTGCCAGTCCCAAGTCTCCAATTTTTACAGATCCAGTTGGTCCAGTGATGAAAATATTGTCACATTTTAAATCTCTATGTATAACTTGAGGAGATCTTGTATGGAGAAAGTAAAGTCCTTTCAAAATTTGTTTGCACCAGTTCCTCAATACTTTTGTATTCAATTTCTTCAACCTCTTAATGTATCTGGATCAAATAATAAAAAAAAAATACAATATAGCTGTAGTGATAAAAATATTTCTACATGTACATGATGTATATATGCATTAAAGGAGATGAGAGATAAATATCAATAACACAGCAGCCTTTATATATATTATAGAACCCATTCAGACATAATCTACAGACTGAGTTTTTCCTAAACGATTTGAGCATGGTCATGATGGTGGGGCGCCATACTTTTATTTAGACATCAATTTAAGTCAAATTCAAAATAACTTATTACTCCGTGTAATCCACGTCCTTACAAATTGATAACCACCATCCTTTCAGTCAAAGACATATCCTGAACCCAAGATTGGCATTTGGCAAGTAAAAAATCTTGCCAAATCAATGTGAATATAATTTTGTCCAGCATTCCACATGGTTACTTCAGCTCCAATAAATCTGTCTGGATGCTGATAAAACTGTAGCATGCTGTTTTGTCAAAGGGTAAAAAAATTCTGATCATGTTGCATGTTCTAGGGTGATTTTTTGGCAACTTAAAAAAGCATTTATTGATTTACATGGTTATGACAAGAGGTTGTCAACAAAGGAGTTTTCTGCTTTTTTCCTTTTTTCTCATTTTTTAAATATTTGTGCTTCCCTATGGTCATTGTCACATGATTGTATTTTAAAAGATGTCCAAATCATTTTTTTTTACCACAGAACAATGATTTAGATACATGTGCAGGGTCATGATTGTTAGTGGAAAACAGAGAAAAATTAAATAAAAACCCATCATTCAATGACATTAATAAATATAGGGAAATATTCAATCTAATTAATCTAAAGAACAGACATGTACATATATGTGTCAGATTAGAACTATCAAAAACGCAATGAATTATTCAATCCTATTATCCTATGGAAATTGATGCTTCAAAAAGGTTGGACTGGCTGAATTAATTGTAAACCTGTACTAAATGATAAGTAGTGTTTCCTACAGGTGGTTTTGGCGTGTAATGGCGCCCTGCCGCGATTTCTCGACGCCCTGCCCTAATTTTATCGAAATTCCTGACGCCATGCCTTTATCGTCGTAATGAACAACCGGTACTGAAAGACATATTTTATGAATACCGCTCGAGTTATTTCCCTTCAAAACAAAGTTCACTAGGTCGCCATTTTGTAATCGATTTCGTAATCAGCTGATTAGCAAACTGCAATAGATTGAATAGTGAATACAGATACTAATCACGGGTCCTGATTGTATCCCCCAAGTCCCAGAAACATCGTTTTGCCTAGAAGATTAATGATAAAACATCGATGTGATGCTTAGATAATTTTTTTTTACAGCTGATAGATTTCTAATTTACATAATTTACATTGTTTGCATGGTTGAACAAGCCAATGAACGGCGATCATGAGACATTTGTCAAATTGAAAAGTAAAAATTCTTTGCAAACTATTTTTTAAATACAAATGCTTGACTGTACCTTAAATGAAATGAATAAAAATCCAAACTAAATTATTAAAAGCAGAATAATCCAGAAAATAAATGAATTCCTTGATCAAATGTTTTCTTTTGTTTACAAACATGTCACATGATCATATATGTTTTAAACACTTTTTCTTGTTTAACAATTTGTTTTAATGATTGATTACAGATGTATATGTCCTTTTTATAGTATTAAACTAGTATGTTTTAAATGAATCCATTTTATAGAAATTGCCTGTTTATGTTAAGTAAGTGCCCTAAAATTGTTGTCCATCGCGCTTAATGTGCCCTCTGAGCTAACAATTACCCTGCCCTTTTTAAAAGCTGAAGGAAACACTAGATAAGACTGACTGCAAAATATACAATATACTCACGTTTTTAATGTTCCAGAAGTCATCAATTCTGTGACAAGAACAATGAATTTCTTATTGCGTAATGTGCTCTCCTCCCAAGAGTCATAAAACCTGACAATATTTGGATGTTGCAATTCTTTGAGCATTTCTGCCTCTTCACGGAATCGTTGTCTTTCACTCTTGTTCCATTTTTTGTCCTACAATTTAAAAATATACATGTATATTATAAAATGAGTTAATATTACACTGATTAATGATTATTCACGATATATTTGCTGCGGGACATTTAATAACCATCTACCAATCAATCAAAAACAGCAACTCCTTTTTATTGTATTCATGGAGTGTGTATTTTTCAGTATATTTGATGTTGTGAGTACTGTATGCAGTGTAACCCCTCAAAGATTTCAATGCACATAATACATGTATATACAGAGATATAGACACAAAATGTTTCCTGATCCTCTAATTTTGGTATAAATATAACTGTTAACAACTCCTAAGAATACATGTATTCATTTGTGGGGCCCTTTATAGCTTGCTGTTAAGTGTGAGCCAAGCTTTGTGTTAAAGGCCGTACTTTGACCTATATAGGTTTACATTTACAAATTGTGACTTGTAATTTTTATCACTGAATCAGTCACCAAAGTATAATGAAAACAAAGCACTTTAAGAACATCATCATAAAACTCGGAGACGTAAAATCAAAAATTTATAGAATGTGTCCATAGTACACGGCTGCCCCACTCGCACTATCATTTTCTATGTTCATTAGACCGTGAAATTGGGGTCAAAACTTTAATTTGGAATTATAATTAGAAAGATCATATCATAGGGAACATGTGTACTAAGTTTCAAGTTGATGTAACTTTAACTTCATCAAAAACTACCTTGACCAAAAACTTTAACCTGAACTTCACACTATCATTTTCTATGTTCAGTAGACCATGAAATTGGGGTCAAAACTATAATTTGGCATTAAAATTAGAAAGATCATATCATGGGGAACATGTGTACTAAGTTTCAAGTTGATTGGACTTCAACTTCTTGAAAAACTACCTTGACCAAAAACTTTAACCTGAAGCGAACGGACGGACGCACAGACGGACGAAAAGACGAACGGAGGCACAGACCAGAAAACATAATGCCCCTCTACTATCGTAGGTGGGGCATAAAAATTGAATGGTAGCTTTACAACAATAGATATAAACATTTTACTAAAGTTTCATGAAAACTGCTGAAAGCATTTTTAAGTTATTGCCTTTTTCAATAAATAAAACCCCATAACTAGTAAAATTAAAATCTGAAATTTATAAAAATCGTAACGGAACTTACATTTGTATGTCAATAGATATGAACAATTCACAAAAATTTTAGGAAAGCTGCTCAAAGAATTCTATAATTATTGTCTGAAAACTGGAAAATCCCCCTTTTAGAATGTTTAGTAATGAATAAAACCCCAAAACTCGGAAACGTAAAATCTGAAATTTTAAAAAATTGAAGAGGAGCTCAGGCTCATATACAGATATATACATTGTTGTACATATGTATTAACAATTAACCAACATTTCTTGCAAATTGGTGAAAGCATTTTGAAGTTATTGAGCTCACGTCAGTAGATGTGAACATGTCACCCAAGTTTTATGCAAATTGGTTAAAGCGTTTTAAGCTAATGTCCGACAGGTTGATGACGGACGGTCAGACAGACAATGGTATAACATTATACATCTCACAAACGGACATAAAAAAAATGTGAGCATTTTGCAGTGGTTTTTTTTATATTTGGAAATACAATGTAGACTGTAGATGGACTAACATTTTGAAACTTCTGACACAAATAAACATAGATTTGAACATATACATGTAGCAGTCAGGTCAAGTGTTTTCACACACTTTTTGACATGTCATGATCATCATGTCATGATTTCTCATTGTCAGACAGTGGTTGGCAAATATGCAATAAATGAACCATGTAAATGAGGTCATGGTCACTGACGGACAGACCTCATGCTTATAGTAAAATGTATCATAATTACATGTATACTGACAACTGACAAATCAACAGAAACTTAATGATGATTAATGATCTATAAAATGAGGTTAAGGTCAGAGTATAGAATCAAGCAGGTGATGAACAATGAAAATGAGGCTAAAGACAACAGAAACTGTCAAACAAAAACTAAGCAACTGCATACAAGATAAAAGTATAAGCTACACAAAAAACATACATGACTGAATTAAGTTTGTGTCTTTGAAGTTTTATACAAATACATATGCGTGTACAAATGTAGATTACCCTTCTGCCAGACCCTATCCGAATTTTGATGACTGAATAGATGAGTCCTCATGATTGAATCAAGAATTAAATAAAGCTTTGAGAGTTGAGTCTAGAAATCATCACTCCATTCAAAGAAATTAAAATAGAAAACAATCTGTTTTATATAATTGATGAGTAAACAAGGGTTTATTTATGCAAATATTGAATATGTCCAAACCCAAAATGTAGTGGTAAATAATCTTGGGGAGAACCCTAAATACAATAATATTAATGTACAATATGTAAAATATACACACTGGAACATGTATTTTATACCTGTAATTCACACCAAGCAACAGCAACTCCTGTTTCTGTATCAAGACCTTTAAACACAGTTTTAAAAGAACCTCTTCCAATTTCTATGTCAAATTTGAAAAAGCGACCATCAGGTGATGTTGACACTGCTTTCTCTTCAGTTTCATCTACTTTTGGTACCAGAGTCTGAACCACATCTAAAGACTCCAAAGGAGTTTCCGGAATAAAAGATTCTGAAGTTTTGCTAGAAACCTTGTAACTATCATCACTGATACCTACATGTACACTACTATCTAAAGTATTTAAATCTGATTCTGTTTTCAAACCCTCTGGATCAATAAACAATGCAGTCTTGTCAATAGTCACAGATCTGGTAAATTTTCGAACTTCTTGTATTTTTTGCTTTTTACTTCCACTTGAATCATCATTTATATCAACACCCCCACCATTCAAATTAACAGTTGTGAACTTTAAAGCATTATTAACTGATATTTTATCCTCTGAAGGAACAATTTTGAATTTTGTTTCCTCTGAATTATTACTGCAGTTACTAGAACTACTATCAGTAGATTTTTTACTCAAATCACTGTCATTTAATTTTGACTTGACATGTGCACCTCTGCTGCTAACGGTCTTATCAGAATCAATGTGCTTAGCAACATCTTCTATGGTTTCTGATGGTAAACTCAAAGAACGATCTTTACCCACTATATCAATTTTTTTACTTCCTTCACGGGTACGATGCCTTAATCCAGATACACATGAATGCTTGTCTACATCAATTCTTCCAGAAATATCATCTGACACACAACGTCTTGTCCTCCAAGGAACATTTCTTGTACTTCTTGAAGTTTTTGGAAAGGTGTTTTCTGACTGATTTTGTTTTTGAGAATTTGTTGGCATTGCACTTTCTTTTCTATGTGTTATTTTTTGTCCCATGTCAGTTACATGTACCTTCTTCAAACCTTTTGAAACATGTGACAATCCCTTTCCAACATGCTTATTCTCACCAATTTCATGTGACAATTCCCCATTTGCCATAGGCAGCTTTTTACTCATTTTTTTATAATAAAATAAAAGCTGTATTTATTTGCTTAAGAGTCAGTATCTCTTAAACTTCACAAAAGTATGTAAAACATGATATTCATAGATGTAGGGTAAGTTAGCATGGTCACTGTGCTACTTCACATTACATGTATACTTCTCTGTATATAATATTTATTTAAAATAATGAGATAATGATAGTATTAAAATGCCAATGATCACTTCTTTATACAAAAGTTATATGACTAGCGACAGTCTCGTCTCCGTTTGTTGATGAAAAAAATGAAGTCTCGCGCACCAGGTCAAATGACGGTGACCTCTTTTTTGGAATGAATGAAAACAATGTTTCTCACAAAGGAATGACAATAATTTTGAGTCACAATCGTCTTTAACGATACCTTCCACAATTTTCTCATTGGACACTAATAAATCTACTTTTCCATTCATAATGCTAACACAATAATAATCTTTCCGTCATGAAAATTATTCATTCTGACAGATGAGAACGAGCAGAAAATACCCACTTCCGGGACACGACTGCAGCTGTTTTTCACAGTTTAACGCCAGTACTTAACTAACTAATTCCCATATATACAAAAGGAACATTATTTTTTTAACTGCTATCTTCATGGTAATCTATAAGATCGATAAAGACATAGAAACTCCATTTTTCTTGTTCATCTATGGCGACGACTCATTCCTTAGAAAATAGTCCCTTGTCAATCCTGTTTATTGCGGTATAATCTGTAATGTCAATTTGTAAGATTGGCAATGCCCTTTATATTAACAGAACAAATTAATTAACTTTACATCTAGTTTTTCATTCTAAAATGTTATTCAACATAAAGACATGAGAATCTTCTGTTGTATTACGCAGTAAATAAGGACTATATTTTAAATACTTTAGTTCAAATATTTTTGGCAATTTGCCGGATATTAACAAAGCACGTGTTCAATCCCGTTAGGGGTTCATTAGAGGGATTAGCTACCGAAAAGCTTTTTAAAAAATAATAGTTAACAGATCATTTTTTCGTTTTAAATAAACTCAGACAGTACAGACTTGATCAGTCACGGAAATGGAGCGATGATTGAATTATGATTGAAAGACTGCTGTATCAACAGATTAAGTACCGGGGGGCTGCATTCAAAAGTTTATTTATTTTCCGGGCTTAACCGATCTTCGTTACGCGTTCTTTTATGTATAGTATTACAACGACTATGAGATAGTCGAAGCTAATTGCTTAACTTCAAGTGGTGTTTGAATAGATTTTTATGTCACAGTGTAAAAACGATATTTTAAGAAAAAGCCAGGATTTGCATCTTACTATACAAATCCTTGGAAAAAGCAGGGACATATAATTATATATTTAGTATATCGTCTCTGGCGAAATATAAATAAAGGATATTTAAACTCCCAGAAGTGTAAAACAAACTGACAATGGCATAAAGAAAACAAAACAGAATACAGTTTTCTAGCTCATAAAACAAATCATAAATCACAGAGAATTATTATAATGATATATACGATTTATATCCATACCTGGAATGACATTATTACGGTAGTGTTTCTGTAGAATATCAGAGAAACTTTAAACAAACAAACAAACAAAAAACCAATTTGATGACATGAAGACATCTTTTTATCATCAACTTATACAGTGGGTATTTTATCGCTCGTTGGTTTCAGCGTTTGTAATGATTTTTCTAAAAAGGCAGTTGGAATACTCAAAGTGGTTGACATGTATATAAAAGCCTTATAGTTTATATTTTTTATGCTGCAGTTAAAATTCCTATCTGATGAGCTCACGAAGATAATTTGGATTTACAATTTGTTTAACATCGCCGGTAATCGGATTTTAAAATTTGCGAGAAATTCTTTTCCCTATATAAGCATTGCATGTAAATCTGTTGAGCATCTTCTTAATTCAACAACATTGTAAAACACCCATATTACGATAACATAACATATTTTTGGACTATTTCGGGGACGTAGGACCCGCCGGGAGAGTGACAAACGATAGTTCACCCCAACGTCCAAAAGAAATTGTGAAAAAAGCGGTGGCTTTTTGCCCTTTTATCGACTTTTTAGCTCGAAAAATTTTTAAAACAGAAGAGGAAAAAACTAAAGACTAAATTTCATACCATTCAGGTTTTTTTTTTATTGTCGCTTTCATAAGTTTTCCTGAAACTCCTTTTAGTCATTGCGTGTGTTTCAAACAGATGTATCATATCAATGCTCTCAGATTTTTTATTCTAATTTGTATGAGCGCAGGTACGATATCTAACCCTACGCCGGTCAAAACACATATGAGCTTAAAGGAGCAGTATATATATGTAATAAAAATCATTATCGTTATTTCCAAAAAAAAAAGAATTTCAATTTATCGCGCATATTCCTTTACCGAACTCTTGATATATCAACTGTGTCTGATTGGAGAATCACTATCCTGTCTTCGTGTTACAAATAACTATGTGGATTTATAATCCTGATCAAAAACGATTCACCACAGGTGTTTTCTTATATATTTACATATGGCCAGACAAGAATGTTAATCTTATTATTCGATGATAGACGGGCTTTGAGAATAAAGATTGACCAGAGATAGATTTAGTGCGACGTCTTTCACTTTCAAAGATATAGATGTTATGCTAGGGCGATTGCTCTAGTCTTAATATAAAACCGGTTTGTTGTCATTCATTTCAGTCCCGACATCTAGGGTATGGGCAAAGAGACAGTGTATACGGACATATGATATATAGTTTAACTAAATCACACTGAATTTGTAAAAATATTACTATTTAAATACCTCGCCTTTCTTTCATTCACAAAGTGTAGATCTGGAAGCCAGCCAAGTTGAGGTGCAAACAAAGCAAGGATAGGTTTAAATGTATAGTTTAAATGACTTAACTATCTTTTAAACGTCTTTGTCCAAAATATATAAAGTGAAGTTTCGTGTGATGATAAAAGTTCGAAATGTTTTTACAATATGTATATGCAAAGTATGTATCACACAAGGAAAAAATAAATCTCGTATATGATAGATTTAATCCAAATATAAGGAAAGACATAATACAAAGTTTTTAAATCTATGTAGTCTCACAGAAAGGTCAAAGCAACAAATATATATATATTACACCAATATAAAAGTCGAAAAGTAAACCTATATACATATACATAAAACAAATGGTGTATTGAAAGAAGTAGTGACCACATGAATAATTGTCAAATCAGTACATTGTAAATGAAGTTGTGATATAAATATATAAAATGTTGACCCCACCACCACAAGATACCATCCAGTCGATCATCGCTTGACAGTTCAAAAAAACACCTAAAAATAACGCGTGCAGGTATAATTCCTGTTTTAATATGTAATGTTATGAGTCTAAACATTGTAGGTATAATTCCTGTTTTAATATGTAATGTTATGAGTCTAAACATTGTAGGTATAATTCCTGTTTTAATATGTAATGTTATGAGTCTTAACATTGTAGGTATAATTCCTGTTTTAATATGTAATGTTATGAGTCTTAACATTGTAGGTATAATTCCTGTTTTAATATGTAATGTTATGAGTCTTAACATTGTAGGTATAATTCCTGTTTTAATATGTAATGTTATGAGTCTTAACATTTTAGGTATAATTCCTGTTTTAATATGTAATGTTATAAATCTTAACATTTGTTCTAATTGATCTTATTATGTATTCATATAGTATTTTTTTCCGGTCAACACTTTATGCATGTAAGGAAGTTATTTTACATTTCCACATTATTAACTTTAATATGTTTTTAACTTATTTAAGAATATTTTTTCCATCAAATCGAAAATTCTTTTTCTAATATCACATTAACGAGAGTTAAACTTGGTATGTGAGTCCTACTTCTCCGGTCTCTTTTCTGTTAATAGAAAGGTATACACAGATCATGCAGTTCACAGCATCATCTTTTTACAAGCAACAAAATAAAACTACTAGTAAAAAAAGCAATACCGTTAATACAAAGCATAGTTATGAAGATATTCCCCGTTATATATGTCTAAGATTATCATTGACCTCATGTCAAGAACAAATCTTTGTTTACAAGAAAGAGAAATAATGATGATTTATAAGTGAGCTGATATAACTCAAAAAATGTAATTAACGTGTATATAAGCCAACAACAAGAGGGGTGGGTGGAATATTATGAATGATCAGTGTATTGGACCTTCCAGTATTTCAGTTCTGTCTTCGCTGCTTTGCAGTTATATACCCCCAACCTCTTTCCTCGCACTACCATCGGATATTATCTTCCGAATACAGTAATATTAATCATTATTACACAATATCGCATGTTTATATCAGCAGATTGAATTCGTTCATAACCCATTTACCTACGTTTAACCCATATATACTTATCTACTTATTACGTACGGTATACGTGGGTTTATTTGAAAAGTATACATTATATATGTATGTGACTAAAGTAAACATGTCAACCTAGCCTTACAGTCCAGATAATGGTCATAAACAACCATGAATCACAAGCAAATTGTCTTTTCTACATGTAAGCAAATTCAATGTACTATCTACTAAGACGAACTCCCAATAGTTTGTGTATCCATTCAGACACATGTATTTCGAATTCACTGTCGAAGTTCTATGATATATACCAGTCCTTCATTTACTCTACATCATATTAAAATTCATTAAAGTTCGAATTAGCAGAGATAGTCATCATATCCATAACCTCTGCTGCTGTGCAGTATACGATTGATTGAGGGACAGACATTTTAACGGTCAACTGCCCTTATCTCCATTTGGAGAGGAGGGTAGTGGATCGCAATCCTTGGCTAACGAAGACGAGGGACAGGGGGCAATTAGAAATTTGAATTCTGTTGTTGACAGAAAAAAAATACCACCCCTTTTTTAGTCAAACATTTAAATAATCGTGTAAAAACTTGTGTGAACTTTAATTTTGCGGTACTGAAGATGAGATATATAACCTGTAAAGGGCATCTGCATAGTCTCACTCCGTTAAAAGTTTATGCGATTCTGATTTTTTGCCAGCCCGTTTTTGTTTCTTCTGACGTTGGTTTTGGTATTTCATATTAGCAGTTCTTGATACAATTGACATAAACAAATTAGACGAACCACAGAAAAACATGCTAAGTTATTTTTTTTTAAATGGCCATAATAACAGATATATAGGTCGCAATCTCTCTTTATTAAATCAGAAATGTGAATTGTATATGTTCATTAAATGACATTTTCATAAACTATGATTAACATTTAATATGCGCCTTATGTTACAATGACAAATATGCAATAAAAATATCTGAAGAAATAGAGCTGTACGTACTTTAAACATAATATTACGACGTCAATAAATAAGTCAGTTATTTCAAATCACAATTGAACTTTAAGTTTGAACGAATTTTTTCCTCAGGCGTTTTTGGAGTGGATCCCCCCTTTTTTGTTTGTGTGTTTATATTTTATTTGAAAATATTTTTTTCACATTTTAAAATATATTAACTTAGTTTTACTTATTTAAGGTGTTCAAACTTTAAAAAAAAAGGGGGGGGCACTCTACAAACGCCTTTTGAATTTTCAAAGACAAATCTGCAACCTGAGTTGTTATACATTAACGAACGAAAACGAAAATTAAAACCGTGAATCCCTTAAGTGAAGTGTTGTGTCACAAACATGTAATACGGTACTTGTAATTACATACTTTACATGATCATACACATCCATGGATTAAAAAGGCTTTAGATGAAATGGTAGATTTTCCAGATAGTCAGACATAACAGTAATTAAAGTTTATTCAATATTTGCTCACAACAATGTTCATTGTGTAATGTTACACGAACTGAATAATAGAACAGTGTGTATCCCCATTAGAATGTTAATATCTATAGTATATACAGATATAAGTTTAATAAAGTCTCGCAAGATTTGTCAATATGTTTATTGAATGGACCTTAAGGACAATCAATACAAACGTCAGATCAAACAAAAGAAATAATTCGTTCGTCCTTGTATACGGCAAAGTCATAATTATAAAATAACAAACACACTTTCTTTCAGTTTTAGAGGTGAAATGTGTTGTATGTTGCATATGTTTCGTTTTTATATTGATAAAAATGCAGATGCAATCCATTTATTTACAATGGGAAATCACCTCAATGCCAAAGAGTTTTACGCAACATCTTTTCCATTTTAACTATCTGGTTGTACTCATGTCGATCCAGAATTGGGTAGGAGGGGGGAATTCTAAATTTATTCTTGATTGCAAATAGTCATTCTAGATTTTTTCTGAAATTCACAAATTTTGATGCAGAAATGGCATTATTTGTAAGACTTTTCTTCCAAATAAGATTTGTCAATCAATCAATCAATCAATCAATCAATCAAATGCAGTCTTTAATAGTTTGATTTATGCTCACTTATTCCCGTACGAACCACTCTTGTATACTGTATCACAATGAAAGGGGGAGGAGAGTATGGTGATAATCCAGGGAGATAAAAAGTGTCCCCGTCCCTTTAAATAAAGACATACATTGTTTTCATTCTGTATTTTTTCATACTACTCCCAAAATATGTCCGATTTTTTTTTTAAAGTAGACCTCATCTTATGACTTAAACTTGAATAAGTCATGCAGCAGACGTTCCTTTAAAATGTAAGTTCAGAATTGAAAAAATAATATAAAACAGTATTTGTTTCTGTTGGAATAAAGAGTACAGATTATTTGTTCTAGCCATTGGTATAACTATCCACCACAGCCCCAATAAAATGAATGTAAGTAATTTGTAAATACTTTACAAATATAGAAAATTACTATATGTATGGTTGTTATTTGTACAACTGTGATTGCAGAATAGATTAGATATTATCCGATAGCATTTCATAATGAAATACAATACAAATATTTTGAACCGCAAAGATCAATATTTCCGCCTAGATTTCCACAATAATTCATAAAATGTCCATTTTATTTCCGTACAAGCAAACAGGTGAACGTTCGCACTGCAATGTTCAAAGGGTATCTTAAATTCCCATTTTCATTTCCTTTTGATACTAGACCAAATACCGGCTGTATGTTTTGATTTTGTTTTTGATAAATTCAAACATAACTAAATATGCCGGGTGCGGGAATTTCTAGCTGCATTGAAGACCTGTTGGTGACCTTCTGCTGTTCTATGGTCGGATTGTTGTCTCTTTGACACATTCCCCATTTCCATTCTCAATTTTATTGCTTTAAATTTATGGAAACGTATGTTCCTACATCCTGTTGATATTATGTGACTTATATTTTTGCATTACATGAGGTCGTGCGTTTATGGCAGACTGTTTATGACGTCTTTATGCTCAATCCGTTGGATGTGTACTGGTTGATACTTTAGTCTGTGAGAACATGATTAATGTATTGGTCGTTTTTGGCTTTGAACTAGCTTGTGGTATATATAATTGGGAGTACTCTTTGAACCGTCCTTTGTGCCTATGTTTAAACTGAACGGATAGGTATAACAGTTTGCTTATGTAAAAGTCAGCTAATTTTTGTGTACAGACGACGGGCGTTACGTGCAAAAGGACACAAACCTTAATCTAAAGGGTTCAAGTAAACAATGAACGAGATGAAAAGAAAAAAAATTTCAGCAATTCGTGAATAAACGAAAGCAGCCATTGCACAATAAAAGTATATATTTTATGGTTAATATTATATGTCATTAATAACTGATATATTGCATAATCTAAAAAGATTAAACCAGTCATTGATAGAAATGAAAAGTCTAGACACAATAAAATCAAATTCGGTGGTTTGTTTAAAGGTACCCTGGTTACTGAAAAAATAACACAGTACTTCATTAACTTGGTGGATTATTTGTGAAGACAGGCTGTCAATTAAAACCTCAAATCGAACACATTGTCACGTAACTTAGCAAGTTCCCACTTATCAACACATAATCCTTCAAAATGAACCTTATATACTCTACAATGTTATTTTCGTACCAATAACGTGTCTAATAACATGCTAAACACAGCAGGGCTTAATTAGCACTTTAATTTTTTTTTTATACAAACCAAGGTCAGTAAAAAAGGGGGGTAATTATAGCAATGTTAACATGCAAGAGTTAAAATGTTTTTAAGTAACTAACATATATATGAATATGAGTCAGAGAGAAAAACTCAGATCATGGATAAATGAAATGTTTATGTTAAACGTGAACTATTTTATTGTGTGATATCAGGATTTAGTCAGACCGGGACGGTCAAGTAAAAATGTAGTCACACCAATGATGTGAATGATTGTGTTCACTTTTTTATTGACGTCTTTCCTGATACTCGGGTGCACCTTTGAACTTGAAAAAAGTGCAGGATTTGCTAGCATAGTTAATTCTATTGTGTGAAATCAAAGTTCACCCAGACAGGAAGTCCAATCAAAATATAGTCACAGTTGTGTAACATATATGATTGTGAAAATTTCGAAATGTTACTAAGATATATATAAGGGAACGACCATTTAATTTCAAGGGGGAGGGGGTAATTCCCCCCTAAAAAATAATATAAAAATACTCCAATTCCCAAATTAATAAAAATAATATTCTGTTCAAGCAGAGGATAAAAACAAATATTATGTTCAAGCAGAGGGAAAAGAAATATTCTGAAACCAGATTTTCCCAATACTTTGTCGTGTTTAATAAATTTTGAACAAAACGATTTGATCGATAGCGTTGAAAACTTAAACAATCTGACTAAACAAAAAAACAAAACCATACCCTCCCCCTTCTCTTTTGAACTTGAGTTAAATGGTTGCTCCCTGTAAGTGCAACTTTTTTTGTATTAGAAAACTAAAGGATGTTTTTATCAGATACCCCATCTTTTGCGTTTGTAGACATCTTTAGGTTAAGGCATTGATACCCCAATCAATCATTGATTTCATTTTTCACACACAATGTTTACACATGCACACAATTAACGCAAAAGGTTTTTATACGCAAGTGGTTCCATTGAAATAGTGTCCAAGAGAAACTCTGGGGGTAATTAGTCTGAATCAGCACTTTATTTGATGTATGTGATCTATGTGATATACATTGTTCACTATTTGTCTTAATGTTTGTGAATGGGAATAGATTATACTTTGCATATCTTTTACATTTGCATTCATCTCATTTGAATTATTGTATTAAGAAAGAATGTATACGAAAATAACAGTTTATTATTGCATACATTATGTAATATTTTGCCCTGATCATGACATTGTATTTAAATATCGAGAAACAAATATACCGTCTGACAATTTTCTTCATTTTGCACAAAATGTGAATTCTTGTTCTACATCTGACTCATATGCATTTTTGGTCGACAGATGTTTCTTAGTCCGTTCATGTGACATCTATATTAACTTGCTTAGGAATCAATCTTGATGTGCAGAACAAGATAACATATTTCAATCTTTCACCATGACTCAGCTACACACCGGATTGACTCACTATATACCTGTAGCTAAGGCAATTACAACTTTTTAAATAAACCAAGTTTCTATATTCCATAGTCATCGCCATGTATAGTGTGACTAGCTAGCAAAAAGAAACATATCGCATGTTTGCATGTAACTTAAAAGAATTACCAGTGGCGGATCATTCAAGGTCAAAAAGGAAAAGGAGAATGTAATGAAACAATAAAAATCAAAATGAAAAATGAACTATAAAATTGAAAACATTTTTTCCGCTATGGAGGAGATGGACTTGGTTAAATTCATTTTTAGTCAAAATTATTAGTAATTAAGAAACTTATGCTAAAAACCGGATGTGAGTTTTTACTAATGAATGAAGATAATAGAGGGTATGCATGGGATAAATTAAAGAGATTAATGCCCCTCCCCTCCCCAAGGGGAGACTGCATGGTCTATCATAATTTTAAATATAGTTGTCCATTATAGTTACCCTCCCTAATCCTATTCACTCGTTTAGGTTCGACTGTCGCCCCTTGTAAAAAGGATCTCGTCCCTATGCATTACTTTACAATTATAGGTTATCACAGTGAAAATCCTCCTTCACAAAAACGGCCCAATGCAGATTAATATATCTAACATTTCTGACAAGCGTAGATCCAGTTTTTGTGGTAATATTGGGTTAATAACAACAGTTTTGATGTGTTTTATGCAAAAATAATATTTTCATGATTTTATAGGGGAAATACCGAGAGCGCCCCGCCTGAATCTGTCCGTATACCTTCTTGTTATGCCAAAAGCTAGCGACTTACACAGAGGGATATAGAAGAAATAGTTTCTATTTTACGTTTCCCTCAGAAAAATAGCTGATATTGCATAATTGAAATTGGGAGTTCTAAAATGTAACCCTCAAAGCCACATCACCGAATGAAACAAAGAAATCACAATCAGTCACTATCCTCTTTACGTGATAACAGGGCATCGAATTAATTGAGTCTCTCGAAATATAATACTAGTAAGAATTAGAAAACACAATAATCTTCCCTCTCTCTCCTAGACGAGACATTGTATATACATGTACATACTTGTGGTCAATAAACGATCAGTGGATAATTGTGGTTTCTTAAAATCATAAAAGATATTGTGTGTCGCTCCTATCAAATGAAAATATGTATGTTAGATTTCTATTGCCATAGGCTTGTAATTTTATAAATTGGGACACTTTGTACACCGTTATAACACACACTTAAACTAATTTTCTTAAAGTACAAACCATTTAAACTTATTAGCCCAGAACCTGTTAAAGATCGTCGTTCAGTATTGAATATGACCTTTGTAATTTAAAGAAGACATTTAATACAAACGGAAATACTTCAAAATTAAACGTATTTCTGTGTTAAACTTAAATTTTTTGGCATACATGTATATTATAGATAGTTAGACTGCATATGGTAATAAGCAAAACAAAACCGTATGGTTGGCATAATTTGTTAGTCGTAAAATCAATGTTTTGGAGTTCCAGTCAAAATAACAATACATATATATATATATTTCTTTTTTACTTCTTAAAATACATCGGTACAACATCATTCAGCTTATCGTTCATGTATATGTATCCACTCATGACGCTACGAAACGAACCTCTCAAATGAACAGTGTCTGTGAACAGCATTTGTACTCAGTACTCAACAGTCCTAGTCACAGGCGCGGATCAAGGATCAGGGGGAGGGGGGGGGGGCTCCTGAGAATTAGGAGTTAGGGAACCATATTTTGACAAAATACTGCCTGTTTCTCTTCCTATAGATTACTTTTCTCCCTTTTCATTATAACATTACATAAGTGTAGAAATATATATGCCAATGGGTCATATATACATATTCATCTTCAATGCAATTGTCTGTTATACCTATGTACGTATTTAAAACAATGTACTTTTCTTTTTTGTCTCAATTATTACGAATGAGCACATGACGTGAGCATACATAATTAAGATGTCAATAGTATATGTCTGGTAGATGGGGGATATATAATTGGATGATGATTTTCCTATGAAATATAGATACATGTATATTCATTTTATATGGATTAGTTAGTTTTCCCGTTGGAATGGTTTTACGCTAGTCATTTTTAGGGCTATTTGTAGCTTACTGTCCGGTGTGATCTAATACTCCGTGCTGAAGATTGTACTTTGACTTAGAATGAAATTCAAAACAGTGTGGCTGTGGCCATTGATTGACACATTAAATTCATCCATTGACTGAGACAATTTACGTGAACGTTTGTCTATAACGACCACTGTTCACGACGTACCTACGATAGACATTTAAACTGTGGGGTCACCAAAGGTTTCTTAACGCCTTTATTTATAAAAATAATTCGAAAAATTAATCAGGAATCACCTTTATGTTTTGATTTATATAATTGATATAAATCAAAATATCGTGTTATTTCTGATTAATTTTTCGAATTACTTTATTAAGGTGTTGAGAACCTTTGGTGACCCCATAGTTTAAGTGTCTTTAAAAAGTACATAATGAGCAGTGGTCGTTACATACAAACGTTCACCTAAATTGTCCCAGTCAATGGATGAATTTAATGTGTCAATCAATGGCCACAGCCACACTGTTTTGCATTTCATTCTATAATGCTTACTTTCACAAATTGTGACTTGGCTTGAGAGTTGTCTCATTGGCACTCATACCACATCTTCTTATCTCTATATATTTATTGGTAAAGGGAATTTCGAATAAATCAATACAATACTTGAGGTGGGTTGTATCCTTTTTTTTTCATGACTTTTTCCACTCCCACCAAAATTGAATCTTAAGCATCTTAAGCTGACGGTAAGGTCTTTTCTTCTGCACGAAACAATTCAATTTAGTTTAAGAAAATCGTTCATCCGTCTTTTATACGATTAGGCATTTCTTTTTTCTATTGTATGTTTTTTTCACAGTCTAGCCTAATTCCGAACCACCAGAACGAACACTCAAATGAATAAATAAAAAATATTCTCTAAAATTACATGCACAAAAAATTAAACTCTACCGATATTTTGATAGTAAAAAGATCTAGGTAATTGGGTGAGGGTTAAGGTACTTTTTTATTTATATACAACGGGTAGAAATATACATGTATGTCAATTGGTCATAAATATTTATCTTATTTTAAATGGTTTGTAAAAACTATGTACAATGTACTTATCTTTTGCTCCGTTATTTATATGAATGATACATGTCATTAACATCTACAGCTAAGTTGGCAATCGAATGTCGGATAGCTAGGCAATATATAAACATTTTTTACTTGAGTCGTTTTTAAAAATCGTTCCTAAAAATTACACCGTCAGAAATTATTTGTATAATATTGTAAAAACAGTAAAAACAAACGAATGTACATTTTAAATTTCTTCTGCAAAGACAACGTCCATGGCTATCGCGCTCCATTTACTTAATCTTTTAAATAAAATAAATAAATAAATAAATAATCTTTATTTCAAGAGGATGATCCCATTAGTTAAAACTAATCTTCCTGAGAGTCCTCAAAATAATAATAACATATTTATAAGTACATAGAGTATTATAAAGTTATATTGTACACAATATACAATTGTATTTAAATAATAATGAAAAAGCATATTAATTTGCACAATTGATGAAAAATTTGTAACATTTTGTTTTAAAAGATACAAGTGTATTACTCATTTTTATTTCATTTGGTAAACTGTTCCATATTTGAGAACCTGAATATGTAAATGTTTTCTTTAAAAAATTTGTTTTTGGTTTTGGAAGATTTAATAGTTTTTCATCAGCTGAACGTAAGCTATAATTTTGATTATCAGTAAAATGAAAATTTTCTTGTAAATAGTTAGGAACCATACCATTTAATGATTTAAATACAAGTATTGCCTTTTGGTATTGAATGCGTTTTTCCATATTTAACCAGTGTAAACTATTAAACAATAAACTGGATGATGTCATTATGTCAGCTTCTACTATAACCCTAGCAGATTTCTTTAATAACTTATTAAGTTTATTTATTCCACTTTCACAACAGCTTCCCCATATATTGCAACAATAATCAAATAATGGCAGAATATAAGCATTAAAATAGATAATACGTATATGCATAGGTAAATATTTTCTTATCTTTTGTAATAAATTGATTCTGTTTGATATAGTACATGACATTTTATCTATCTGCTGATTCCAACTTAGGTTTTTGTCAATATATAAACCAAGAAGTTTTTCACAATCTACATTTTCTATTTGTTCATTTGAAATATTGATATCTAAACTGTTTCCAGTTGAACAAAGCCTTTGTTTTGAACCAATAATCATTGATTTACACTTTTTGGCATTTAATTTCATACAATTTTGCGAACACCAGTTTTCAATTACATGAATATCATTTTGAAGGTTAGAAGTTAACTGAAGTAAATTATTACCTTTACAATGTAATGTAGAATCATCTGCATATAAATCTATTAATGAATGTTCTATATTAAGTGGTAAATCATTGATGTATAAAATAAATAACAGAGGGCCCAGGATAGAACCTTGTGGTACCCCAGTTTTTATGCATTTAGTATTAGACATGACGTTATTGACCTTAACTTGTTGGCTTCGTTCAAACAAGTATGACTTAAACCAGTCTAGTGTACAATTTGAAACATTATAGTATTCAAGTTTTTTCAATAAAATTATGTGATTAACCAGATCAAAAGCTTTCTTTAAATCTAAAATATAACTCCGTTTATCTCTCCATTATCTATATTTGCTAACCATTCATCTACTAATTTAGTAAGAGCAGTAGTACACGAATGTTTAGGTCTGAAACCTGACTGTGTAGTATTAAGAAGGTCATTACTATTTAAAAATATATACAAACTATTAGCTATATGTCGTTCTATAATTTTTGAGAGACAAGGCAAAACTGCTATTGGTCTATAATTATCAGGATTACAGGCATCGCCACTTTTAAAAATTGGGCAAACTCTTGCAGTTTTAAAAATACTTGGAAATTTACCACTTTTGATGCTTAGATTAAATATATATGTCAAGGCTGGTGCAATGACGTCGCTGCACATACTCAAAATATTTGGTCCGACATCATCTAAACCAGTTGCTTTAGACTTGTCAAGTTTTTTTAAATACATGTTTACATCTAAAATACTCATTTCTGGTATAATGAATTTTTCACTACCCGTTTGTAACTTTGATTTTACAAATTTATGGAGTGCGTCAAAACTGGCACCATCATCATTATTACATAATTTGTTATCAACTATACCTTCAGCAATATTTGTGAAATGCACATTAAATGTATTTGCTATATCAACATCATTTTGAATTACACTATTTTTATATTCTAAATGCGTGATATTATTATGGGCTTTTTTAGGGTTTAGACTTTTGACATACTTCCAAATAGTTTTACTATCTTTACAATTTGAAATAGCATTTTGGAAATATTTTTTCTTTGCCTGTTCTACTAAAAATGTAACCTTATTACGCCAAATTTTATAATTATATATATCACCAATTCTTTGAAAATAATCTCTTTGGTGTCTAGCGCTATTTATATCAGAAGTCCACCACTCTGGTTGTTGGGTGTTTTTTACCCTTTTAATTTTCTTAGGAGCATGTTTGTCTAGGGTGCTGAGAAATAAATTATACCAATAATTAGCTGCTTCATCAACATCTCCAATCGATTCAATGAGATAAAAAGGAGTATTTGTTAAATTTTCAATAAATTTATTTTTATCAAATTGTTTGAATGATCTATATTCTATGGACAAATGCTCCATTTTTGATATTTTTGGGTTAAGTTTTCTTGTTACGCAAACAGGATAATGATCACTGACAGCATAACTAGGCACCTTTTTTTATAATTTGATGAAGATGATATATTTTTAAAAATTCATTGACTGAAATTGAGACACACATTTACAACCATTTCTATTACTAGTACACGTTTCTGGCTGAACATGCATAAAATGAAAAGTATTTAATCTTTTCAGATATAAACTTTAAAGTAAAAAAATATATCATGAAGATCTTATTTGCGTGTGGTCACGAAAGATTTTCTGTACAATTATGGGTACACAAGATAACTTATTATAGTTGTAAAATAATGTTTGACCAAATTGAATAAATGCCAACAACAAATTAGACGTAAACAAAATTTAGATTGTATATTTTTGGCCTTCGACATCTAATTTAGAACATGGCCAAAAATAAAAAGGCGAAAAGAGGGTAAATAAATGTGCACCACAAATTCACGTTTACATGTACCGTACATGCATTGTACAAGTATTGTATATGTTATATTTGTATTTAGGAAGATACAAATTCAGATAAGCTATCGACGGCAGACGACAAAGAGGAAACTTTATTAAACATATTATTTCGGAATAATATACTCTGACACGTGAACGTTCCTATATCCTGCACTATATATAGCGATTCTGTTTTGCTGTCTATAAATAATATGATACATATAGATTCTGCTACTGCATCGTGCGTGATACGATATTTTTGCAATAAAAAAAAGCGATGCATTGAAAATAGCAATCGACTTCTTTCGAAACCTTTTCAGAATTCAAAAGAAAATTGGTGAAAATGTGGTTTAAATTATATTACTATGAATCCCTTTTCCATGCTGGCATGCCTGCAACATTTACAATTTGGAAAAAAAAATTAATTCAGAGTGATGTTAACCTATGCCAGTAAAACATAATTCACTTTAAGCATATAATGTAACTATATATATATACCACGAAAAGTTTGAATCCTTCTCAGTTAGATGAGCAATGTGCATCAAGTTTGTATGAATCACATGTTATATGACCATCTGATGGATCGTTGTCCTGTTATATATATACTGACCAGAAGAAACACTCCGTGGTTTGGAATATGGTATTAAATTCAAAAATTATTGTGAGGTGTTTTTAATGCGAATAATACGGACTTGCAATTTGATATCTAAGACATCATTTCATGCAGGTTTTGCGAAAATCCCAGTAGAGTAATAATTCTCGCATTTTGTCAATCAGTCTTCAATAATCTCTAAATTAGGGGTACATATAATTCTTGTGTGTTAAACCAAGGATGTTTCTACGAAAAACACAATCCGTATGTACAAAATGGTATGCATGCTGGTGCATGGTTCTAACATCTCATCAAGAATCAACATGCACGTTATGCTATCTGTAGCTTGGAATTTGTTGTAGTATATGTCTGCACTCTAAACCTCTGATGATTAACGAAATGGCATATTTTATATAAAGATATGAACTGGTATGTAAAATTGTGTGTAAACTTTAAAAAATGCAAAGAATTCAAGGACGAATCAGTAGATTCCAAATGACCTCTTTTTGTTAATACAACTATGAAGACTTTAGATTCTTCTTTATTTAACATTTATCTTAATTATTCTCTTTTACAAGCATTATTGCACATTATCGGTTATTTGAACATATTGATTTCCAACAAATGAAAAAAGCATTTAACTGGTCGAGATAACATTTTACCATTATACAGTCTGAAGCAATAAATGCCTCCACATCAGTCGTTTGTGTTGGGTAATACCATTATAAAACATGCATATTACTTGGTTAATTAGGTGTAGAATGTTACTCAGACAGAACGTTCATCTGAGGAATTATGATGTTGTTTACTTACGCACGACATTAACAAGATACTATATAGTGAAGATTTATCAGGTTAATCTATGCACTTACATCTAAATCCTTTAAGTATAGGTTGAGTGAGCATACAATGAACCATCAAATACAATGTAGAGGCAGGTGAGAGAGAAAAATCTAGTTTTTTAAAATGAATTATCTTATAAAAACAAGATATCCGTCGAGGGAAGATAATTGCATTCATTGGGAGGATGGAGATATAAGAGAGGGAGAGGAATACAGCGAAGTCGGTTGTGTACTGACTGACTAGAGAACACACACATAGGTTATAGGGTGTCGCTCTAAAATAAAATCCACATTGAACTTTTGATATTTGTCGATTCCATGAAATAACTGTTTCCATTCTCTTCCATCAAGCGACAACCACACGTTTGTTTTCTGTTCGAAAATTTGGCACCCTTGATCTAATTTTCCTATGCCATTGATTTTGTTTGAACTTTGTTTTATTTTGTTTCCAAATGTTATTTTATGCTAGGCCTTTTTGAGACTCAAAGCTCCCGTACTTACACCACGACATGAATTTCGGGATAAACTTTTACCAGACACAAACTATTCTCTTTGACCTTTCCAGGATATTTTGAATTGGATGCCATTTTGAAAGGTGTCAGCTTTTCTGCTTATTATTTGGCGCAGAGAAGACATTACTTTGCATAATTTACCAAAAATGAATTCTACCCTTTATTCCGTTATTGACCAGACATAATTGTCATATAATTTAACCGCACATTTAAGAAATGGAAACAAAAAAATGTAAATGGTATACGGAAATTGTGATCCTACTATCAGACAATGATATAAAGCGTATCTTATAATTACCAAAGGTTAAAGTAATTACATTGGTGTCTAATCACATGTTTATTTCATCTGCTAAGTCTGTTATTACGAATGGAAAATCGATTGCAACAAGAAATATTATATGATTGTCGCATTCGGTTTGTGTTATTGAACAAGAAGGGTCAATGAATGATCAATATCAACTGCTGTTACATGCCGCCATTTCTAGTATTAAATCTATCTACACTGTACACAAGTTACACAAATATAAGTAATTAGTAATTATTTGTATGGTTGTTTTTTTTCAAAGAAGCCGAGTTCGTTGTCCTATAATGGAATCTTTCAAGGAGACATTCCAATGTTTGTCACAACGATCATCAGCTGCAGACATATCATTTTTTGTTGTTGTTAATATTGTTGTTTGGAAATACGAACACTTTTTTCGATCAAGATAAAAATACGACAGATTTATTTTTTTATAACATAATTTTAGCATACATGTACGTTGCATATCAAATTAAACAGATATTTCAAAGAAGTTCAGTTCTGGTGACACAACTTAAACGGATTTTTTTGATGGCAATGTATATACTGCTAAAATAGCGGACTGATAAGAGACCTAAAAAATACTTCACAGGTTATGACTTCAAAAAATAGATATATTCCTTATATTTTTTTAAGTAAAAAAACGATTTTGCTCTTTATTAATTTGACTACAAAATAAAACTGGTGACATCTCACCTATGCAGCCACTGCATCTCAACAAAACTTAGTCGTGCGTGTAAAAAGCAGGAAATATAAGGGAAAATATCTTACAATCCCAATTTGCTATTATGATTTTCAAACATGGATAGAACAGTTTTTCCTGAAGTCAATGTTGTTCCCGCATCCTTGCCTTGTGGCATTTTTTTACCGTATCTCAAATATATAGTAACGCCATGTGGAACATATTTCTAATCTTTAATCCTACGCAAAACGCAACATATGGAACTTAAAGATCGGTCGCAGTTCTAGTTTTGACTGACTCCAGCTACTTAAAGGGTCTGGGCGAGGTATACAGAAAAGAGAAACATAAGCAATAAATAAAATGGCCTAAAAATTAGAGAATAATATGTAAAACTATTCTAGTTATATATGAGTTTATATTATTCTTAACAGACTTCATTCATTATCACTTAACTAGTAAATATATTTGTTTAGGGGCCAGCTGAAGGACTCCTCCACGTGAGGGAATTTC
This sequence comes from Mytilus edulis, assembly GCF_963676685.1. Lineage (NCBI taxonomy): Eukaryota > Metazoa > Mollusca > Bivalvia > Mytilida > Mytilidae > Mytilus > Mytilus edulis. Next base: position 14,621,633 of record NC_092344.1, read on the forward strand.
TCGCTGAATTGAACACCTGTTGGTGACCTTCTGCTGTTGGCTGTTCTATGGTTGGGTTGTTGTCTCTTTGACATATTCCCCATTTCTATTCTCAATTTTATCGTATATAGTCTCAATAAGCAGTCGTGGTCTGACTGTATATGTAGTGGTGTTTCATTAATATTGTATTACTGTATCATTATTATAGATAGTATGCCAATGTGTGTTGTGTGTTGTATTGTTTTGTACTGTTGATAATTATATTGTATGTTGGATAACTATTGCAATTCTTATTTAAAATCTGGTCTACAATCAAAGGGAGATAACTATGATTGATTATCTTGGTGCCAGACATATATATGTTACAGTGAATTTGTATAATCAGGGATTTTGTATAATCACTGGTTAGTTTAGGGATTATATATAATCACTAAAACTTTCAGGGATTATGTATAATCACTAGAAAAAACGACAGGGATTTTACAGAATAACTGAAATGATACTAGAATATATAACATATTGAAATATCTTATAAAAGTTAACCTTGACATATCATAATAATAACCTTAATATTGTAAAACGTTAGGCATAATTTATAAATAAAGACACAAAAATATTGAAATGTTAAAACACAAAATAATTAAATGATAAGCACAATATAATTAAATGATAAGCAAAATATATATAGAATAATTGATATTTTGTTTTTAATACTGACTTTATCAGTAATAATATCAAGCGAGCCCTTTTTGATATTGACTGTATCAGTATCAATAACATCAAGCGAGCCCACACGGGCGGGTTGATGAAGTCAGTATGAAAATATTAAATTGCATAATGATTATTGATTTCTTATTCTTTTTATCGTATTGTTTTAGCAATTGTTATTAGGTTTAGAATATGAAATAAAATGAAATTGTCATTAAAACTATTTTTATGCGTACAGTCGTTTTGATAAATGTTAATGCTATGTATAATATTTTAATATTAAACATTTTATTTACAAACTATATTTGGATGGCATCGACTATTAAACAGTTGCCCTGATTTTCTACAGGCATATCTATCAAATTCACATCTGTTTTTACCACGATATCAACATTAAAAAAAAAAAACTTGTCCTCCACATCAAATCAGATTTTACGGCACGTCTCAGAGAAATAGAGTTTTCAGTACAAACATCTGAAGGTACAAATTGTACCAATGAAGGGAAATCAGCAACCTCAAATTGATTTCTTGTATTAAAGATCTGAGCAGGATTCCATGCTATATAGCAAGGCGATATCCTTCTTCAGCCTTTTCGTGAATATTGACTATTAGTTTTTTGGGATCTCCCTTTCCTGGAACCAAGGATTTGTATAGTAAGACTATAATTATACAAATCCTTGCTGGAACCACTAATGTTATTGGTTTGAGATATCATCTTTGAAGCTTTAATTATTGATAATTCCTGAAATCATATTAGGGAATTTGTAGAATAATAATTAAAATTATCAGTGATTATATAAAATCACTGGTCATTTTCAGGGAATCTATATAATCACTAATGTTTTAATACAAATTCACTGTAACATATATACAACAACAAAAAAGTCATACGAAATTCGCATATTTTCGAAATATCTATGTCTATATATAAAAGTGAAAACTTTTGCTTTGTTTATTTGTTAAGTTTCTGTTTATTGAAAAGGCCATTCAACAATAATTGGAGTCAAACGATATACAGATAAAAAAAAAACATATGTTATCGAACACAAAATATTCATTGTAAACTTTAATTTCTACTGAAATATGCAAGAGATGGTTGTCGTTAAAACCAAAGACAGAAAGTTTTTATAATGCAATAAAATATAAGATTCAACGACCTGACACAGTTAGATTTTTTTTAACATAGCTACATTATTTGATAATTCTGTACCTGGTGTACCATATAGCAGAAGACTGGCTAACAAACTAAAATGTGTGTACGTTTGTTTACTCACCATTTGAAAAAGTGCAGAACAAATTTTTAAATATTTACATATTAAATAACGATATAGCTATTTCAGTAAATTCTAACATATGTGATACCAAACATGTTACATATTAAAATACACCCACTAGGTGTGAAATTAAGTGTTGCTTATTGGTGAACGGTTAATTATTATTTTAAAATATAAACAACATGAACAAGAAGATGTGATATGATTACCAATGAGACAAAAGTCCAAAAAGAGACCGAAATGACATAGAAATTATCAACTATAGGTCACCATACGGCCTTCAACAATGAGCAAAGCCCATACCGCATAGTCAGCTATAAAAGGCCCCGAAATGACAATGTAAAACAATTCAAACGAGAAACCTAACGGCCTTATATATATATATATATATATATATATATATATATATATATATATATATATATATATATATATATATATATATATATATATATATATATATATATAAAAAAAATGAACGAAAAACAAACATGTAACACATAGTGTAAACAAACAACAACTACTGAATTACAGGCTCCTGACTTAGGACAGGCACACACATACATAATGTGGCGGGGTTAAAAACATAAGAACGAAATTTAAAAATCAGTTGAAAAAGGCTTAACTCATGCTTAAACTCCACTTATCTTAAACTCTGTCGGATAGTTGACTCATTGACAGTCATACCGCATATCCTTATTTTATTCTGGTATGAACTACCTTCAGGTGAAGTTGGGACTACTCCATGTATAAAAATAATCTCTTGAATAACATATTTAAGATACAAAAACTGATATACATGTATGTAATTTCAATCAAATAGTGTATTGATGAAAACCCAAACGTTGTCAAGCATCAATTAACACAACACATGACAGTAAAACATTTGTCACGAGAACCCAACAAGGATAAATCATGTATGGATGATGTATGATATGGTGGATATGGTTACGTCTCTATCTAATTTTGATATATCCTCAGTTTTGTTTTACGTTTTATTTACACCAGATGAGTATTCCAATATAAACAACATTACCCGATTTTGTTTAAGAAATACAACTGCAATTTGTCTTATAACAAAATTCAAAGACATATATACTTAACTTGTTGAAGTAAGTAAAGATAAGAAGATGTGATATGAATGCCAATGAGACAACTCTCCACAAGAAACTAAAAAACGTAGAGGGCTAGCAACTATATGTCACCGTGTAGTCTTCCACAAAGAAAAACCAATCTCGCATAGCAAGCTATAAAAGTTTTTCAAAGGAAAATGTTAAAGAGTTCAAACGCAAAAACTAAAGGCCGGATTTATCTACAAAACAATAAACGAGAAGCAAATATAAGAAACACACATCAACACAAAACCACTGAATTACAGGCTCCGGAATTGGGACTGTCACATACATAGTGTGTCAAGGTTAACATGTTTGCATACGTGCCAACCCTCTCATAACCAGGGACAGTGGTGTAACAGCACAATATGTAAGAACAAACTATATAGATCACTTGAGAAGGGCTAAAAACTCTTAAAAGCGATACACAGAACAAATCAAGAGACTAAAACTAAAAAAATATAAATCTGAGACTACTCGCAGTATATCTGAAAACTAGTTCACAGTAAATAAGAAATAATAAGAAAATCATGTACCTAAGTATCTAGGTTGTGTCTAAAACTAGGCAATTATCAATCAGTACACGTCCAACTTTAAATGGATTTAGTGTAAAGACGTCATTTACAGTCGAGAAAACATTACCTTCTGACAAAACAAAGGTATTGGTATATGCTACTATGAAATTATAAAGATGTAAAGCGCATGCAGGAATCTGATAAGATATGCTGTTTCGCATATATCTTTTTGTCACTTACAAAGCTTTAACGTTTGAGATATTTTCTGTAAATCTTTTCATTTGACTATTGGACTTATAATGAGTACGGTTTATGCTGTTGTGAACCATTGCATATTATATTTCTTGTATAAAGGGGAGATTAAATAGTTTGCTAATTTGTAGTTTGAAGCAGAACTTATATGTTTTTATATTTTTTTGCATTAAAATTATGAACAAATGCATTCTGGACATTGTACAAGAAAAGGCCCTTCTGTATACTGTTCATGACGTTGATTTATGATAGGACACACGATATAAGTGTAGGATGACATAAACTTATATGAGTACTTTGTGTTTCCTTTCGGTTAACTGCAAGTATTATTTGATACGGTATTTCTTATTTTTTGGGGTATATAATTATTGGTTTTTATCTTTTATGCATCTGTGTATCATTAGGGAGAAAGGAATTCGAGTTCTAAATAAAAAAAAAATCGCCATAATTCACAATCCTGAAACTGTCCTGAGTAGCTGTCTTTTGTTTTATTCTTAACATATTGTATAACAAGCTGTCGTGTGTTGAAGATAATATTGACAACTAACATCAAGGTTTTTTTAATCTTTTTTATCTTGTGCCTGGTTTTGTTGAGTTTGTGACGTATTTATTGATTTAAAATGTCTTCAGTAAGTTAAATCTTAGGGAAATTGACATTATCGAATTTATAGTTTACATATAAATGGAACATTAAGTGTGTACACTATCTTATATCAAAGATAACTTATGACCACAAATGTCGAAAATTCTACTGGAAGAAGTTTCTGGGCAGTGGCTATTTTACCGGCTCCGGCAAAATAGCGATTTGTATAGAGTTTTGCAATTTTGCCGGTCTCAATTAAGATTAAAATAGAATTATAGAAAGTAATAATATAAAGAATACAGAAACATACACTTTAATAAGAAATCTCAGAAATCTCTATACAACTATATCTTCTTTAAACATTTATACAAAACGTTTGATATTCTTTACTTTAATAAGAAGTCTCTAAAACATGTCTTATTTTTTAAAATGTATACAAGTAACTTTTTTTCTTAAATAGGAAGCCTAAAAAATATTTCTTTTTAAAAAATATATAATAGACACAAGCAAAGCATACGAACCCATATTAAAAAATCGACATTCTGATTAAAACTTTTAATAAAATTATCCAATTAGTTTTGAATCAAAAGTTTACACCCAACAAAATCAAACTGCTGTACGAGCGCTACAAAACCAGTGCCTTGCTTTTTGGTGAATTTCTTTTAATTCTGGCACCAGTAAGGTGCTGCCACTGCAGACATGAACTGAACATAACACTTGATTTTTTAATGTCTGCATCTCTTTTGCAAAAATTGCAGATATACACATTTCAGTATTCAACATTCATAGAATAAATATCTAGATTTCTATGAACATTATTTTTTTTTTGTCAATCTTATATTTTATTGCACCATAGACTAAAGATTATTTTTAAAGTTTTGTTTGGTTTTCATAAATTCTATATAGTCATCGTTTCACGTTTCAAAGTACTCCAAAAACCGGCTGTAGCTCTTCATATTATCAGTCAAAAATCAAGTTGATTGATAGCAAATTTATTGTTTTCCATTTTTTTTTTCAATCTTCAACAGAAATTAATGTATGTACATGTAATTTGAAGAGTGCAGTTCACAAAATTGAATGACTAGAAAGGCAACTGAGGTGAACAAAAAGGTTATTGACATCATCTAGCCGGCCACATATATCATTTGTGCATAAATAGTTTCTTAAAAAAAATGTTTCATATAGTCTTGATTAAAAATCTGAAATAAGACCGACAAAATACCAAAACTATACAAATCGTTATTTTGCCGGAGCTACGGCCAATGACAAAACCTACCAGAGACATGTTAAGTATATAATATGTCTCTACACTTGACTGAAAATTCCACCAAAACGAAAACATATTGAAAAGTTGTGTATAAAGGAGAAAGACACTATACTAGATTTTACAGTGTTATCACCATAAATTATAGTTATGGTACCAAGTATTGTATCTTAAAGACTTAAAATAATCTATTCCATAAATATGTCCCACCGTGCATTTTATATTGGCAGTGTCTGCGCGTACCCGCATGCGGGTACGAATAGTCAAATTGCCGTTCTAGGCTGCGCGTACCCACATCCGGTTTCTAGGCTGCGCGTACCCACATCCGGTTTTCTATTGAAATGCCATCGGTTCGGGAATGAAAAGTGAAATATATACGGAAATTATCGATAATGTGGGGATTTCGCGTAGAACGAGTGAAGAGTATGAAAAGTAATATTTTCAAATTGTATTTATTAAATAATGATACATAATAAACATTGCAAAATTAAATGCACAATGATGGAAAATGAAACTGTACAGTCCCTGTAAAAGAAAAACATGATAGAAATTAATACTATTATAAAATTTAAATGAAAATTTAAAGAATAAAATTTTAAATATTTAAAAATATACCCATATGATATTTTAAAATAATCTTTTAGTAAAATGTAAAACCGAAACTGAAATTTATATTAAAATATATAAAACATTTATGTATCCAATATGATTGTTTTGGCACAGATTTCAACCCAGCACATTTCAAATGTTGCCATTCTAAACAGCAATCACATGCCAACGAGTCCTGATCGTGCCCGTAGGTTTTTTTTTTACACTTTATACATATCCAGTCGCATGTTTCCCTTCTTTCAGTGATCTTAATTTTTAGTTGTAACCAAGCTTACGTTTTTAAAAGAAACACCAAGAATCAACCCCCCCCCCCCCCCCCCCCCCCCCCATGAATGCAGGAAAAATTTATTCTGTTGTACTTTAAATCTTCTTTAATTTTTGTGATCCGGGGTTCTTCTTGTCTCTGCGGCTGCTATAGACTCCGAATTTCTTTTATACAATTGTATGAAATTTAACGCCTGATAGTTCTGTACATTTTAAGAATATTTACTAACTGAGAAAAAACTGTTTACTTACCTATATATATATATATATGTGTATATTTATAAAAATTCTGAACAGTTTTAATCAATTTATTTACTAATTGCAACACATTCTGTATATTTTTCACGTTTCATTCCCGATCCGACGGCATTTTATTATAAAACCAGATGTGGGTACGCGCAGCCTAGAAAGGCAATTTGACTATTCGTACATGCGGGTACGCGCAGACACTGCCTTTTATATTATTTTTAAAGATCTTTATGATAAAACACTACATCTGGGACATGGAAAACTTTTTAACACTCAATTGGTTCCGTTAAATAATGCAAAGTTTATAACATATTCTTAAATTTTCATAAATATTCGTATGTGGTTTTGAAGAATACGATAATAGTATGATCTTTGATTGTTGCAAACGTACGTTGACGTTGGTAATAAGCTTTACCATTTTAAACTTCCTGTTCTGTGACCTATTGACCCTTTCCCGCGCTTAAGTTGCACATTGTGAAGAAAAAAAGGAAAACAATGGCAGTAAGTTTTGTTGCAATATAATCTATTCTACGACAATTATAATCATTTGAAGACATGATCTTTAAAGGCAGTTTTAAACTGTGCTCATGAAATTTCACAGTTTTAAAGCATCAACAACATAATCATTGTATAAAATTTAGTGAAAGTTTGTCTTCGGTGAGTCCTTCGTCGTAAAATTTTTCAAAAGGGTCCACAAAATTTATTCTGATTACATACAAACCATAGGCCTCCGCTATCTGTAGACATGAATTAAAACCAAGATATATACAAGTTCGTACATGTGTAAAACTATTACTACCTTACCTCTTCAGGGTTTGATATTGGCAGGGGCCCACTTGGCAATACACCTTAATGTCCTTAAATCTATTCCTTGCTGACTTGAGAATCTGTCCCGCTTGAACTAATGACGCCACATAACAATCACTTTTCCATTGTGGCGTCAGATATAATGTAAAATTATTGTATTATGAAGTCAAAATTTTACAGGAACCTTTGGGATCATCAGAAGTCCAGTAAAGGCGAACAAAAAGCGATAGGACTTTAATCATACATGTAAGGGCTGAGTATACCTGAAACGCTAGTGCCTACTTTAAAGTTTTAAGGGTATCACTTGAACAACTCAAGTTGCTATTCAGAACAACTCTATAAGTAACTCTCTCTATATGTATAGCTATTTTAAGGCCCTGACGAGGCATTAAACAAAAATCTGAATGGTTTGGTGTCATTCAAGGGTTTCTTGAGTTTAACCATAGATGAGTGAGGATTTGAACCGGGGTAAGAGGGGTTAACTTGAGAGGTTTTGACCATAATATTGGAGGCAAACATTTAAACTAAAACCAACCAGATACCATATCGGTTTTTTTTTCACGTATAAAATTTCAGGATTTTCATTGAAAAAGGTATAATAAATATTTTGGCGGTTATTATTTTAGTGGATTAAAACTTTAATCAATACCTTTGTATGTGCATTTATTAATCGGCAGAATTATTTTGGAGATTTTCTTTTATTGCGAAAACAAGCGAAAATTAATACCCCGCTAAAATAACTTACTTCACGTTAAGATAACTGGGGGAACTGGGGTGATGAAACATGTTTTCAGACTAAAAATTATTTTTTGTATATTGTAGTATTTTAAAGATTTTTACTGTAATAAACAAGAGAAAATCTGGAAATTTTTACTGTAACATGCAAGAGAAAATCTGGAAAGTTAATATGCATTTTTGTATATTTCAGGAAGAAACATCATCAGATCCATTTTCCACAGCCACAAGTCCTTCTAGGGGTTCTAGAGGGCGAAGGAGTAGTCGTGGGGACCCACTTACTTCCAGTCCTGGACGAGATTTACCTCCCTTTGAAGATGAGAGTGAAATGGATGCTGGAGTTGCTGAGGAAGAGGCAGATGGAGAAGAACTATTTGGAGATAACCTGGAACAGTAAATATTTCTCCTTAAAAATCTGAATGCAAAAAACATGACTAGACACAAATCTCAAAACCCTACCAAAATATAAGGATTGTGTCGCATCAGCCCTATCCAAAATTAGGGTGAACTCAGATAAACAGATACTAGAAAAGTATTATGCAGTTCCTGACTTGTTGACATAACACATTTGTTAAATGAGTTATTTATGATCCTCTTTCAGAAATACAGAGCATGGTGCCATTTAATTTCAAATATGACTGAATACATATATACATGTATTTGAAAGTGTTTATAATTTATGGTAAAATTGGTTCAGGTACATGTAGCACCCTTTACCTTTCAAACTTATCTAGAACTCTTCAAATTAACTCTTAAGGTACTGTGAAAGTACTTTAATTCGTGGGTATCAATTTTCGTGGTTTGAACAAAATTTACATATTCGTGGATTTCAGTTTTCCAAAAAAAGAAAAAAAAAATCAAAAAAAATTAAAGCCATTAGCAATGAAGGTTACAAATAGTCTGGATTGAGGAAATTGCAAAGGAAACATTGACCCGTGTAAATCGTTGTGATAACACTAACCCATGATAAAGTGATCAACAGATTAAAGACCATCAAAGGTGTTAATTAGGCCATAAACATGTCACCTAAAGAAAACAGTAATATAAACAAGTGCTATAAACGTATCTTGAATTGTCAAAAAATTCTTACCAAAATCAAGCTCAGCATGAAACTATTATTTCCCATATGTACTAGAGTAGATCTATGAGGATATAAAATGAACACTTATCATACTAGCATACCAATGCCGAAAATCTGACTTTCATCGATCAAAATTATTTTTATGATAATTAAAAGATGAAAAGTTGTACAGTTTAGGTTATTAAAGATAAAATGGGTATAATCCTGCATGCTGTTGTAATTCTCTGACTGCTATAAAAGTATTCACAGATTTGGCGTTATTTAATATATTAATATATTCTCTTAATCATATCAGTAGTCAAACCTACTGATAGGGATCTTTCCATGTCTTGATTTGGACAATGGTTGTTTTATTTCGTTGGACACTTAAATTCGAGGATAAAGTCATCCATGAAAACCATGAAAATTGGTACCCCACAAACAAAAGTACTTTCACAGTATAAAAGAGACTTTAAGTCACAGGTATGTTTCTTTCAATATTTCCCAACAAATATTTGAAATGAAACCTATAAGAAATTCATTTAATGTAAAAGTGTACCTTCTTCTAAGTTCACATAGGTTGCAATCATATTAAAGGTAAGCACCTATATGTAGGATGATGACATTGTTAGACGAATATTTTCAAACTTTAAGATTCTAGAACTCTGCATTTTTTTTCATCTAAAATTATTGGAAGAATTTCTTACTCCATTTTTTGCAATGCAAATGTTTTATACATATATTTCTCTCTCCATTGTGTAAGAAATGATTTGCAAAAACCCAGTTATTTGAGTCTTTGATCCATTTTTGGGATACAATTGCTTTCAAGCAATCTGTAGACTTTTACCATTGACTCAGGGCCATGCCCTCACGTCAACCGTTTTATTCTAAACATTAAGGAACATCTCTGATTCTTCAGATTGTCTTGCTTTAAATGGTAAAAACAAACAAAAGGATTGAATTTAAACAACTGTCCTATAATGTTCTTCTCATAATCTTCATGTTTTGATATTTCCCTTGACTAAACTTATATGCATGTTTTTAACAACACATAAAATCAGAAGTAAGCAGTATTTATATTTAGTGTTTTTATAAATTTAGAAACACGTCAGAAGGAATTCCCCAGTTTTGATAACGTGCAAGAGTTCTCTGAATTCCGATAAATCTATTTCTGTTATATAAGAACTGAAGAGGAGTTATCTTATATGTCACTGTTATGAAACTGATATTTGATATTGTACTTCCATACAGAAATGGAGGTTGTTTAATTAACATTTAATATATGTCCTTGCTACAAATCACAAGTCTAGGGTTTGTTTAGGTAATATGCGCATGTGCAGTGTTCTCCCCAGGCCGATTTTATTAATTCTGAATGAACATGTTCTCTGCAAATAACAAAGGGTGAATTCTAAGCAAAAGACATGATGGAAGTAGAAGGTTTTTTTCAGATCAATGACTTCTAATGAAAAGGGGAATACACCTCCCTCTACACTCAGCTGTCAGTATAAGCAGATGTTATAATTGCTTTTCATTATCCCAACTGAGCTAAAGTTTTAGCAAGTGATAACAGCAAGCACCATGTTTCTGGTTTCGGTGACAAGTGGCTGACTGAGTTTTCATGGCTTAGAAATGTTAAGGGTGGTATAAGAAAAAAGTTATTATGAGAGGGGGTTTTCAACCCTGAAGAGGATTAAGACAACGTTGAGGAACAGACTGTCCAACAAAATAACACTATCTTGAAACAATATCCCTAGAAGTAGCAGAGAGTACAGAGATGAATATTTATATTTTGACTTCTTTAATTGACTGAATATAAATAACTTTTGTGTTTTAAATCAATTTATTTCATATATAGTGTATTCTTGTATAAATTCATTAATACTCTGCATTATTAAACACACAACACAAAGCAATATTGCATGTTATGATTTATGACTGATTGATTCAGATCACAAAAGATCACTATAAAAAAGGAGTTGCGCGCCCTTGAATTTTGCGGCTTAAAAAAATCCTGGGGAGAACACTGATGTGTATATAGTTTTCTTGACTACAAGGGGTATCAGATTGAATGATTAATTGATTAATTTGAAACTCATGAGATCCTTTCTATGTCCGTCTGCTATTGAGGGTTATTGTCGTTGCATAATTTCAATCATATGCATCATTTAAATTAGAATAAATGTAGTCCACAAGTAAAGGTGTAACTAAAACACCCCTTCAGCCGAAATGGAGTCTTCTATATTATTGCTTTGAGTTGTCTCCCTTATACTTTTGTCAATTCTGAATCAAAATAGGTAAATTACATTTTACCGATCATTTTACACATGCATAGATATAGGAAGATGTGGTTTGAGTGCCAGTTGAATACTAAAACATGTAACAATGAAAACAATGGCAATCGTATCCCTCAGAGCAATCATGCTCTTTGATTTAGGCAATTACTACTAATGATTGACAAATCTGAGACTTAAATTTATCTTTCCAGAGATTATCGTCCTATCCCTGCATTAGATGTATATGATCAAGAGGGTCTGGATGAGGGAGATTTCTCTGACTTATCAGAATCACAGCGAGCAGCTGCTGAAAGAGAAATCCGCCAGAGAGAGAAAGAAGAAGGTGTTTTGTATGGGCGTATGAGAAGGGGCTTGATGTATGGTAAGTTATTATCATCAGCTATTTCTTCTATTACTTTACAGTGCAATCTAGAATGAAAACATCAGATTGGTTTAGGGACGACATCAAAAGTTCAATGAAGGATAAAAAACTTAATTCACATAGCTTTTTCACTGACCCCCACACCCTCCTCTTAACTTAATTTGGGAAAAATTGATTGACCAATAGGGATATATATGTAAAATCGATTTTAGATTAACAAAACTTGCAGCAATGTTGACCCCCCCCCCCCCCCCCCTTCCAAACTATTTGATTTAAGTTTTTTATCCTACATGATCTTTTGAAGTCGTTCCTTACTGATTGGAAGTCTCTTGATTTAAAAACGAGAACAGAGTCACGATAGATGAATGGGTAGTTTCAGCGGTGTAGGTTGACCTAGTTTAGAAAGGCTTCAAACTTGGACTGCCACATAGCAGCTTATTTATACTCTGTATTAGCCGAAACTTGTCCCTTATCTGACGTGAGTCTTGCAGGAGACTTTATTTCTTTATCTTAATTGTACATCCCTTTTATGGGGTTAGAGTCATGTTGAGGCATTACCTTAGTTCTTACAGTGACGTCTAAGTTATTATTGGATAGTTAATCAATGACTTATTATCTACTAGAAATATATATCTTCTTTTTATAATATTTATCATTTGAAGGCATGTATCAATCATTATACCCCCGCTTTAAAAAAAGGGGGGGTATACTGTTTTACCTCTGTCTGTCAGTCCGTCAGTCAGTCCGTCCCATGAAACTTTCGTCACATTTTTCTCAGGAACTACACATCCACCCTTTCTGTAATTTGGTATCAACATTTATATATGTCAGCCATACCGTGTGATGCGTTTTCAGATTCATCACTTGACAACTTCCTGTTTACCGAACACTTGTCTGATTTTACACATGATAACCAAGTTGAAAATTTTCGTCACATTTTTCTCAGGAACTACAATACAAGGATTTCTGAAATTTGGTTTCAGGATTTATATTAGTCAGCTATACCGTGTGATGCATTTTCAGATTCATCACTCGACAACTTCCTGTTTACCGAACACTTGTATGATTTTACACATGATATCCAAGTTGAAAATTTTCGTCACATTTTCCTCAGGAACTACAATACAAGGATTTCTGAAATTTGGTTTCAGGATTTATATAAGTCAGGTATACCGTGTGATGCGTTTTCAGATTCATCACTCGACAACTTCCTGTTTACCGAACACTTGTATGATTTTACACATGATAACCAAGTTAAAAAATTTCATCACATTTTTCTCAGGAACTACAATACATGTACAAGGATTTCTGAAATTTGGTTTCAGGATTTTTATAAGTCAGCTATACCATGTGATGCGTTTTCAGATTCATCACTCGACAACTTCCTGTTTACCGAACACTTCCATATTTTTACACTATTAATATTATCCACTTGCGGCAGGGGTATCATCAGTGAGCAGTAGCTCGCAGTTTCACTTGTTATTTCTCTTTCTTTTTGCAGAAGAATCTGATGAAGAAGATGACGAAGCTCCAAGAAAACGACGACGTGCAGAAAGAGCTGCTGAAGGAGATGTGGAAGAAGAGGAGGTTTGTATGATTATGCACAGGTGGCTTAAAGGCTGTTGTCCATTCCTGGATCTAATTAAATAGTGAATTGAATAAAAGGATTGTTTAAACATTTTTTATTTTAAAGACAGATATGCCACTCATATAAAAGAGTTGATTTGGGTAAAGAAATATGATAAACTTTTGAATGACTTTTGCCAATGTGTGGTTGTGTAAGATACATTCAGCTAAGGAGTGGAACTTTTGCAATGATTTTTTTGGAGAAAAAATAATGAATATTTATCAATGACTTTTTAAACACAAACAAATATTTACTCTGATAATCAAGAGTTTGTCAAAAGGGTAAGAATATATTCTAGTAGTACTTGAAAAATTTCAACATTTAAGTATTCACTTTGTTTTTCAGATGATAGAAAGTATAGAGAACTTAGAGGACATGAAGGGTCATTCTGTACGAGAATGGGTATCAATGTTGGGGCCTAAAACAGAAATCAAGAACAGATTTAAAAATTTCCTGCGAACATTTGTAGATCAGAAAGGACACAATGTGTATAGAGAAAAGATAAGACAAATGGTAGAAGGTAATTAAAAGTTCTGTTATACTTGCAAAGATCTCCATACTGAATTATTTAAAAACTTACAAATCAACCAAATGTTATGAAACTTGTACACAATGTGTATTACTACAAAACACAATTAAGTCCAAATTTGGGTTGCATAATTTTAACTGTTCTTGAATCATGTCCCTTTATAATATTACTCTTAGTAGACACTTTGAAATTATGGCATCTTCTTCTTGTTCTGTCATATTGCACAATATTCTTTTTGTTGTAGCAAACAAAGAAAGTTTGATAGTGGATTATAATATGCTTGCTTCTGTAGAGCAAGTATTAGCATACTTTTTACCAGAAGCTCCTGCTGAAATGTTGACAAATTTTGATGAGGTAAAATTTCAATATTGCTTATATAGAAAGTAGTTGACAAAAAAAAAAATCGGATTTTAGAAATATCAGATTTAGAATTGATGTAATTAGGCAAGAAAAGGTACTTGGGTACCAAAATTGTTTGGTACTGACTTGATATATTTCTCTAGTTTATCTCTATATTCATAGTTATACCCCCGCTTTAAAAAAGGGGGGGTATACTGTTTTACCTCTGTCTGTCCGTCCGTCCCATGAAACTTTCGTCGCATTTTTCTCAGGAACTACAATACAAGGATTTCTGAAATTTGGTTTCAGGGTTTATCTAAGTCAGCTATGCCGTGTGATGCGTTTTCAGATTCATCACTCGACAACTTCCTGTTTACCGAACACTTGCATATTTTTACACTATTAATATTATCCACTTGCGGCGGGGGTATCATCAGTGAGCAGTAGCTCGCAGTTTCACTTGTTTAAACAAAATAGTGTAGTGAAGTGATCATTGTTTAGATTCTACCCAGTCAATGTCCAGCAATTTGTTAATGATAAGTTATACTTGTATTTGTAGATATTAAATTACAATATGTCAGATGTGTATTATAATGACCATACTTGTCAAGAAGAATGTTCTTTGTTAGAATTTACATATATGTGATCGATTATGAATCTATGATAGAAATAAGTTCAACTAAAAATTGTACAATCATGATCAAAGGATAACACCATTTTAAATTCTCAAATTGCAAAATGAAAGCAATGTTTTCTCTTCATTTCTTAGAAACACTTTACTTTCATGATTTCAATGCTTAAACTTTTGGTTCAGGTGTGAAATTCATGCATCAAACAACAAGTACATCCTTCATCTTAATATTGTTAATTTTTAACAAATTTTAGCCTGGACAAAGGAACATGATTACTGTCACATTTATTAGAGGGAGGCCTTTTTTCCAGTAGTAAACATTTCATTATTATTTTACAGGCTGGTACAGAGGTTGTTATGAGTATGTATCCCAATTATGACAAAATTGTTAAATCTATCCATGTTCGAATAGCTGAACTTCCGCTTATAGAAGAATTAAGATCATTAAGGTAAGCTATAATTGTATTGCAGGAGAGATGCATCTTCCATGGAACACTTTCACATTATTTACATTTCAAAGTTGTACAACAAAAAAACAGAATTGGATTTTTTTTCAGTTTTTCTAAACAACAAAATTTCATGTATTTTATAGATCAGTAATGTTTGAATGATAATTCCTATATTTGTTAAATAGCTATGAAAGATTACTTGTCAATTTAAATATTAAATTTTTCTAGAGCTCAAAACTGATATTCTTTTGCGTTAACATACATATTGGTTCCATAAGAATACACATGGTTGTTAAGGGAGCCAAGTTTAAGAAGCTATTTACACAAACATTTTGTTGAAATAAGTTCATATTTTATGACGTTTTTATATATTTATTTACAGACAGTTGCATTTGAATCAGTTGATACGTACCAGTGGTGTAGTAACCAGTTCAACAGGTGTCATGCCACAACTCAATGTCATTAAATATGATTGTAACAAATGTAACTTCCTGCTTGGACCATTTTATCAGTCACAGAGTCAAGAAATCAAGCCTGGTTCTTGTCCTGAATGTCAGTCAACTGGACCATTTGAAATAAATATGGAACAGGTAACCAGTCTTAATTAGTTGTTGATTATTCTTAAGGAAGAAGTAAAGGTTTATTTATCACAAGTTAATTTTAAAATCTGTGAAAGATAAGAGATCCATGAAAGGGCAAAGATGTACACTTCATTTTTATCACATATGGACAGAGTTGTTGAAAAATTGTCTGAACCATTGAATATAACAGAAAAATGTGTAAGAGTTGTCCTAAAAATAGTTCTGTTTCGGATGATTTTTTTTAGCTGCTGTTGGTAGTGGATAGTTATAGGAGTCCTTTGGTGATCACTTAGAAAAAATGCTGACCGTGGAGTCAGAAAATGTGCATTCCAAGGCTCTATGAAAATTTCTTGAACAGGGCTTATTTGTTCTACTTCCTCAGAAATTAAGTGTTGTATATTTTGTTTGATGGTTACCATTTCGAAATGTATTATAAAACCAATATAGTTTTTTTTACAAATTCATTTCAGACATTATATAAGAATTACCAAAGAATAACAATACAAGAGAGTCCTGGTAAAGTACCTGCTGGTAGACTTCCTCGATCTAAAGATGCTATTTTACTGGATGATTTGGTAGACACATGTAAACCGGGTGATGAAATAGTATGTTAATTACTATCATTATTGTTCATATGATTAAAGTAGCATGTCAACAATGATTTATATATAATTGTACAAAATTTTATTCAGTAAAAAAAAGATATGGTAACAAATTTGAATTGTGCTGTTGTTTTTGCCATGGTTATATGGAGAAAGTCCTATTTATAAACTTGATTTTGAAGCTGATATTTGTTGTATCTTTACCGAAGATTAAGAGAAACAGTGCATATCTCTTGTATTTTCATTAATGAAGGATTACCAACCATGTCATCCTAATTTGTTTTCGTCCTGACTGAAATTCTTGCACAAGATACATGTTCTTTATTCAGGTTGTTGTCTCTTTGACACATTCCCCATTTCCATTCTTAATTTTATGGTCAGAAAGAGAAATTCTGTGCTTATATTGACATCCCTTGGACAGAAAAAGATATTTAATAATTTGATAAATTTATTGTTTAAACTTTCATGTTACTTTGACAGGAATTGACTGGTATCTACCATAACAACTATGATGGCTCATTAAACACACAGAATGGATTTCCAGTATTTGCCACAGTAATACAGGCAAATTTTATCACAAAGAAAGATGACAAACTGGCCGCAGCAAATCTGACAGATGAAGATATCAAAGCTGTTGTACAATTATCAAAGGATGAGAGAATAGGGGAAAGAGTAAGATTTTTATCTGTTTAGGCCTTTAAATAATGTTTAATAGCAATTTATGGAAAAAATTTGAAACCTTTATAATCGTATAATACCTTTATAACTGTACAATTATGTATAGTAAGTTCTGTCTTTGAAGAAAAAGAAGAAAAAAAAATCTTCATTAAACCTGGTCTATATTATTTAACTACAAGGGACTAATGGTCAAGCTAAGGTCAATAATCAGATTAAATCCTTGTCTACACAGCCAAAGACCAACTTCATCAAATTTAATACACATTAATAATGATACTTTATTCAGAAGCAATACAGAATATACAATTTTACAATATTTTTTTTGAATGCATCAGTGAAATATAAATACAATAATTATACACAATACATGTATGGCGGAGAATGAAAATAAATTCATATGATAAATAATTAATACAACTACATATAACGAATTTTTTCAATATTAAACAAAAATTTACCTAACATTATATCAGCATGTGAAACGAGGAGTCCAGTTTAAGCTATCTAATTATAAACTTATTTGCAGTTGCAGGTGAAAGCCCTGCTTTTTAGGATATATTTTCTTATTTCTATAAATATTTCTTCATCTTGTAGATATTTGCTAGCATAGCACCATCTATTTATGGGCATGAGGAAATCAAACGTGCCATAGCATTAGCTGTTTTTGGAGGTGAACCAAAAAATCCAGGAGGCAAACATAAAGTGAGAGGTGATGTAAACATCCTATGTTGTGGTGACCCAGGAACAGCCAAGTCACAGTTTCTTAAATATGTAGAAAAAACTGCTCCTAGAGTTGTATTTACCACAGGTCAAGGAGCTTCTGCTGTTGGTCTCACAGCATATGTCCAAAGGAATCCAGTGTCTAGGGAATGGACACTTGAAGCTGGTGCCTTGGTGTTAGCTGATAAAGGAATTTGTTTAATTGATGAGTTTGACAAGGTAAAATTGGAGTTAATTTCATATATAGAGATCATTTCTTATAAAAAAATATCAGTGTATTAGATAATGATTGTTAAAAATATTGAAGAGGGAGAGCATATTTGATTTTAATAAGCAACCTAACCAAATAATGTATATTACAGAACAGAAATAAGAATGTAAATGAATCAAGAATTCTTAAGTTATATTAGAATGAACTTATAATCACAGATGACAGCTAAATGCAATATTTATAATGAATTTCACAATATAAAATTGAAATGAAAAAGAAAATTTTAGAAATACCAAGATAAGAATTTTTTTCTTTCTTTCACAGATGAATGATGCTGATCGAACAAGTATACATGAAGCTATGGAACAACAGAGTATATCTATTTCTAAAGCTGGAATAGTTACCTCCCTTCAGGCTCGTTGTTGTATTATAGCTGCAGCTAATCCCATTGGTGGAAGATATGACCCATCCTTGACCTTTGCTGAAAATGTAATCTTTTAATTAAAAGAATTTTCATTGTTAAAAGATATAAATGTTAACTTTAAATCTGAATTTTCTGGAATTTGTTTTATTATTGATAAAAAAAATGTGACAAGATAATTATTTGTTTATAAGATCTGCAATTTGAAATTTAATCTCCTTTTTAGCTCACCTCTCCCGAAGGGACAAGTGAGCTTATGCCATCACTTGGCGTCCGTCGTCTGTCGTCGTAAACTATTTCAAGAATCTTCTCCTCTGAAACTACTGGGCCAAATACTTTCAAACTTTAACTGAATGTTCCTTAGGGTATCTAATTTATAAATTGTATCCGAAGTTTTGATCTATCAACAAACATGGTCGCCATTGCTAAAAATAGAACATAGGGGTCAAATGCAGTTTTTGGCTTATAACTCAAAAACCAAAGCATTTAGAGCAAATCTGACATGGGGTAATATTGTTTATCAGGTCAAGATCTATCTGCCCTGAAATTTTCAGATGAATCAGACAACCTGTTGTTGGGTTGCTGCCCCTGAATTGGTAATTTTAAGGAAATTTTGCTGTTTTTGGTTATTATCTTGAATATTATTATAGATAGAGATAAACTGTAAGCAGGAATAATGTTCAACAAAGTAAGATTTACAAATAAGTCAACATGACGGAAATGGTCAGTTGACCCCTTTAGGAGTTATTGCCCTTTATAGTCAATTTTTAACCATTTTTCATAAATCTTAGTAATCTTTTACAAAAATCTTCTCTGAAACTATTGGGCCAAATACTTCCAAACTTTAACTGAATGTTCCTTAGGGTATCTAGTTGGTAAATTGTATCCGAAGTTGTGATCTATCAACAAACATGGTCGCCATTGCTAAAAATAGAACATAGGGGTCAAATGCAGTTTTTGGCTTATAACTCAAAAACCAAAGCATTTAGAGCAAATCTGACAAGGGATAATATTGTTTATCAGGTCAATTTCTATCTGCCTTGAAATTTTCAGATGAATCAGACAACCTGTTGTTGGGTTACTGCCCCTGAATTGGTAATTTAAAAGAAATTATGCTGTTTTTGGTTATTATCTTGAATATTATTATAGATAGAGATAAACTGTAAACAGCAATAATGTTCAGCAAAGTCAGATTTACAAATAAGTCAACATGACGGAAATGGTCAGTTGACCCCTTTAGGAGTTATTGCCCTTTAGTCAATTTTTAACCATTTTTCGTAAATCTTAGTAATCTTTTACAAAAATCTTCTCCTCTGAAACTACTGGGCCAAATACTTCCAAACTTTAACTGAATGTTCCTTAGGGTATCTAGTTTGTAAATTGTATCCGAAGTTATGATCTATCAACAAACATGGTCGCCATTGCTAAAAATATAACATAGGGGTCAAATGCAGTTTTTGGCTTATAACTCAAAAACCAAAGCATTTAGAGCAAATCTGACGTGGGTAATATTGTTTATCAGGTCAAGATCTATCTGCCCTGAAATTTTCAGATGAATCAGACAACCTGTTGTTGGGTTGCTGCCCCTGAATTGATAATTTTAAGGAAATTTTGCTGTTTTTGTTTATTATCTTGAATATAATTATAGATAGAAATAAACTGTAAACAGCAATAATGTTCAGCAAAGTAAGATCTTCAATTAAGTCAATTTGACCAAAATTGTCAATTGACCCCTTAAGGAGTTATTGCCCTTTAAAGACTTTTTTCACAATTTGTTCATCATGTTGACTTACTTTAAAAAATCTTCTCCTTTGAAACTGCTGTATCAATTTCAGCTAAACTTAGGCTAAATGAGTTTCAGAGTATCTAGTATAAATTTTATATTTTATTTCCTTGTATGTCAAGAAACATAGCTCCTATGGCTAAAATAGAACATAGGAGAAAATGATTATTTTTTTTGGCTTTTGAAGAAAATAGGACGATCCAAAAAACGTTTAAATAAATTGAAAAACCAGGAATTATTATTAAAACATTTTTCAAGCTCAGTGAAATATTTCTTTTGAATGCATTAAATGGGAATAACAATTCTGTATTTGGAGAGCTTTTGCTGTCAATAAGGGATTGGACGATTGTGATTATACTTTTACCGTCTGCTTGCTAGGGCCAGAGAAAATTGCATTTGCCACAGTCAAATCCAAAATTAACCTAAACAAAGCTTATAGTATTTTACTGATGTTCCAATATTCTGATATAGTTCTATATTTAGTATTGACATCTATTTTGACTTTACAGGTTGATTTAACAGAGCCTATTTTGTCCAGATTTGATGTTCTGTGTGTTGTTAGAGATACAGTTGACCCAATCCAGGTATAAATAAATCTTTATAAAACAAAATGAATCTATTTATTAGGGGCGAAAAGATTCACATTAAAAGAGTAAGTTGTGGTTATTTTGACTGTTTAAGTTAGTAGGCAGCTTACTAAAAGAATGATATTTGGGATATGTTTTAACACTTGAAAGAAACTGTTCATTGTAGCTATAGAGGTTATTGACCTGCATTGTCAACTAAATTTTTTTTTTTGAATTTTATACTGAAATTATTAAGAAATTTTTAATATAAAAAGCTTTTGAAGATATAACTAACTAGAACAGACAACATGAATCATTAAAAGCTATAAAATGCATTTCATCATTTTGATTAATATATCCGTAAAAATGAACTCCACAAAAATATAACTTACTTTAAATTGTAATTTTTGGTTTGTAACATTTCCGTAGACTAAAAGTTTCTGAATCCATGAATTCAATGAGATTATTGAGTAGAGAGACACAAGCAGATGAAATGAAAGAAATCGTTCAATTTATTCAATATTTACAGTTGAATTTTAAATGTGATATTTGATATTGATAAATTTTGTAGGATGAGAGATTGGCTAGATTTGTAACAGGCAGTCACATTAAACATCATCCTAATGCTACAGATGCTCAAGCAGATGAAAATTTGGTATGTTTATTATAAATATCAATATGTGTTAGTGTCAGGATAAATTTTCTGGAACTTGTAGTCAATTTGATTTCTTTTGGGATGTTTAAGAATTAGATGCAATGTGGCATGTTAGGTAATTTTATCAAACCTCAACCTTGCATGAAAAAAAAAATCCTTTTATTATTCTTACAAAATTCTAAGAAAAATGCAACTACAATTAGTTTTAATGAATCATCCACCCTCTATAATCAATTTTGAAGACACCCTCAACAAATCATCATGATAATAGCTATTACTCAATTTATTTCACTTGACTGGGCGGGGTTTAACTAGTTCGCTCATAATAAACCAGTCCATCTATAGATAGGTGTTTTAGGAAGAACTTCATCAATGAAGTGTCCAGTCATTCTTTTGTAAATTCCTTTGATGACACTGATAGGTGATTATAAATCAATAATTATTATAACGGCAATCATCCTTATCACACACATCTTCAAATAGACTGTCCTAATGCAAATTAAAACGTAAGCTCCGCCTGATCAGTTGAAATAACATTGGTAATACTTATTTGGAAAACTAATATAGTACAGAAAGCATAATAAAGTTTGTCTGAATTTTAATTTAAGTAGGAAAACATAAAATTAAAACAAGATTTAGTTCCCTTACACCAGACCAACAACATAGCAACATATAAAACAAAGGTAATGGGGTAAACTTTAAAAAAATCATTACTTTATGTTTCAGAATCTCTTGAACACAAGTGCATCAGTTGAGCCTCTACCTCAAGATTTACTTAAGAAATACATTATTTATTGTAAAGACAAAGTACATCCAAAACTCCATCAAATGGACCAAGATAAAGTTGCAAAGATGTACTCAGAATTAAGAAGAGAATCAATGGTAAGATCAGGGCTATAAAAACTTCTATTTTCAGACTTGACATCAAACTTTGCATGTCAGCTTGAGTGACTGAAATAGAACACAAAAGTGGGTTTGCAATTTTAAGATTTAGATATAAAATTTGAGGTCAATTTCTGGCCTAACACAGATACACTTTCCCAGCTATAACATTGATACATGGACTAATTACATTCGAAACTAGACTCTTTATATACCCACTCATTACAATAAAAGTTATTATTTTATTGAAAGCTAATATGTACCTTTCCACCTGACAGGTAGACCATTTTCTTTACTGAAATTGTGTATTGGGTGAAACAAGGTGTGAACTGAGTAAAGACCAAACATTTACATTCAACAAACAAATTTGAAGGACACTGTTAGGCCAAAAAAAAAAAATGTTTGTTTAGGCCACACCAATTTTATTGGTAGTTCTTTGGATTTTCCTGCTCCTGTTTTGGAGAAATTGACTTTTCAATAAAAAAAAAAATTACCACTTCCGCAAATTTTTGGGCCACATGCTGCTCCAAAAATAGTTTATCCTTGACAATTTTTTCCTCATAGACGTTTTTCTTGAGCATATATTGCTCCAATCAATTCAAAGTACGTGTGATAAATGTATTTGCTAATAAAAGGTCAAAAATCGGGATGCCAACATGAAGTTGTCAGATCATTGCATAGGACAAATAGTTATTGAACATACAGTTATTTGAAATGGATTTCATTTTACCTATGAAGACTTGTTCTAGAAGTCAAAATAAAAAATCTTTCGTTAGACGACATGATCACAACAGTACTCGTTAGAACCATTGTCATTGCTGATCATTGTTTCAATAGACACAGTCCGAGATTAATCTGACGTACAACGTACAACGGCTGTTTAGCCAGACTAGATATAGAGTTGTTCAACGGCTCCAGCTTGTCAGGCAAAACATTCGTTGGACGTCAGAGTTATCTCTGACTACAACAGACATAGATAGAGCTATCTGTCTTGGATGAAATTAATATTAAATTTACATGATTTAAAGAAAAAAAGACATATTAATCATATTTTCAAATTGATGAAAATCCATATCCCATTGTTAGTCTATTGACATGCACTCAGAACTCTTGTAAAAGCCTGTAAATAATAACTAATGTATTATTGGTGCAACCACTTCCAGTTTCAGATACATTTAGGTTTCAGGGGCAAAAGGAAAATGTATTTTGCCAAATCAAAATAATGCATGTGAATGTGGTATAAGGACATAATGTATTTTAAGGGAATGTTCCATTACACTGAGATCACGTGCATAGCAATACATGTATAACTATTTTACTTAACATGTTTTTGAAATATTCACCTCACTCATTATGTTGATCCTTTTATAGATAAATAGGTCCAACTAGATGCCAAGCAGCCAATAAACAATCACTTCTATATATGAAAACAACTGTATCAAAGATATTTAATATTTTTCTAGGGCATTTTTGGGAATATATGCACATATTTTAATTGTATTCCATACAATATATTTACCTACTTACACATCTCCTCTCTTTAAACTTTATCTGCTTTGCCACCTTATTATATACATGTGTGAATTTTTGTGTGAATAAAAATTCACACAGTTATTGCGAACCCTATCATAGTTTTCCATAGATTCACCTGCAAGTTACCTGTCCATTTAAACTTTTGGCAGTTCTATTGTCCCATCTAACAAATACAACAGGTATTGTTCTCTGTGTAGTTTATTCACTCAGACCTTTAAATTTCTTCTAGGAGAAATATATCACTTATTGATTAATCTACCTGAGTAAAAAATTGAACTGTCAATGAAGAAAAAATACTTATACCAATACTAAGTAAGGACTCACAAAACTGCATGTGGTGTTGTATTTATTCGATACATGGAGTAACTCGTTTTTAATGTGTTCAATATTACATTTGTAATACTGATTCAAAAATTAAAAGTTGATTTCTGATCAAATATTCAATATTTTTGTGTGTTTGATAAATAAAAAATTGAATATTATTATTTTTAAATTAAGGTCTTCATCAAGGATCCGGAAATTTTTTCACCTAATTTCGGTCATTTTCATACAACTTAAAAGTTGATGCCCCTTTTCAAAAAATGATTGTCAAAATCACATTACTGCATGAGACTCATTATGAGTATGCTCATACTCGATCGTCATGACTCATGTTCGTAGCATCAACAACTTGTTTCACTGTTGCATCGCATTTACTTCATGATTTGTCCTACCATGTTCCAAAAATCATTTAAGAGCAATCAAGGGAAGGCAACAATTTAAAAATAAAATGATTTTAATGACTCAAAACGATAATATTCTCAATTATCGCTTACGTTTCCTTTGATTCTGAAGTCAAAATTCAAACCCGGATGTACTGCGACAATAGTAAAACGAACAATTCCGGATTCATTTCCGGGATTAGTTTTGTTTATCCAAATCACAGGAAATCATCGGCTTTTTAATATTTTACCTTTAATAGTGTAAGAATATTAATTAAAATAGTTGTACTAGCTTTATTTAGGATGAAATTTTTTTTTAATTTACAATTAATTGTCTAAATCTGTGGAAGAGAATTTCAAGCATGCGTATTACATAGTAAACAAAGCACGTGTGTTAGAAGTAAAAAAATATTTTTTTCTATGTAAATTAAACCAAGTTTTAATTTAATTTTAAATCATAATTGACAATTGTCTGACCTGTTGAATAATTAAATAACGAAGCCAGTTGGTATGGACTTTTTATTTCTTTATAATAATAGTTTGGAGTATGTGATTAATTGCCATGTGTGAATTAAAAACACAGGTAAAGAGATTAGCAATCATTAGCCAATAGCTCCCTGAGGCATTAATATAGTTACATGTATTAGGAGGGCCCTCAGGTTTATAACACTTTATTGAAGTGGCAGTTTAATTACAGGAAATAGATAACCAAACAAAAATATGTTCAAAATGGCGATTTTGAAAGTAGATCTCAACGAAATGACCGAAATTATTTCGGTTGAAAAATAAAATTTGACCTAAATCCAAATTAAAAGTTTAGGACATCATAGTTTCAGTTTAGGACATGACTGGCAAATATGACCGTTTCCGGACCCTTGGTCTTCATAAACATAAGTCTATAAATGAACAACAACAAAAACATGTAAATTCATTGGAAAATACTAAAAAATGTGTCTGAAATAAACTTTTTAGTATTAAACCAGATTTTATATTGAACAGATTGAAAATATATTAATGATAATATTGAATAAATACAATATTGCATACAGTTTATGTGAGTTATTAGAAGTATTTCAATAAAAAAGAAGATAATTTTTTGGTCAGGTAAATTAATCAATGAGTGATATATTTCTCCTAGAAGAAATTTAAAGGTCCCAGTGAATAAACTACACAGAGAACAATACCTGTTGTATTTGTTAGATGGGACAATAGGACTTACAAAAGTTTAAATGGACAGGTAACTTGCAGGTGAATCTATGGAAAACTGAGATAGATTTCGCAATAAAGCTTATTTGACGAAAATAATCAAAATCATACTAAACCAAATCTAACCAGAAAGTTGGGTATGGTATAGACTGTACTACAGGCACAAATACATTAGATTATATGCTTAAAGGGAAATTCCGCGATTTTTTACTTATCATCTAATTATGTTCATCTTAACATAAAAAACACATTTGCAAAGTTTTAAATTTATATTCCTTCTAATAACGGAGAAAATCAAGTATTTGTAACTTTTTTGGTTGAATTCTCGAGTGGGTCGTGACGTATTAGCCCGATTTATTGAATTCTGGGAAAAAATAAAATCTGTTTAACTCTTATAGCTTATCGACAATATACGTAATTAAAAGCGCACAGCTGACGAATGGTCGAAGTTATAAACCACAATATAAGAATGAACGAAAGTGAATATGCATATATATACCGTTTTGTATTGATTGAATTAAACTCCTATAAAATTATCTCTAGTAAATGTTTTTGAATAAATTTAATTAATTATTGTTGAGATTTTTTTCATAAAATATTTATTGAACATTTTTACTGATATTGAACTGAAAATATTTCAGTTCTATTTACCGTTATTGTTTTGATAATCATTTCAATGCAACTAATGTGTGAGCAGAGTGTGTATATTATTTTGTAAAGGTCACTGTATATTTCTCGGCTTGAGGTCAATTCGTTTACCTTGTAGCTATTTAGCCGCAGGTGTGAGTTCAAGCGTACACAGGTATAAATGTTGTTATTTGGAAAGGATAAATAGAAAGGATTAGAGTATATGCTGTCATGATGTTAATACACTAAGATTAAATACACGATGAGAATAAAGATACAATAATTAAATTGTGTAAATTAATTGAAAATAAAATTCAGATTCGTAATTCCGAAAGTGTATAAAAATAAAAGGAAACAATTTTTGATTACTTTCTTAGCGGCAATTGGCGTAAAGATTCAAATATGAAGCAAAAAATAGTAGTTTTAATCTTTAATAAAAACTAAATGCAATATTACCCAATTTGATATACCATTGTACATCTGTTTGATATCATTGACTTTACCGGAATTTCTTAACTTGTATTCAAATCTGGCTGTGTTTAAATGCTAATAAAACTATTGCAATTTTAAAGTTTTTAATTGACAAAAAAATACAACATACAACGTGCATAATTTTTTTTTAGTTTCTTTTTAACATTTTATTCTTACATAATTAAATTCATTTGACAATCATTTACACGAACTTTTTGTGAAAAGAATACTAATTATCTAAGCTAAGGCATTATATCTTTTGAGGATTTTTGAGGATTTTTTTTTAAAATTCTATGATAATAGTTGTGCAATGTTGAACATGATAGCCGTCATTAATCCAAATAAGTAATACAGTAGTTGTAATAAAAGTTATACTTTAGTCATGCATTACAGATATTGACGAATTTATAATAGTTCGTTCATACATCGTTGTTCATGAAACAATCATTATTAGTATACATGTAAGTTTCCTGACGTATAAGAGCCATTGAGGATGAGCTCCAGAGAAATCAGACTAGTTGCGTTTCGTTCGTTTGTTTGTTGGGAAAGGATAGGAAATGCAACCGCTTGTACAGATAAACGACAGAATTACCATACAAGCATTTATAGTCAACACAATCAGAAAGAGTTCCCATTGTTAGACGGGGAATATGAAGGCTTCCAAGAATGAACAAGTGACATGTCTAACTCTGAACAGTTAGAGAACAGACTATCGACATCGAACGCTTGTTCTTGATATTTGAAACTGTATGCATATATATACGTATACGTTTATGATATAGTGATGAGTTCTGACAAAAACTAAATTCCTTCATGGTTATATCTTGCCATACGTTTATATTGGTTTGTAAGGTGATTACTCAAAATCGTTATTTGAAAATCCTGTTTGTGAGATGTAGATTCATTTCAATACAGAAATTTCGTCTATATATTTCACAAGTGTATAACACGGAGAAGCTCTGAAGGTTCATTACTCCCATTTTGTTTGGGTGTGAACCATCGATGTTTACAGCAATATCAAGGAATAAGGTGATGATGGTAGAAAGAACTATGGGCGTCATGTGGCAAATATTACATGCATATCGGACAATGAGTTGTCAATCTGTATGAAAAGTTTTCCAATACAGCCATATTATTGAGAAGGAATGTTTACATGCTATACTCTCGTACTAGTATTACAGGGTTCTTGTGGCGTTCACCTTAAATATAACTAAAATTCTTTTATCTGACAAGAATATCCCTATTTAGCGAACAAGTAATTTATTCTTTTTTCGGTTATTGAATACCAAGAAAGAAAATAAATCCCGAAATTAATTTGAAACTTTGATACTCAAAAGTTTCCCAGCAAAATATTCACATCCCCTGGGGATAATTAGTGTTCGTCCAGTGGCATATATAACAATTGTGATGACGAATTCCTTCCTTTGTTTGAGAACAATCTTATTGAAATATAAATCTGTGATTTTCCTAGGTCCACAGCTTCAATGAACCAAAGCAAAAGTTATACATCGACCTGTATTTAAATCAAATTGGTTCTCTTCTTCTTTTGGTATACAACTGTAGTCTATCGACATTCGATGATTACATACTGTTGGCATACGTTGGCTAGTCTATTTACAACACTTTTACCCCTATTTATTCAAAATATATGTTTTTTTCTTATGTTCAATGTATACACGTATATATTTTAAATTGCGCTATAGTTCCGTAACTTTATATCCAGTCGTATAAACGAATCGTCGGCAAGTGCGTACATTTTTTTAAATCAATATTTCTGGTCTGTTCCAATCTGTCCTTCACTATTGACAATGACTATATATTACATTTTCCCAAATTCACCCTTGGAAAAAATATTTAAATAGATTTTAATTTCATCAAATCTTATTTTTTTGGGTATTATTTATATATTATGAATTATATTCTTTACACCAGAAAATAATGTTATTTATAAACAAGCGTATGAGTTTAGTAATGACAAGTAAGACAGAGTTGTATATTATACATCTGATAGTTCAAAATGGAAAGTTATAAGTTATAAGTTATCAGCCGTGTACACTGATCAATACCTGCAGAAGTGAAACGATGCATGAACTTGCAAGCCCGACAGGAAATCGCTTGAATACCTGGACGTGTCACCTCACACCCCTCACAATACCTTTGGAAGTAATACCTTTAGCCATGCTGGTGATCAGATAAGGGAAGATCAAAATATATTTGAAAAAAGTTTATTACTTTAAAGAATTATGAACAAATTAGATTTTCGAAAACAATTTTCACGGAACACTTATTTATGATTTCAACTTTGACTTTTCACCTAATTCCAATATCAACAGTTTAAAAACAACAGACCATGGTAATTTAAAAAAAGTAAGAATATTTTCCGTATCAAGTTAGTTAGTCGTATTAAACAACCGTACGATTGACAAGATATCGACACGCAATTACGACTACATCGGTTACTGTAGTTTTGTTTCTTTGTGGTTTATAGACATATCGTTTTTATTCATCGGGAAAGAAGACAAGATGGCGGATCACGGAGAATTGATACTCTAAATTTAAAATCGATGGTGATCGCTTATCTAGCGGAATAAAACTTTAATATCTATGAATTTGAACATTTTTATACAGAATGAACATAATATCAATTTTTGATTTTTTTGCGAAGTTTCCCTTTAAGAGCATGTTTCTCCTTCTTTTTCTTTGAAGCTACCCAGTTTTAACATGTACACAAATTTCTAAATTGCACAATTTAAATTTTTTTTTACTGCTCGCTCCACTTGAGCACCCGCCTCAACAAAACTCATTTTCAAGAATTTTTTACAATAAAAAAAAATTTCGCTCGCTTGCCCCATATTTTTAGCTCACCTGGCCCGAAGGGCCAAGTGAGCTTTTCTCATCACTTGGCGTCCGGCGTCCGTCGTCCGTCGTCCGTCGTCCGTCGTCCGTCGTCGTCGTCGTCGTTAACTTTTACAAAAATCTTCTCCTCCGAAACTACTGGGCCAAATCAAACCAAACTTGGCCACAATCATCATTGGGGTATCTAGTTTAAAAAATGTGTGGCGTGACCCGGTCAACCAACCAAGATGGCCGCCACGGCTAAAAATAGAACATAGGGGTAAAATGCAGTTTTTGGCTTATAACTCAAAAACCAAAGCATTTAGAGCAAATCTGACATGGGGTAAAAATGTTTATCAGGTCAAGATCTATCTGCCCTGAAATTTTCAGATGAATCGGTCAATCGGTTGTTGGGTTGCTGCCCCTGAATTGGTAATTTTGAGGAAATTTTGCTGTTTTTGGTTATTATCTTGAATATTATTATAGATAGAGATAAACTGTAAACAGCAATAATGTTCAGCAAAGTAAGATCTACAAATAAGTTAACATGACCAAAATGGTCAGTTGACCCGTTTAGGAGTTATTGCCCTTTATAGTCAATTTTTAACCATTTTTCGTTAATTAAAGTAATCTTTTACAAAAATCTTCTCCTCTGAAACTACTGGGCTAAATTAATCCAAACTTGGCCACAATCATCTTTGGGGTATCTAGTTTAAAAAAAGTGTGGCATGACCTGGTCAACCAACCAAGATGGCCGCCACGGCTAAAAATAGAACAAAGGGGTAAAATGCAGTTTTTGGCTTATAACTCAAAAACCAAAGCATTTTGAGGAAATCTGACATGGAATAAAAATGTTTATCAGGTCAAGATCTATCTGCCCTGAAATTTTCAGATGAATCGGTCAATCGGTTGTTGGGTTGCTGCCCCTGAATTGGAAATTTTGAGGAAATTTTGCTGTTTTTGGTTATTATCTTGAATATTATTATAGATAGAGATAAACTGTAAACAGCAATAATGTTCAGCAAAGTAAGATCTACAAATAAGTCAACATGACCAAAATGGTCAGTTGACCCGTTTAGGAGTTATTGCCCTTTATAGTCAATTTTTAACCATTTTTCGTAAATCTTAGTTATCTTTTACAAAAATCTTCTCCTCTGAAACTACTGGGCCAAATTCATTCAAACCTGGCCACAGTCATCTTTGAGGTACCTTGTTTGAAAAATGTGTTCGATGACCTGGCCATCCAACCAAGATGGCCACCACGGCTAAAAATAGAACAGGGGTAAAATGTAGTTTTTTGCCTATAACTCTGAAACCCAAATCATTTAGAGGAAATCTGACAAGGAGTTAAATTGTTAATAAAGTCAATATATATCTGCCCTGAAATATTCAAATGAATAGGACAACCGGTTATTGGGTTGCTGCCCTCCAATTGGTAATTTTTAAAGAAATTTTGCTGTTTTTGGTTATTATCTTGAATACTATTATAGATAGCGATAAACTGTAAACAGCGATAATGTTCATCAAAGTAAGATCTACAAATAAGTCCACATGACCTAAATGGTCAATTGACCCCTTAAGGAGTTATTGCCCTTTATAGTCAATTATTAACAATTTTCATTAATTTGGTAAATTTATGTAAATTTTTACCAAATATTTTTCTCTGTTACTAATGGGCAAAGTTCATTATAGATATAATTGTAAGAAGCAAGAATGTTCAGTAAAGTAAGAACTTCAAACACATCACCATCACCAAAATACAATTTTGTCATGAATCCATTTGTGTTCTTTGTTTAATATGCACATAGACCAAGGTGAGCGACACAGGCTCTTTAGAGCCTCTAGTTTTTAGCTTTTGTCCAAAGAACTATAAATCAAATTGGTGTGGCCATAAGGTTACATGCTTTAAAAAATAGGGTAGGTAGGTCAGTATTTCAATTTTATTTAATTTTTTAGCTCACCTGGCCCGAAGGGCCAAGTGAGCTTTTCTCATCACTTGGCGTCCGTCGTCCGTCGTCGTCCGTCGTCGTTAACTTTTACAAAAATCTTCTCCTCTGAAACTACTGGGCCAAATCAAACCAAACTTGGCCACAATCATCATTGGGGTATCTAGTTTAAAAAATGTGTGGCGTGACCCGGTCAACCAACCAAGATGGCCGCCACGGCTAAAAATAGAACATAGGGGTAAAATGCAGTTTTTGGCTTATAACTCAAAAACCAAAGCATTTAGAGCAAATCTGACATGGGGTAAAAATGTTTATCAGGTCAAGATCTATCTGCCCTGAAATTTTCAGATGAATCGGTCAATCGGTTGTTGGGTTGCTGCCCCTGAATTGGTAATTTTGAAGAAATTTTGCTGTTTTTGGTTATTATCTTGAATATTATTATAGTTAGAGATAAACTGTAAACAGCAATAATGTTCAGCAAAGTAAGATCTACAAATAAGTCAACATGACCAAAATGGTCAGTTGACCCGTTTAGGAGTTATTGCCCTTTATAGTCAATTTTTAACCATTTTTAGCTCACCTGGCCCGAAGGGCCAAGTGAGCTTTTCTCATCACTTGGCGTCCGTCGTCCGTCGTCGTCCGTCGTCGTCGTCGTCCGTCGTTGTTAACTTTTACAAAAATCTTCTCCTCTGAAACTACTGGGCCAAATCAAACCAAACTTGGCCACAATCATCATTGGGGTATCTAGTTTAAAAAATGTGTGGCGTGACCCGGTCAACCAACCAAGATGGCCGCCACGGCTAAAAATAGAACATAGGGGTAAAATGCAGTTTTTGGCTTATAACTCAAAAACCAAAGCATTTAGAGCAAATCTGACATGGGGTAAAAATGTTTATCAGGTCAAGATCTATCTGCCCTGAAATTTTCAGATGAATCGGTCAATCGGTTGTTGGGTTGCTGCCCCTGAATTGGTAATTTTGAGGAAATTTTGCTGTTTTTGGTTATTATCTTGAATATTATTATAGATAGAGATAAACTGTAAACAGCAATAATGTTCAGCAAAGTAAGATCTACAAATAAGTCAACATGACCAAAATGGTCAGTTGACCCGTTTAGGAGTTATTGCCCTTTATAGTCAATTTTTAACTATTTTTCGTTAATTAAAGTAATCTTTTACAAAAATCTTCTCCTCTGAAACTACTGGGCCAAATTAATCTAAACTTGGCCACAATCATCTTTGGGGTATCTAGTTTAAAAAATGTGTGGCGTGACCTGGTCAACCAACCAAGATGGCCGCCACGGCTAAAAATAGAACAAAGGGGTAAAATGCAGTTTTTGGCTTATAACTCAAAAAC
Organism: Mytilus edulis; assembly: GCF_963676685.1. NCBI lineage: Eukaryota > Metazoa > Mollusca > Bivalvia > Mytilida > Mytilidae > Mytilus > Mytilus edulis. Next base: position 14,655,047 of record NC_092344.1, read on the forward strand.
CAAAGCATTTTGAGGAAATCTAACGGGATAAAAATGTTAATCAGGTCAAGATCTATCTGCCCTGAAATTTTCAGATGAATCAGTCAATCGGTTGTTGGGTTGCTGCCCCTGAATTGGTAATTTTGAGGAAATTTTGCTGTTTTTGGTTATTATCTTGAATATTATTATAGATAGAGATAAACTGTAAACAGCAATAATGTTCATCAAAGTAAGATCTACAAATAAGTCGACATGACCAAAATGGTCAGTTGACCCGTTTAGGAGTTATTGCCCTTTATAGTCAATTTTAACCATTTTTCATAAATTAAATTAATCTTTTACAAAAATCTTCTCCTCTGAAACTACTGGGCCAAATTAATCCAAACTTGGCCACAATCATCTTTGGGGTATCTAGTTTAAAAAATGTGTGGCGTGACCTGGTCAACCAACCAAGATGGCCACCACCGCTAAAAATAGAACATAGGGGTAAAATGCAGTTTTTGGCTTATAACTCAAAAACCAAAGCATTTTGAGGAAATCTGACATGGGATAAAAATGTTTATCAGGTCAAGATCTATCTGCCCTGAAATTTTCAGATGAATCGGTCAATCGGTTGTTGGGTTGCTGCCCCTGAATTGGTAATTTTGAGGAAATTTTGCTGTTTTTGGTTATTATCTTGAATATTATTATAGATAGAGATAAATTGTAAACAGCAATAATGTTCAGCAAAGTAAGATCTACAAATAAGTCAACATGACCAAAATGGTCAGTTGACCCCTTTAGGAGTTATTGCCCTTTATAGTCAATCTTTAACCATTTTTCATAAATCTAAGTAATCTTTTACAAAATCTCCACTGAAACTACTAGGCCACAATCATCTTTGGGGTATCTAGTTTGAAAAATGTGTCCGATGACCTGGCCATTCAACCAAGATGGCCGCCACGGCTAAAAATAGAACATAGGGGTAAAATGCAGTTTTTGGCTTATAACTATGAATTCAAAGCATCTAGAGCAAATCTGACAAGAAGTTAAATTGTTAATCAAGTCAATATCTATCTGCCCTGAATTTTTCAGATGAATTGGACAACTGGTTGTTGGGTTGCTGCCCTCCAATTGGTAATTTTTAAAGAAATTTTGATGTTTTTGGTTATCTTGAATACTATTATAGATAGCGATAAACTGTAAACAGCAATAATGTTCAGCAAAGTAAGATCTACAAATAAGTCAACATGACCTAAATGATCAATTGACCCCTTAAGGAGTTATTGCCCTTTATAGTCAATTTTTAACAATTTTCATTAATTTGGTAAATATATGTAAATTTTTACCAAATATAGTTCTCTGTTACTAATGGGCAAAGTTCATTATAGATATAATTGTAAGAAGCAAAATCGTTCAGTAAAGTAAGAACTTCAAACACATCACCATCACCAAAATACAATTTTGTCATGAATCCATTTGTGTCCTTTGTTTAATATGCACATAGACCAAGGTGAGCGACACAGGCTCTTTAGAGCCTCTAGTTCGTTAATTAAAGTAATCTTTTACAAAAATCTTCTCCTCTGAAACTACTTGGCCAAATTAATCCAAACTTGGCCACAATCATCTTTGGGGTATCTAGTTTAAAAAATGTGTGGCGTGACCTGGTCAACCAACCAAGATGGCCGCCAGGGCTAAAAATAGAACAAAGGGGTAAAATGCAGTTTTTGGCTTATAACTCAAAAACCAAAGCATTTTGAGGAAATCTGACATGGGATAAAAATGTTAATCAGGTCAAGATCTATCTGCCCTAAAATTTTCAGATGAATCGGTCAATCGGTTGTTGGGTTGCTGCCCCTGAATTGGTAATTTTGAGGAAATTTTGCTGTTTTTGGTTATTATCTTGAATATTATTATAGATAGAGATAAACTGTAAACAGCAATAATGTTCAGCAAAGTAAGATCTACAAATAAGTCAACATGACCAAAATGGTCAGTGGACCCGTTTAGGAGTTATTGCCCTTTATAGTCAATTTTTAACCATTTTTCGTAAATTAAAGTAATCTTTTACAAAAATCTTCTCCTCTGAAACTACTTGGCCAAATTAATCCAAACTTGGCCACAATCATCTTTGGGGTATCTAGTTTAAAAAAAGTGTGGCGTGACCTGGTCAACCAACCAAGATGGCCGCCACCGCTAAAAATAGAACATAGGGGTAAAATGCAGTTTTTGGCTTAAAACTCAAAAACCAAAGCATTTTGAGGAAATCTGACATGGGGATAAAAATGTTTATCAGGTCAAGAACTATCTGCCCTGAAATTTTCAGATGAATCGGTCAATCGGTTGTTGGGTTGCTGCCCCTGAATTGGTAATTTTGAGGAAATTTTGCTGTTTTTGGTTATTATCTTGAATATTATTATAGATAGAGATAAATTGTAAACAGCAATAATGTTCAGCAAAGTAAGATCTACAAATAAGTCAACATGACCAAAATGGTCAGTTGACCCCTTTAGGAGTTATTGCCCTTTATAGTCAATCTTTAACCATTTTTCATAAATCTAAGTAATCTTTTACAAAATCTCCACTGAAACTACTAGGCCACAATCATCTTTGGGGTATCTAGTTTGAAAAATGTGTCCGATGACCTGGCCATTCAACCAAGATGGCCGCCACGGCTAAAAATAGAACATAGGGGTAAAATGCAGTTTTTTGCTTATAACTATGAAACCAAAGCATCTAGAGCAAATCTGACAAGAAGTTAAATTGTTAATCAAGTCAATATCTATCTGCCCTGAATTTTTCAGATGAATTGGACAACTGGTTGTTGGGTTGCTGCCCTCCAATTGGTATTTTTTATAGAAATTTTGCCGTTTTTGGTTATCTTGAATACTATTATAGATAGCGATAAACTGTAAACAGCAATAATGTTGAGCAAAGTAAGATCTACAAATAAGTCAACATGACCTAAATGGTCAATTGACCCCTTAAGGAGTTATTGCCCTTTATAGTCAATTTTTAACAATTTTCATTAATTTGGTAAATTTATGTAAATTTTTACCAAATATAGTTCTCTGTTACTAATGGGCAAAGTTCATGATAGATATAATTGTAAGAAGCAAAATCGTTCAGTAAAGTAAGAACTTCAAACACATCACCATCACCAAAATACAATTTTGTCATGAATCCATTTGTGTCCTTTGTTTAATATGCACATAGACCAAGGTGAGCGACACAGGCTCTTTAGAGCCTCTAGTTTATTTAATTTTTTTGTGAAATGATTTTGAGTGTGCAGTTTGGTCTTGTCGTGGTCCAAGTTGATCATGGGCCGAGTTTACCTGTAATTTTAATGATTGGATTATTTCCCTTCGTTATTGGTTGGAAAAAAATGGCGGCAACATATTTATTTCATCACATGAAACATGAATTTTCTTAAAACAGCTATCATATTCACGATTATGAACATTATGACACATTATTGGGGAAGACGGCTTCAAGCCGTCAATCCCCAATGGGGTTGACCAGAGTGACATTCCCTCACATCATTCATTTTGTTTTTATAGTGTGGAAAACCCCCCAACAAATCTTACTGAGATTGATGAGAAAGGGAGACACAAATGAATAGATTGACTGTAAACACTTTTTTTACACATTTCCCTTCTGTTTCTCTTGAAATTATCGTATATTGAGCACTCCTTTACACTATTTCAGTGTTCTCCCCAGAAATTTTGGATAGCATCACATTTGGCGTAAACAAATTAATTGCATTTTTTTTTCAATGTAATTTATCGTGTCGTGGCAACGCTTTATTTCCTTTATGTTATATACATTATTGTTTATTACAAAATGTATTATATTGTTTGTATGCCATAGGCCCTTATTTGGTAAATAAAATATTCTATTCCACCCTATTCTTTGTTTTTATATTGTTGAATTCATAACTGAGAATACAATTAAACTATAACCATGATAACAGTATTTTCAGTTTATGTTTTCTATATTCATTTATAGTTCCAGAATTATTTTTTTCCTCTTAGTCTAAATAAAAGTATATGTGTGGTTCCAGTTACCCTACCTATACCCAGCTAAATGAATGAAAGGTTTATTATAGTGCAACCTTTATAGATACAATTGCACTACCTATGTAGGAAAAAAACATGGGTTCTTAATAACAAATTTGAATAGAAAAAATTCTTTATCATGCCTTTGAAACATATTAGTTCAGGGTCCCAGTTGTTTCTTTTTACAAAATGATATATTTTTAACAAAGTTATCTACAACTAGTCTGTTAATGCTTAGTTTTCTCTTTATGTGTCATTGTTTTCAGTCTACTGTGCCATTTGTGCATATATAGTTATTATTGTAAAATCCGGATTTTTGTCATATCTGGTCCGGTTCTGATCAGTAGTTTACACTAAAATATTAAATGGCCGCCAAAAGCAATGAAAAATACGAAAATAAACAATGTTTGACAAGAGATTGGGAATGAATATGGCGTTTTTAATGCATTAAATGGATGAAACATATGCACAAGCCAATTTTGATCACTTTCTTACGAAAGAACAAAACTTATTTTGCCCAAAATCAAAATTTTCACTCTCGATTTAATAGGGAAAGAAAGAAAGTAATATATATCAAAAGTCGTAAAAAGCTAAGACTCAACCTCATTTTAAAAGAGAAAAATTGTTTTTTTTTTGAAATTTCATTTAGCAAACATATATTTCGATTTTTTTATGATTTTCTGATTACGTTTTCTCCTTGTCGAAATCTGCCGATTGCAAACCACGTGGTATTAATCATGTCAAAGTGACAGCTTGGGGTATTCGTATCCAAACAGTTATCACCCAAAGGGCAATAAACACCTTTTTAACCACTCTAAATTGCCTCTATTGTCCGACTTGAAGGGATTACAATTAAAAGTGATATATTATTTTATGGTCATAAGTGGTAATTAGATGAAAGTTCAAAATTTAGGAACGAGAAAAATAACATCCTGAAAATAATTATAGCGTCGCGGTAATTATTATAGCGTCACGGTACCGCGACGCTAAAACGGCCTGGGGAGAACACTGTATTTACGTTTCTTTTACAATCCGGAAAAATCAGTATGACGAGATATTCTAAATATATCCAACCTACATTATATTTTATAGTGACGTCATTGTTGGAATGCCACACTACGTTGAAGAAGGGATATCCTTCACTGGTTATTTAAATCATTGAATGATTACATGTGATTCTTCCGGCGGGAATCAAAATCTCCCGCTTTTAAGACCCTCTTCCGTCCCTCCCGTTAAAATTTGAAATCTTCCGCTTTTTGAGAATGTCAACCTCGAAAAATCTTCAGTAGAAATTTTTGTTTACAAAATTGATACTGACAGGGAAAAAGTCCGAGAACATCAAAATTCATATCGGAAAAGTCCGAGAAAAACGGAAGTTTCCTTTAACTGTTTTGATGTCAAAAGGTAAATAGCCTTGAGTTATCTATGAAGGTGTTAAGGATTAGACTGTATAAACAGCAATAAAAGAGTATTGGCAATTGGTGATCAACTAGCAAGTTTAGGACACATGTCTGGATGATTAAAAGTGAAATACTGACAATGGATTAATTAAAGTTGTATAAACAACGACTTTTTTGTGTACTGTTAAAAACATTGAACAGTTATATTACTTAACCTCAAGACAAATGACTTAATGATCTCAAATATGATATGTATGCCTACTACACTTGTTGCAAAGCTGACTATGGTGACCCTAATGACTTGACCAAACATATGGATACAGCAAACCCACCAGAAAGCTCACAACTCTATCAAGTCAACACCACTGTTCAGTTAGTGGTACCAAAATTGACAATGTAGCTTAAGCATAGATACTTTTACCAACTATATATGATGGCTAATCACTCTATCTTGAACTTTATATATAATAAATAAATATTTAAAAAACCCTTATCTTCTATTTCTATCAAGGACGTATGTTAGTTATACGTCCTTGATTTCTATCAAGTAAAAATGGCTATGGAGTTATAGAATCATTAACAAAAAAGGAACTTATGCAGTTTAAACACCAAAAAACCATTGCGTACGTCGATAAAAATGTTGATAAAAAATCTCCGGTTATGAGCCACAAACTCCAGCTGAAAATTTCTAAATCTCCAGTTGTGACTTGACAACTCTGTCACATGTCTCAGACATGACAGACATCCTTAAAGATTGTGCACTAATTAAAAAATCGTATTTGTTTAATTGAAACATAATTATGTTTGCTGTAGATAATTCAAACATCAATATGCAATACTTTAATTTGTAGGTCATCAACTTTCAAAGTAAACAAAGTCTGAGGGCTACATGAGATTGGGGAGAGAAACGATTTTTTTCATTTTTTTCTGCAAAACTTTGTTTTGAGAATTTTCCTCCAAATCAGGAGCACCTCAATTTATGAGTAATTATCCACTAAAATAAACACTTAAAATGTAACATTTAGTATATGATAAGTAGCTATATATAGTCTTCCATTAAAACTTAATTGTGTGTACCAACATAATCATTGTAATGGTGACAAGAAAAAATTAAATTCCAAATGTTGCATTTTGTTGTTTAAACCTATTTATTCATGAAATTTTACAAATATTTTAAAACGTAGTATTTGGAAACAAGCTTCACACAGTTTACATTAATCATATTGTTTTTTTTATTAGTACCTGTACCCGTGTGATGAGAGTTTTAACTGGGAACTTTATCACTGGAAAGGAGTAGGTTCAGTAAGATCCCTTTTTGGCCCCACAATTAAGCAATTTTGCAAAATTGTGAAAATGTAATCTTTTAGCTACTTTTTGGAAAGTAGAATGCTTCTGCTACATAAATATGTGCTGTTTTTGACAATACAATGCACATATATCGTGTACTAGCATCATACAGTCATGCTAAATTACTGAAATCTTCACAATTATAGCATTTTAGTTAAATTTTAGACGGTTTCCGTCTCAAATGAAAGTGGCCGCATTCGTGTTCATTCATAATATTGAAATGTAAGTTGTATTTGATGATAAGACATAACATATATAAAGGTTGAGGATGAACACGGATGCGGCCACTTTCATTTTTGACGAAAACCATCTGAAAAGTGACGTTTTTTGGCATATTTGATAGATTTTTCATATTTAAGCTTCAATCGGAGCGTTTTTAATGACTGAATCAGTTAAAATCTTGAGCATAAACTAATCGAATCAATTACAATAGACACTTAAGTGTTTAAAAAGTGTCCTAAATATCTCATTAGATGAAACTGAAATTTGGGGCCAAAATCGGCCCTTACCGGACCTACTCCTTTAAAACTGAATAGATTTTTCAGTCCTAACTTTCTTAAAGTCATATGAAACCAGTGAGTGGTGAAAAATAATGTTTATCCAATTCTTGAACCAATGCATGTTTATATCATAAACTTAGAGCTCTGTGCACAATTTTGTCATTTTTTACGCAAATATATCGTATAATCGTCAATTTTTTTTCTCTCTGTCTGTTATGATATAACAAATATGGCTGCTCATTAAATGCCGTGTTTTAAAGCCGAAGTTTATCGATTGTCACCTTATAGTAAATAAATGACAAAAAGCATGGGTATTGAGTACGTGTTTAACATGTACAATCAGATAATTGTTTATTTTAATGACAGATCCATGCGTATTGCGATCGCCGGATTTTTACGAGGAGGGTTACGCTCAGGTCACTATGCATACGGAAAATACGTCGGCGAATTGCTTCCTGGAAGCAAGCAATTAAAAACAAATAAACTTCTTGTAAATGTGGACACATTAAAGAATTTTCCTCAGAAAAAAGTATATGTACATAAGTTGTATAATGAAAACTATCCATTTAGTTATAAAAAAACATATGCATGATTTTTTTTAATTTGAGGTTTCTTATGACTTTAAGAAAAAAAATTAAATCTTAAGAGTACTGTCACAAAAAATGGAAAATGGCCCTAGCCTGCAGTTTAGTCGTACACTATTAAGATTTCAAAAAATATTGTAGTTGTTGTTAAATGACCAAATTCAACTAGTTGAATTTTAGATAATTAACTATCAACTTTAATTGAATGTTTAGATTTAGAAGATGCAGATCTCTTCCATTGGTTTAAATTGAACCCTAAACTAAAGAAACGAAATTACATTGAACAACAATTGATTTCAATATTGTCAACCTTTCTACATGTTTCTAGCTGTTCTTTTTTTCATTCTTTATATGAAAGCTATCAAATGATACCCCCCCCCCCCCTCTCCAAAAAAAATGAAATAGAAACAAGGGCCGTCTTTCCCCTCAGAGCTATTCAGCTCTTTGATTTTTCTCTTTACGATGGAAATAAAACGGCTTGGGTCGGTGCTCAAAATAGGGTTGGTCAAGTGGTAAACAGACATATATTTTTTTTGCCTTATTGGAAAAACTAACCATTCATAATATATGAATTATGAATTAAAGGTACCACCAATAAAACACACTAAGTGGGAACCATTTAGATCTTGAAATCCTCGGTAAAATTAGACCTCAATATAATTTTGTCAAAAGTCAATTCTTTTAATCTTTTGGATTAACTGGTCTCTATATTATAAGTTATAAGATATTTATATTTGACTTTTTACAGGCTACAGGTAGTATACCAATTACCGTCAGACATATTGAGTCCATGATACGTTTAGCAGAGGGTCATGCTAAGATGCACCTGAGAGATTATGTTAATGAAGATGATGTAAACATGGCCATGAGAATTATGTTAGAAAGTTTCATTAGTACACAAAAGTTCAGCATCACAAGAACAATGAGAAAGGTAAGCTTACTGGGGCCAAGAGGAATAAGACTGATTTTTTTCCGATTTGGCACAATTTATAAAAGAGGAAAATTAGTCAAACTGCACTCCTTTAAATGAAAAACAGAAGAAATATGGAGCCTATTTTATGTATATAGTCTCTATTTCATGTATTCAGTCTCCAGTTCTTAAACAATACATTCAACATTCCTGATTAAATGAAAGGAAATTTGTTTTAAGAACATCAGAATTAAATACATGACAAGCCAAATAAATCTAAAAAGTTCACCTTACATGTGTAATAAAAAATTCAAAAAGTGGTATCGAAAGAAACTTTGATTTAAAACATGTTCAAAACATTTTTGAATAATCTTACCCAAAGAATTTATTATACAATATATACTATGTATAGGTGATAAACTATATTATGCCATTTCTATTTTGCAGACATTTAGCAGATATTTGACCTACAAGAAGGACAACAATGAATTGTTACTGTTTATTCTGAAACAATTAGCTATGGATCAAATGTCATTCCAGAGGAACAGATTTGGACTTGACCAAGAGACTATAGAAATCTCAGAAAAAGATTTGGCAGATAAGGTTTGTTATAATATTATAATGACAGCTTCATACTTGCATCTAATAAATAAATATAGTGTTGAAACTGAAGTAAACATAGTTCTACTAAAACTGAAGAAAGCATAGTTATCCAACAAGTAAGTTTTCATAAAATAAATACATATGTAGTTTTGCCTATCTTTTTATATAAGTATGGCTCATTTTTCCTATATTCTATTTTTCATTATTCAATGATTAGGGCTATTCCAGTAAAAATTATCCAGGGGGGGTGGAACGCCACTTATTTTTTGACCCCCCACCTATGGAAAAGATTAAAAAAATACACCCCCACCTAGAACATGTATTTTCTTCCAAGACAACCCTACCTAGAGAAAAAAAATAAAAGTTAGTTAGTTTTTTAAAGTATACAAAAATGTTGCATCCTGTCAAATAAATGTAAAATTTGTTGGTTTATCTATTTCAGTGCATCCAAAAAGGGAGGAGGGCCCTGGCCCCCCCTAAATCCGCCTCTGGTCTCAATGGCAATCATACCACATCTTCTTTTTTATACTAGCTATGTTGCTATTAAAATATAAAATGAAACATATAACAATGTTATGGAGCAGCAGACGACAGATGCAACATGACGGCAATAGCTCACAGTGACCGAAAAAGGGGGGTGCGATTTTAATTATGGCCCATTTTATTTTTAAAACTGTCAATAAGATTTTCAGGTACGACATATTCTTCAGGTGGGGAAACTGGTTGGCACCAACCATTTGATGTTTCAGAGTTTAGTTTGAGCCATAAAATATTTTTGGTAGGCACAATGTAATTCTTTTTTTATTTTTTGTATTTCTTATATACATTTTTTTTTTTCAATAGGTAAATGTTGATGAAGATGATATACTCTCCTGTGTAACAAGGCCATATTTTTCCGCAAAAATTAGGCCATTTTTTTCCTTCAATACCACCCACGCAACATGCGCAATAAAAATCTAATTGTCTGTGCCAAATATAAATATTTTTTTATGGACCGCATAGTTTGGAAGTCACCCACACATATTTTTTTGTGGGGAGGCGGTATACAAGGGAGAGGGTACTTGAAGTTGTTATAAACTGTATGCAATAAAATATTATTTGGGACAAAAATTGCAAAGAATTGGCCAGTCCACCTTATTAAGGACATATTCTTTGCAAGGAAAGAGATTTAAGTACAGCAAATTCTGCCATTTCAATTTCAATGAATATACAATAACTTCTTCCAACCGCAACAATATTTAAGTTAACCTTTATTTACAATGTTTAAACTGGTACTGTTGCCTTGTTCATGTTCATGTTGGGTTTTTTAACATTAAATTTGGGTCTTCGTCGATACCATACTTATTCCAGACGTTCCGTATCAGAGGACATTTTAGGCAATTCCTCTGCACTTCTTGTATCATTATATCTTCATCACGGTGACAAGAATAACAGTATAGAGTACCATTAATTCATAGAACAAAACAACAAATCGCTGAAGAAGTCATGTTTACAAAATGTCAAAATGAGCCAAAGACCAAAAAATGACAAGGACAGTTAAGCGTCTTTTATGGAGACAAAAACTATATTCCTAAAAAGTCTTTGGGGTTTTTCAATCGAAATAATAGCAAGCTAAACTAAATGAGATTATTATAAGGGCTAAATCTCGTCTGTACTAGCCAAATTTAACAAATTTAAAGTTGTTTATAAAAAAAATATATATCATGAATGATGGTTAATTACGTTTTTCGGGTTATCAGTTAGACCGCATGGTTTTATTATTACAATAGGAAAACACCCGAGACGTGAAATCGCATGGTTCTATTATCATAGGACATTAGTGTCATTAACACCAAAAAAATCTGCCAGGACAGTAGCCTACTCCGCTAAAAAAAAAATGGCTGAAATTGTCGAGAAGAGTTTACCTATAATTGTTATATTTTCTTCAGTACAATTGTCTGGCATAATATTTTTATATGATTATAAAGATTATGGAATAATCTTTCTAAAAACCCATGATTTATATTTTTTTCATCTTTTAAAGGTAAACAAAATCTGCCAGGACAGAAGCCTTTTACGTTAGAAATTTTGTTGAAATTTGTTCAAAATCAATATATAAGGTTTAATATCTTCTTTAAAATAAAAGTCCGGTAAACAAATTTTAGTTCATTTAAAAGTTTGAAATATAAGCTTTATGAAAATATAAAATAATATGGACATTTATTTCCTTAACGCCAAAAAAAAATTGCCAGGACAGTAGCCTACTCCGTTAAATTTCTGAATTAATTGCAGAAATTAACAACGCAATTGTTTTTTTTTTTTAAATATAATATTTGAATAGTTTCTTTTTTGCGATTGGGCTTAAATTAAAATATTGTTTGTTTGCAGTTTACCGACCGACCCTTGAAAATCCTCCCGACTGTGAAAATTTTATTGCTTTAAATTTGAAGAAATTTTTTTTAATACTTCTATTGACGCGATCCGGAACTTTGGGTCCTTTCCGGAAATGATTTAAAGTCTGGGTCAATTATGCATTTCAAGTTCGGTTTTTCTTAGCTTCCCGTCAAGCGTTCATGTGACCATTTAATGATAAAGCACATGGAAATTGTTTACAGGTATCCATGAAGACACGGAGGAGTACTTTACGCTGTCGTCTCGTGTCAATTTTAAGACAAATAACAAACAAAAAAGTTTATTAGTAAACTGTTTATACAGACTCGGGCACATGTAATGATGTGTGATGATATCATAGACGATGATGCAGCGGATATTCATAACTGACACGATAACCATTCTGTCTAAAACAAATCGGATACAGAATCTGTGGAGCCTGACTTTATTGAACCAATTTCAGTGGTTAAATAATTCGACAGCAGCTTGAAGTATGGCATATTTTCTACAAATCGTTGTGAAGACGACAAAGATGAAACCACTCCTCCGTGACTTTTTTCTTCATGGATATCTGTAAACACGCCTGTACGGAGGAAGGGCTCATTTGAAATGTTAATGGATATAGATCATGTCAAATCAATAAGAAGCAACCCTAACTACACAAAGATGTAGAGAAAATGAATGGTTAGCTTGAAAAATAAATATACTCTCTCTATATTAAATCTATCTTCGATTGCAATGAATATGCTCCTTTAGGATAAGGGGGGCTGCCCCACTCATTGCAATTATTCTCTTTCTTACAATATTAAATATACCCAAACTGTGGCCTGTGTGAATTCAATTAAAACATGTCCTTAGGAGCTATGCTGCCAATTTTTTTTATGCATTAAAAACATTTCAGTACAGACCATTTACTTTTAATGGGGTGCTATGGATTTCACCCAAACTTTAGATTTCTTTGGTTTTCATTAAAGCCTGGCAAAAATATAACCTTATCACATATAATTAAATATTGTTAGAAATATGAAAACAGTCGAATGTCTTAATACTTTTTTTTCAAGTTGCCTTTTTTTCAATTGAGGAAAATTCAATGGTTATTTTTTTTTTTATTAAAAATACACTCTTTAATACATTGTCTTATAAATCTTTAATATCTACATTTTTCTGATGAAAATACTCTACTTATGAAAACATTCTAGTCAAGAAGCATACATGTCTGAATATATTTCTTTAAAACAGTTCTAGTCATACTGACATTCCTTGTTTATAAGTGTTCCAGTATTTAATAATTATACCATATTTTATGTCATAAATTGGATAATGACACTATGTTAAAGTTTCAGTTTTGGTTAAAAAGTTTTTTATCTGAAAATGCCTGTTCATTTGATGTTGGTTTTCAGCATGTCCAGTGTTTGTTGTTTTAAAACGTTTTTTTTTCTTCACAAGAAACTTGGTTTAGTGTAACTGCTTGTTTAAACTGTATTTTGGCTGATAAAATAAAATATTTTTCCTACCTACAGGTTGAATAGTTGAATAGATTATTACTTTTTGTTGTTATAATTCGTTGTTAAGTTTTAGCATTAAATTTTGGGAAAAGATAAAAATATTCATTCGATAATAGATGAATTTCATAAAAAGTGTCCCATGAGTCGTCCTATAGCTAAATATTTAGTTGGCACGTGCTAAACTTAACGATCTGTCATCGAATCTGTGTATTTGTATATTCTGTCATGTCAACCGTAAAGCGAGTATGTGTATTTAGCTTTAATTTTAGAAAAACTAATTGATTTTATATTTAAAGATAAGATTTAATGCAATAGATTGTGGGATATTCGCAATTGCAAATGCTGTATAATTTTGTTTTTACAAGTTTTTCAGGTTGGCCACATGTAGAACAACTATTAGATTATTTCATGAATTATTTTTTTTGAAAAAGGTTAACTAGTGTTGTGGAATGTACTGAATTGTGACTGTGCATGGCAAATTTGATTTATTAGAAAACATGTAAAGTTGTAAATTGCAAAAAGAAGTTAAAAAATGCAACATTTGGAAACTCTTCAGTTTTATGTAAGAGGATAAAAAAAGTGACACTTTCCTGTGCTCTAAACACATTACTTATTAGTGAATAAACACCTTTTGAGTATTTGACACCAATCAGTGACTTTGAAGTTTTTATTACTGTCAAAACATAATTCCGATATATATCTTCTGCCTTTGATACAATGAATAGAAATCGAATTAAATCAACAAATAGTGTTTTAATAACCACACCAATATAATTATGTTTTCTAAAAATATTCACTTTAATGACTCTATCACGGATAAATTTCAAACTGAAAACTTTGAATAGAATAAAAAAAATCTTTGAGAATTCTTCACTTCTTCCTATGTAATAGTACTGTCCTGGCAAATTTGTTTTTAATTTATAGTTTTATTTTTAATGATTTAGTCCTAATTATCATTTAAAAAAAGCCAGATAAGTTAAAAAGCATACTATTTTATTTATGATTAAAAATAATGTTTATTTCTGCCATTTATAAAACATGTAGCATATTAGGCTAATGTCCAGCTGATAATTCAAACGAAGTAGGCTACTGTCCTGGCAGATTTTTTTGTTGTTAATGAATTAAATGCCCATATCATTTTATATTTTCTCAAAGCTTATGTTCTAAACATTTAAATGAACTAACATTTGTTTGCCAGAAATTTATTTTGAAAAAGATATTAAACTTTGTATTTTGATTTTGAACAAATTTCAACAAAATTTCTAACATAAAATTCTTCTGTCCTGGCAGATTTTTTTACCTTTAAAAGACGAAAAAAATATTAATTTATAGGTTTTTAGAAAGATTATTCCATAATCTTTATAATCATACAAAAATATTATACCAGACAGTTGTACTGAAGAAAATATTACAATTATAGGTAAACTCTTCTCGACAATTTCAGCTATTTTTTTTTTAAATTTAGCGGAGTAGGCTACTGTCCTGGCAAATGTTTTTGGTGTTTATGACATAAAAGTTCATATAATTTTATATTTTCATAAAGCTTATATTCTCAACTTTCTAATGAACTAACATTTGTTTACCAAACATTTATTTTGAAGAAGATATTTAACTTTGTATTTTGATTTTGAAATAATTTCAACAAAATTACCAACGTGAAAGGCTACTGTCCTGGCAGATTTTTTTACCTTTAAAAGATGAAAATAATATTGAATTATAGATTTTTAGAATGAATATTTCATAATCTTTATAATGGTACAAAAATATTATGCCAGACAGTTGTTTTGGAAAAAATATTTCAATTATAAGTAAACTTTTCTCAGCAATTTCAGCCATTTTTTTCATAAAATTAAACTGTCCTGGCAGATTTTTTTTAACTTAATTATTATTTATTTTTATATTTTTTGCAAATAATATAAGTAAATACCATGTTCTTTATTATGCAATTTAAATTTTAACAATATGTTGAGTAAAACAAAAGTTACAGATAAAAACGTATCGAAAATAACTGTCCTGGTTTTATCTGTCCTGTTAATAGACCTTCCCAACATCCGAGACATCCCAAAAATATATAGGTGCTCCTATTATTGGAGGAACATAACACAGTTGTGTACACACACATGGCGGCATGGAACACGATCGGAAATTCATTTGACGATATCTAAACGTTTCGAAACGAAGTGAAAAGTATCGTGCGCCACGTGGGCGCTTACATTTGTCACTGTTTGCGCCATTTCTTGTCAATATGCGCTATAGGCGCAGGGGGCACGTCCTTCCCGATCACTGGTTTGACAAGAACACAAACGGACGCTTAAAATTAGTGGTCTGCCAACTTTATTTGCAGTCGGATGACCTTTTCAGGAGAATCTTCCTTCATAACAGGGGGAACAATATGTTAAACCTATCATTCAGAAACCCCCCACCAACAGAAATGAATTTAAATCGGGACCACCACCCTCCAGAATACAATTATGTTGATAACCCCCCACCTATGGAAAAAAATATCGTCTGCGTTCCGCCCCTCCTAGGTAAATTTTACTGGAATAGCCCTTATAGAATTAACCAGATTTTGTAAGTTTTATAACTATGATGGGAAGTTGTTTGTTTAATGATTTTGTAACAGAACTTTTTTAAAAGGAGGTGCTTAATCGAAAACATTTTATAATTTATATAATAATTCAAAGATGTTTAAAAGTCATTTTGTTTCTTATTTACAGGCAAGACAAATCAACATCAGTAACCTGACAAATTTCTACGAAAGTGATATATTTAGATCAAACAGATTTAACCTGGACAGGAAAAGGAAGATGATTGTCCAGACAGTATAAAGTTGACAGTGCAATTTTCACAAGATCAATATTTTAAAAGATATTAGAAACACAGATTTTGTAATATTTGATATAACTGAAACTTTATTCAGCATAGTGCTCATACTTAATGTGTTCATATAAATAATGTGTTCAATGAAGTGTTCAATAAGAATGTCGTTTTATACACCTTTCTGTCTTCATTGTGAGTGTA
This sequence comes from Mytilus edulis, assembly GCF_963676685.1. NCBI lineage: Eukaryota > Metazoa > Mollusca > Bivalvia > Mytilida > Mytilidae > Mytilus > Mytilus edulis. The sequence goes on from NC_092344.1 coordinate 14,671,303, forward strand.
GATTAATACACCTTGATGTGTTCAATAAGAATGTGAATGTAGATTAATACACCTTACTGTGTTCAATAAGAATGTCGTTTTATACACCTTTCTGTGTTCATTGTGAATGTAGATTAATACACCTTTCTGTGTTCATTGTGAGTGTAGATTAATACACCTTTCTGTGTTCATTGTGAATGTAGATTAATACACCTTTCTGTGTTCATTGTGAGTGTAGATTAGTACACCTTTCTGTGTTCATTCTGTGTTCATTGTGAATGTAGATTAATACACCTTTCTGTGTTCATTGTGAGTGTAGATTAGTACACCTTTCTGTGTTCATTCTGTGTTCATTGTGAATGTAGATTAATACACCTTTCTGTGTTCATTGTGAGTGTAGATTAGTACACCTTTCTGTGTTCATTCTGTGTTCATTGTGAATGTAGATTAATACACCTTACTGTGTTCAATAAGAATGTGAGTGTTGTTTTATACACCTTTCTGTGTTCATTGTGAACGTAGATTAATACATTTAACTATGTTCATATTTGACTGGTTAATTTCATATTTAGAAGTAATCATTGTTTTGCTAATAGCAGTTTATTGAAGAATATCATTATCTGTTGAAAGAAAGTTTTACATCAGTTTGTAGTCTTTTAAAAATTATGAATTCACAGAATTCGCCAATAGAAATATAATACTACTAGAAGCAAATGAAATCAGAAATCACTATATGCTCCTTTTCTAGGGCCAGAACAATGCAATTCTCTCTAATTTGTGGTCTGATAAAATATTCTGTAGAACTTTAAAAAGGCATAAGATCAGGTCTATTTCATGAAATTTATGTGGCAAAGAATGAAATAAATTTGCATGAATAAAACTGACATGCAGTCATTTAAAACACATGTGTCAAAATAATATAATGGTAAACCTTGTGTTAATCTGGAAGTTTTAGACTGTTTAGCTATAGCGATAATTGCTTAAAAACAGAAATTCAGAATTCACACAATCTGTATAACTCTTACTTGAACCAAGGCTGTGAGGCAAAGTTGATTTGAATTAAAAAATTGCAATTAAACAGCTGTTTTCATGATTAGTTTTCCTTTGATTTTTGTGTCCTGCAGGTTATACTCTGGGATATACAGAAATATTTTATAATATACAATTAAATTATTTTCTATTGAAATTTTTACAGATGTAGTTTTATATAAGATACTGTTCTATGTGAAGCAGACTGATTTTGTATATTTGTAATGTGCCAATGCCATTTGATGTATTGTTCTTAATTTGTTATATAAAACATGAGGCATTGGTTCATATTATCATGAAATAAAAAGATGGAATAAAATTGAAAGTACATTGAATTCTTGTTTTTCCCCCCAATTTTAGCTCATCACTTGCAGTTAGCTGTCTTCCATTAACATTTGCAAAATTTCTTCTTTTCTGAAACTACTGGGTCACTTATAAGCAAACTTTCCCACAACCATCATTGAAATATCCAGTTTTATGTGGCTGATGACATAAACAAACATCCAACTTTGTCAAAAATATAAAATGTTGGTTAAAATGAGTTATGTCTATAAACTTGAAAACCTTTACTGTGTTAGAAAGTCTGAATGATAAAAAAAAAAACAAAACCAAAATATTACTTACTGTATTCATACCAAAACAATTTGAAAAATATATGCCCTATACTGGAATGTTTTATTGCCCTTGAATGACGTTTTTTTCAGCCATTCTGAGCTGCTCTGGCCTGAAAAACTAAAAAAAAAATAAAGATTATTTTTAACAGTGAAAAGGACTTAGAAATACATATAAACCAGCCAAATGGTCGGTTTGCTTTTTGTAGAAAGCTGGCCTTGGATTTTTTCTTATTTTTGTTGTAGACAAAAGAGAGTGAAAAATAAAAAAGCAGCAATTACAAGAAAGCAAATAGTATAGGTGTCACGATTTATATTCCAGTCTTCAATGTTAGTGAGTAGCCCAAAGTATGTATGCATATAGATCCAGATGAGCAACACATTTGAGCACAAGTCATCAAATTGTTTAGATAAATTACAATACAAAAACATTGTAATGATGGGTCAAGTTGTTTGACTTATAAATTGAGAGTATGTGGTTGACTATTAAAATAAAGGAAAGACGGGTTCAGTAAGACTTACTACTTGACTGCGATCTGATCCTATGAATAGAATAATGTTTTATGAAAATGGTTGACTTAACCTGGTTTTTATAGCTAGCAAAACTTCTCGCTTATGACAGTAGCATAAGATTCCACTATACTGACAACGATGTGTGAATAAAACACATACAGACATAATAGGCAAAAATGGTGTTGCAGCAGTCAACATTGTGTTATAATCTTATAATCACTATAAAGACAAAGCAAATTTTAGAAGAAAAATGAAGTATTTTCATCTGATTCTGTCGTAATCCTGGCTAAAAGAGCTCTTTCTTCTGGTTGAAGACTTGTATTTCCAGATTTATTGTCAAATATAAAGAATAACTGTTTTGTCTTTGTTTTGACTTGCAGAAGTTTCGTTGTTATATTCAACTTTTTGTGTTGTCTGATGCTGATTATCTTGTGAAGATCCAAGGACACAAGTGAGTTTCTATGTAGCTATTGAATGACATTATTTTCCTCTGTTAACCTTTCACTTTTTTTATGCCCAATTTATGGGCATTATGTTTTCTGGTCTGCATTTCATTTTTTTTCATGCCCCATTTATGGGCATTATGTTTTCTGGTCTCTGCGTTTCACATTTTTTATGCCCCATTTATGGGCATTATGTTTTCTGGTCTGTGCGTTTCACTTTTTTTTTATGCCCCATTTATGGGCATTATGTTTTCTGGTCTGCGTTTCACTTTTTTTATGCCCATTTATGGGCATTATGTTTTCTGGTCTCAGTGTTTCACTTTTTTTTATTCCCCATTTATGCATGCATTTATGGGCATTATGTTTTCTGGTCTGTTCGTACGTTCGTCCTTTCGTCCCGCTTCAGATTAAAGTTTTTGGTCAAGATAGTTTTTGATGAAGTTGAAGTCCAATCAACTTTAAACTTGGTAAACATGTTCCCTATGGTATAATCTTTTTAATTTTAATGCCAAATTAGAAATTTTATCCCATTTTCACGGTCCTACTGAACATAGAAAATGATAGTGCGGATGGGGCATACATGTACTTGGGACACATTCTTGTTTTTAATGAGTGATACAAATAAAGAGGTTAGTATGAATTAAAGCATTCGTTTCACTGAAAAGATCAGAGTATTAAATGTACAAAAATGCCGAACTCGAAGGTAAATTAAAAAAGAGGAAGTCAATAAAAAATGACAAATTCAGACTAGAGACTTATACAACCAAATGAAAGAAAAAATCATATTCCTGACTTGGTCCAGGCATTTTCCGACGAGAATTATGGGTAACCTCGGAAGTAAATTAACTCATCAATAATGAGATACCAGGATGGAACATTTATATATACGCCAGACGCGCGTTTCTTCTACATATCGAGTTAAAATAATATTTCTATACTTAAGGTAGCACAATACAAAGATTGTTTTACTTCAAATCACTAACCTTTGAAATGCTGTAACTTTCTTATTACAATACAAAGTTTATTTACGTCTCACCATTAATATTACAATACATAACATAATACACGAATACATACAATAATATAAAATATTA